>NC_069129.1:1074375-1432500 GCF_026914265.1 Mya arenaria | reverse complement strand
TTTCACCCTCAGGTATGCGTTAATATTCAACATTGGTTAAAAAGGATGTATTAACACTTAAAAGGTTTCAAATCATAATTAGAATCAATCAAAATATATAAAATGGCTATTATTTCTGTCGATTGGAACAGTGAAATTATTTAACGAAGCTAATGTTTCCCCAAAACTTATACTTTCATTACGTTGTGCAGTTTATTTCCAAGGGTATGTCTCTCTCGGACAAGAATGTCATGTGTCACGAAAGCATTAGCAATATATATCTCTAAAACTGAGGTAGACGCTCGATCAAGAAACTGCACTATAGTCATAGTCAAGGGCACGTGACCCTGGTTTGATGACCTTTTGTTAAGAATGATCAGGTGTAGCAAGTGTCAGTGTGATACACAGATCGAAGCCTAACAAACAAATGAACACCCAGAACAAAAAGTTTAGGTTTTAGCGCATATAACATGAATATCGAATAAGCGTTGATAAAATTTCTGCCATGGAAATGTACATCAAAGCTGACTTTAAACACCTAAATGTTGCAGCGGTGTCTTGGTGGCCTACCTGACCTTGAGAGAATTGAAGAAAGTGGGCGGGATGAAAGGATTCAACTGGTTCATGTTCTACTTCCATAGGTTCTGGAGGTATTTAAACGGTTAATGTACTTTCAACATGCTAAATACTGTTGTAAATGTTATGTATTTTGGCCATAAAATGGAAATTATACGCTATCAGAAGACTACAAAGTATCTGGACCATTCTGATACAGGTTGACCCCGCCCTACATGTTGGTCATTATGGTCGGCACTGTCCTACTGCCCTATATTGTATATGGCCCGTTCTGGCTTGAAGGCGAGTTTCCCTTTATGAGCGAGTGTCGAAAGACCTGGTGGGTCAACCTCCTTTACATCAACAACTACGTCCACGCTGAGGATGCGGTATTTGAACGTTTTTAGTATATTTTTTATAAAATTGTTTACAATAAAATGTGTTTCCTTCAAAATAATGGTAAGTTTGAGTCTTACTAGTATCTTTTTCATTTTGTTGGATTATGAAGCGCAATTGGTTGATAGGGTATTTATTAATAACGTATAATATGACGTAATAAGGGAAAACTGACGTCATAGCTACCTTTCATTAAATATATAACGATAGTTTCATCGGGGTCGCGTGTTTTTACGGTGAGTTTTGAAACTTGTTTCCTTTGGCTAATTTGAGTGTTTTTGAACGTTTAAATTTCGTGTATGATAACATTACATGCCAATTTCGTAAGGACACTATAGACCAATTATACGTGTTTAGATTCACATGTTGGTATAAACTCAAGTGTTCGGAGTCCTTTACAAGTAACCGGTATAACTATGTGTATGAATTATTGTTACATATAGTTAAGGTCAACCATCGTGACAAAAAGTTCTGGGGGGGTTTAAGAAAGCATGATATTTCTATATATTTCAGTGTCTGGGATGGTCGTGGTACCTGGCAAATGACATGCAGTTTTACATCATCAGTCCTCTGATACTCCTGCCGTTGTTCTAGTAGACACATTCATATAAGCTTAATTCATATCTTTTAATAATAATAATAATGTCCATATGTTATGTAATGTTTGATAATAGTGTTAAAGGTTTTGGTCATGGCATAATTGTTAAATTCCTGTATAGTAAACAAGGTTAGTATTTTAAGAAGCATTAATCGGTTGGTGATATCAAGCCAGTGTCAGTATAGTTACTTTTTTTCGTTACATTTGTTTAAGTAAAGTAGTATCAATGTGCATCCGACCTCCGTCAATACAGCAGTGTCAGCTGGTGACATCCAGCGTCTGTTAGTAAAGTTTTATCGGTAAATGACAGCCATGCTCTGTCATTATATAATTATTGATTGATGACATCCAGCCTCTGTCATTGTATGATAATCAGCCCCTGTCAATATGGTATTATGATCTTGTGAGGTTGCTGACATCCAGCCTAAGAACAGTGTTGCCTGGGGTACTTTGCCGCTGCCAGTTCATTATTATCGGTCCTTGATCTCGAGCCTATGTAATAATGATATTTTCAGTTGGAGATATCCAGCAAATGTCATCGCATTGGTTGGTGACATCTGGCCTTTGACATAAATATCGGATGGTGACACCCAGCCATTGTCAGTACTGTGTAGTCGATCGTTGACATTCAACATCTCTAAGCATAGTATTACCGGTTGTTGTTATTCAGTCTCTTTCAGTATTGTAATATATGTTGGGGATATGGAGTCTCCGCCAGCATGGTATTATCGTTTCATTCTGTTAGTATAATATTTTCGGCTGGCGATAGTTAGCTTGCGTCAGTATAGTATCATCAGTTAGTAGCCTCAAGCTGTCTTAAGTAAAGTAGTTTCATTTGGTGACATAAGTCCTCTGTCGTTTTAATAGTATCGCTTGGTAGCCGCCAGCCTCTTTCAGTATATTACTCTCGGTTGTTGAAATTTTGCCTCTGCCAGCATACTATTTACGGTCGGTGGCATCCACCCTCTGTCTGTTTATCAACTGCCGACATCAAGCCATTGTTTGTAAAGCATTATCGGTCGGTGACATCAAGCTTCTGCCTTAATTGTATTTTCGCTTGACGACATCCAGTCTATGTTAGTATAGCCTTAACAGTTATTGACATCCAGCCTCTGTACGAACATAACTATCGGTGGGTGACATCCACACTCTGTCAATATATCGGTCGATGAAATCCAGCCTCTGTCTTGATAGTATTAACAGTTTGTTACATCCAATCTCGGACAGAATAGTATAGAACGTTGATAACATCCAGCCTCTGTCAGTAGAGTAGTATCGATTTGTGATATTCAGTCTCTGTCAGTATTGTACATAGCATCGGTTAGAAATATACAGTCCCTGTCAATATTGTAGTATCGGTTGGAGATATACAGTCTCTGTTAGTAGAGGAGTATCAGTTTGTAATATACAGTCTCTGTCGGTATTATAGTATCGGTTAGAGTTATTCAGTCTCTGTCAGTTATGTAATATCGTATGGAGATATACATGGAGATATAGCATAGTATCGACTTGTGACATTCAGCCTCTACCACTATAGAACTAGCTTATGGTGAAGTTCTGCATATGTCAGCATCGTATTATATATTGATGGCACCCACTCTCTGTCACTACATCGGTTTTAGACATCCAGGTTTTGTTAGTGTAGTATTAGCTATATGTTTACTCCAGTTTCTGACAGTGAAGTATTATATTCGTTATTATCCATGCGACTCTAAAAAATTTTTGCATTAATGCAATTGTGAACATATATACCGCTCTTCCTTGCTATGATATATTACTTGTTATAATTTTTTGTAACATTTCATATTCAGATGTCGGTTGCTATTAAGTCGTTGCCATGACGTATACACATGAGTATTTATTAAAATGTTTTTGCAGTAATGTGTTTGCTGGTGCAGCCTGCGGTGTTGTCTTCATCGCGGCTTCAACTGCCGCCATCTGGGTGATTGACGTAAATCACGAGTATCCCGTTCAGTCCGCCCTGACTTTCGCCCCTCCCCCGTAAGTGGTAAACACGCATTTACATGTCACTTCATATCAATATATATTTTTCAATATAGAATATAGAATTTCGGCTTGTTAATCAGCTGACAGGCTTATGTTTAATGATCCTGATGCCTTGCAGGTTGGAAAAAAAATCCTGTATTATACATATTTGCTAATTGTCATTAGGGGTGTGTGCAAAGAAAATGGGCTGAACTGGTTATGCTTTGAAAATCAATGATTGGACGAATAAAGAAGCAAGCTAGAATAATTGTCGAATGCTATTAATTTGTAAGCCGTAAATTTGTGTTTGTGTGTGCGTGCGTGCGTGCATGCGTGCGTGCGTGCGTGCGTGCGTTTGTGAAGGCAATGCACGGGATGAATTAAGAAGGCTGTTGTTATTTTCGTAGATTAAGAAATAAGTATTTCCTTTCCAGGAAAGATTCCCATTTTTCGAGAAATCTGTATCTCCCGAGCTACGCACGCGTTGGTCCTTACGTCCTGGGTCTGTTTGCTGGGTATCTACTCTACAAAACAAGCTGCAAACTACGCATTCCCAAGGTTGCTTTAAGGTTCAATTCCTCATCGAAAGTTCTACTGTTATCTTGTCAAAAATAAAACCATATTTACTGTGGTTTATTTATTATAGCTGATTACGCAAACGTATGTTTTTAAAGTGAGTTCTCAACGTAATCTTTTTTTTACTCAAAACCTCTCTTGACCCATTGGCTTGTTGGTCATCCTAGGCCATAAGCATCCTGGGCTGGTTCCTGAGTATTTCTGTGATTTGCACCGTTATCTACTCGCCATACTCAGACGAGCAAAGTCACATACTGAGCCTACAGGAGTCTGCGGCGTATCTCAGCCTTCATAGAACGGGCTGGGGCCTAGCCATGGCCTGGATCATTGTAGCCTGCTGTACTGGCCACGGAGGTATACCTGCCATGAAATATTGATATTTCACTGTCGCATCAATACATGACAAGGACACAATATGTTGGTGTTTACATCAATGGCAGTACCGACATACATGTATTCATGTATGTTTGTATGCCGTCATTTAACGACAATAATTTGGGGGGTTTTAAAACTCCAAAGTTGATTTGGTTTATACGAGTCTTGCTCGACCATTGTTTGTATATTAATTTGTTTTTCAATAGCATATGTTCGTCTTAATGTAGTTTTATAGGATCCTATTAGGCCATTTAAAATATTTAATAAGGTTTATTACATGTCGAAAATAAATGATGTACATGAATGTTATCCTCATTTATATTTTAAATATTTTTCAGGCTGGATAAACGAGTTGTTGTCGTGGCGCGGCTTCATTCCCCTAAGTCGCTTGACCTACTGTGCCTACCTTATACACCCTCTCGTTATGGTGACCTTCTACACGAACAGACGACAGCTCACCTACTTCACACAGTTTGAACTGGTACGTTGAGGAATTCGATACACAAATGTAATGTCAAATATAAAAATTGGGGTTGTGGTGATCCCATATTGCTTTCACATTATTTGATAGAGTTGTATGTACAAAATAGACAGCAATCAATAAAACAAAAGATGTATGGCCATTAAATACTGCGTAATAGTCTGTTTGCCTCCTATGTAAGCTGAATTAAAGAGCATTTCAATCATAATATGTTTATATTAAAGATGCAGTTTTTGGTCATTTATTATACTGTAATACCCAATCAGGTAGTCAGTTTTTACTGCAACGTATGGTCTTACCATACATGCATATGCACCGAAAGGTTTATAACATGATCTACAATGGAATCTATATTTCAGCATTGAAATATGTTTTGCAATAAACTTCCTAACGATTTATTCTATATTCCAGATCTACCTATTTCTTGGTCACATGACTATGACGTATGGTCTCAGTTTCATCGTGTCACTCGTGTTTGAAGCGCCAATGATGGGATTGGAAAAGGCCGTATTCAGGAAAAGCGGGAAATAGGAAGAAGACATCTGCACATAGGCAATGCTTTAGGCATTTGGTCCAAAACTTGTATAGTAGTATGAAATATGATGGAAGTTTATTTTTTGTATAGAAAATAGATTTCATTATTGTTATGAATGTTCGTTTAACACACACCTGTAACCATAATGTTGAATGTTTTTGAATACCGAGCATTAATAAGAATACTTCCTGGCCGTGATCATATCAATTTACAGTGTTTCCTAGAACATTTTAAGTGTTGTGAAAAGTAAAGCTGATAGTAGTATGATTATCATTATATACGTAATCAATGCATAAAGCATAAAGCAAATTACGCTTGTCCGTATTCCACCAAGTAAGAAACGTCAACATCATTGACAAATAACACGATACTGTCGTTTTCTGGTCCCGTATTATACTGCTGTCGTGTGTTAAGTGTTATGTTTAACACATATTTTATTATATGTTTTGCTTAATATATTGATTTTAAGAAAATATATATTTATATTTCAGAAACTTAGCGTATCTCTGAAACGAATCGTTCCAAAACATTTCAGCCGCTTAAGTGCGCTTATATTCTAGGAAATGTATTTAATCATATATGCGGTTGATTTATAAGGTCATGTCAAGATATGTTTTGTTAAGACTTAATTAAATATAGTGCATCAAATATGGAATTAATCGTACAAACAATATAGTAAAAGGAATATTTTAAGAGCCGCTTTTTGACAATCTGTACTAGGTCTCGTTCGCTGCGCGGTTCGAATAATATGTGTTTACACAACAAACTTGACGTGATACGTGTCGTCAGGAAAGCGTCCCATTAAACGTCGCTTATCGATTATTGCACGATGTCAAAGTAACGTCAGACAAAAAAAATCATAATTAAAAAGTATTGTAATACACTTTGGCTGACTCATTTAAGGTAGAAAAGCTCACATAGCAAATATTGCGTGTATAAAAGCATAAATTTCAACTCAATTGTATTCATGTACGAACATTTTAAAAAATGCAATTGTTTCATGTTCCCCGAAGGGAGAGCATATAGTCGGGGCTTTGTCCGTCCGTCCGTTATTCTGCATTGCCGTCCGGTGAATCCGTATGATTACTTAAAAACTGATGATGAAATTTCGATGAAACTTGAAAAATACACCGAGGGAAATATGAAATGAGCAAGAACAATAATCTTTGCTTCAGACGCTGCTGAAATATCTCCCTTTTTACTTCTTAATAGCCATTATTTAGTAAGCTATTTGTCCAAACAATAACTCCAAAAGTACTGAAATAATTGAAATAAAGCATTGAATGTAACGTTTTGGCAATTTGAGGAACTGCACATAAATAATGAAGTGTTTTCTTCACTTTCTTTCCATACATACTTTTTGTTCTATATCCTTACTCCAAACATCTTTGAGATGTTGACTTTAAACTTCCGATAAGTATAAATCCATTTAGGGTAATATGCAATGCACATGAAGCATGACTCTGCGTAGCGACAACGGTCTTCATGTATTCACCACATGCTGCATATAAAGATAGATCGAACTGAAGGAAATTGCATGATGCAATAACTACAACTCTGTCTTTGGTATTACTTTGCCAAGAGCATAGTATTTGAGATATTGATTCAAACCTATGTAAAGATATATCCTATTGCGTAAAATGCATGCATAGGAATCATACCACTGTCTTTGAGTTTTTGCCCTTCCTTTAGTTCAATACTTAAAATGCCTTCGAAGCTTGTCTCTTAAAATCTTCGATGTAAGGACTGCACACATCATACACAGAGAGATATCATTAAATAGGAGTGCAATGCAAGAGAACCATAACTCTGTCTTTGTTATTTTAGTAGTGTTGCTATTTGTTCATGTTTATACCTATTGTTTAGTCTGGAGCATATTCTTATCACTTCATATTCTTTTAACACTTATTTACTTATTGCGGTAGGGAAAATGGTAGTCTGAGATTGCTCATTGTTCAATCTGCACTCCTTCTCCAAATTTTCGCGTCTGCTTTTTTTTCTAAAATTGACATAAATGATATAAAATTCACATGTCACATACCTCTGTTTACCATGAAACCGTTGTTTTTCGGACGCAGGAAAACAGCACTATGCTATAACTTTGAACAATATTTTGAACTTTTACCTTTCTAAATTCCTCGATAGTAGGTAAATTCTTATTTACATATTTCTAGTTTTCAAAACAATCAATGAATTTTTACAAACAAAAGTCATTCAGTGTTGATCATTTCTTCTCACCCTAACATTGGTTCTTAACCTTCGTAAGTGTTGTTCTTTATTCCAATTAATTTTAAATGAAGAAGACAAATGTATGCACGTTTATGAACTTGCTTGAATTCTCTCCATACATCTCAAACATAGATCATATTGTATAAGCTAAATGCTAATCAAAACACCCGGATGAAATTGAAAGGAGTCAGCATTTTGATACACGTTGAATTGGTTCAAACGCGTCGATGACTGAACAAAAAAAATAGAAAAAGCATAAGATTTATATGCATCAACAACGACTCCTCCCCAATACACACACAAAAATGCTTCAATATTTTACAGCGATGTATTCCACAGTGATCGCGTTCCGATCGAAAATTTAATATTTCAAAATTAAAATCTTAATCCTTATACTTGCATAACAGACTGGAAACGCACCTTCAATTCTTACATGTGATATTTTCTACGCTACGCTAACGTTACATACACGCGCCTAAGCGATGATGGAGGGCACTCAACTCTCTTGATGTTCTAAGTATAACTCTACAAGACGACAACAAATGAATCTTTTGTTCGTCGACTTTTTTCTTTTTTATGCCCGCACGTACTTTTCGGATGCGTCGATTTTAAAAATTTTACTTCCGGATTTTGTCAACGCGAATCTACAAGGGGATCCCATGTCAACGCGAATATACAAGGGGATGCCACTGTGTAGTGGAAAAACTGTCAATCGATTAGTATTTGAACGGACATTGACATCTCTGCAAGGACTTCATATGGAAACATCAATTTTTGCACCAACTGCAATGCAACCAATTACGACCAATGCTACATCTGCAGTTCTGTCTGCTACTGTTTCAATCAATTCAGACATTATTTTGTCAAAAGATTCAATACATAGTCTTAAAATTTGTGGAAGAATTTAGGAATTTTGAGATACCAGAGCGTCGCGTACAAGAACCATGTCAGAAGGTCAAAATTTAACTCAATGTTAAGCCTGAAGAGCATTGGTCATTCGTCAAAATTCAACACTGATATGTCTCTAGGCGCTTGGACACTTTACTCGATTCGAAATCAAAACATGTCTGTGACACCTCATGTTCCCATCCTATATGTTGAACGGGAACAGGGCCATTGAAAGATGAATTTTGAAGATGCCCGATGATCAGCTGGTCATTTAAATATCACAAGAAATGCAACTAATTTTTTGAATTATTCCTAATAATAAACAAAAATAATGAGTTTGATTGTCGACTTGTATAAGCTCATTTAATATATTCAACGCATCCGAATACAAATTATTCTAATGATATTTTGAATTGTTTAATAAGGCATGAAACCATACAAAACATTAAGGCCTGCAAGACTGATAAGTGTCGACACTATGATCCATACATTGCAGATCTGTATGCGAAAGATTCAGTTGTGTGGCCTTTGTGTTCAACGAGGAAAGATGCGAAGATATGGAGCGCAAAGAAATTTTGTTTATACCTATTGTTCTGTCTGGGACAAATTCTTATGACTTTCTCTTTTCTGTAGCAAACACTTGTTTTTATTTTGATGGCGGATAAGGTAGTCTAGGGCTACTACTTGTCCAATTAGCACTTCTCTTCCAAATTGTCTGCAAATACTATTTTATACCGCAAATGATATTGAAAGCAAATAACTTTATAAAAATACCATTAACGACACTTAGGAATAAATAGTAACGATAATGAGCCAATTGACAATCTTCAGAACATTATGTTCCATATAGTTAAAAGCATGTTGTTGTTGCTTTTTAATTGGTGAAAAAAAATGCTCTGCTTTATAAAATAATCATAAAAGGTTATTTCATTTGAAAGGTATTCAGTTCCGTGGTTTATTTTCGTTTCCTTAAGACTGCCTTCTCCAGCCCCATCATTGGTGCCTCAAACACGAGTGACACGATGAAACTGAGGCCGTAAGACATCGTCAGGTGTCCAACAAAAAGGTAGACCTGAAAAGGAAAGCGTTTTCAGATTGCGCTGTATACATGAATACGCTTTCAAAATTATGATCCAGACAAAATGTCCAAAAATATGAAGATAACAGTATTGTGCTAACTACTCATTGACAGTCATGACAAGTAAGACATTGTCAATGCCGATGTACATCAGGGCCATTGGCAGTGTTTCCTTTATCACGCTTGAGTATAAATTGAATATAGCTTATGTCAGATAAGCCATGTTCTATTTTCAAGAATCATAAACTCATTTAAATTATTCCGACGGAATAGAAAGTAGATAACCTTGTTTTATTATACATTGACATCCATATCAATGTTCTTTTTACAACCCAGTGACTCGCAACCTAACAAACAGAAGGCAAATTGATTTTTATGCTGGAAACCTGCATGATACGTCATAATTGTCATTAAATAGTGTACTTGAAACAAATAAATGATGCAAAGACCAGGTGCAACATCAAATACTGTTATTCGTTTATCTTGAAGTTAGTTTATAGTGTTCAAAATTACGCTTTGTATTTCATTCTTGCAATTGACGTACCAGTTCAAATTGTGTGAAGTATGTGAGCTGTCGTCTGTTCATGTAGAAGGTCAACATAACGAGAGGGTGTATAAGGTAGGCACAGTAGGTTAGGCGACTTAGTGGAATGAACCCGCGCCACGACAACAACTCGTTTATCCAGCCTAAAAAAAACATACCATATATTTCATCAGCTTTCAAAATGTTACTGATACAATAATAGTGTTAGCATAATTATATTGATTACTAGTACATCTCAAAGACTAACAAAATGTAATGTTACATCGAATAGGACATATTCGACTGCTTGGAAGAATCAACCTTTAGCTGTGTTTTTGAAAAGATTTGGAAGAATTCGCCTATTTATTTACCGAATACCATCATACTTGATATGCGGGTATATATACATAAACGTTTAACTATAAAGAATCCTATAGTTGGTTATGGTATACCCCCATATCCAGTACAGCAGGCCACAATGACCCAGGCCATGGCCAGGCCCCAGCCCGTCCTATGAAGGCTGAAATACGCCGCAGATTCATGTAAGCTCAGTATGTGACTGCGCTTGTCTGTGTATAGTGAGTAGGTAACTGTGCAGAACACAGCTAAACTCAGAAACCAGCCGAGGATGTTTATGGTCTGGAAGGGATAAAAGCCAGACTAAATAAATCACAGCGGAACAATGGATAGAAAGGTATATTTGTACCACATTAAGATATTATTTCAGAATGTCGTTGCTTAAATTTCAATTGCAATACGTAATTTGCACATATATAAATGATATATAGGTGCATTCAATCTTACTAACATACCTTTGGAATCCGTATTTTGCAGCGTGTCCTATAGAGAATGTACCCAACAAAAAGGCCAATAATATAAGGGCAAATGCGAGCGTAACTAGGAGTGTACAGAGTCTTGCCATAATCGCCATCCTTTCTATAACACAAACAAACCAGAGCTATTACATGATGATTTCTATCCCACGCGGTGCCTTAACACTATATAGGATCAATTGTATAGACCATTGAAAAGCTATCATTCTTCTATGACAAATAAAAACATGTCGGGCATTATTGGCCGCTTTGACATTATACAATGGATAAGTTTCGTGTGATCGAAACTAATATGCCTCTAGCCGCTTGTACATTTTACCCAGACATAAAATGATAACATAAAAACCACATGCGCTTCTCACGGCAATGGGAACAAGTTCAGCATTCTTAAAGTTGACAAACACTTACAGGATCGAAACTTTATGCCGACCATGTAGGCAGCGACATAAACTTTCTTTCCAAAACTTGAATAAAATGCCAAAGATATAAATTTCATGTTCTTATAATGTGACCTGAAAAGAAATCCGCGTCATGGTGAATACATATTTCGGTAGGAAATACCCATCAAAATAAATCTCCATCCATCTAGAAATTTCAGAAATATAGAAATCCGCATAAAAATCATTTAAGGCCAAACTACGCCCCTGGCTTACGGTACATAACATACCATATAAGGACTTATCAATGCGTATGTCGTTTAAACTGAGCTGCGTAATGAACAATTATTGTTAATTGGGTAGTATACACCAAAATTTCGAAGACATTAGATAGCTAAACAAACAATCCAGAGTAGCTGGTTATCTTTTAAGGGAATCTTCTAGAGAAGATATCCGAACTAATACGGAAATTACCGAAGTAAGTTGCGAGTGTACTCACGGATATGGTGCATAAGGATAATTGGCCTGAGCCGAGTATTCGTGCTTGGAGGAAATTATCCAGGTGGCGGTAATGGAGGCGGCCAAGAGCACTAGGCCACACGCTGCTCCAGCAAAAATGTTACTGCGATATAAGCATATTACTAACATAACGCAACAAAACAAATACTGTGATTATAAGTATAGATCATGTAAAAAGACATATTCATGCAACACGTGTCTGAAACACATGAAGTAACACGTAATAACTATGTACACATTCCAGAAACAGAATTGCAACAACATATTACTACAAAATTCACAAACACACATTTATGAGCGCAACAGCAACGAAACAACAACATATAGATTACTGCAAGAAACTCGTATTTGCAAAAGACAGATGTTAACACAAAGTCAAGAGTGCAACGGCAACAGTACAGCAACAGATGTATTACCGCAAACAATCTCGTTACTGACAACGTCTCAGACAAACAGAAATGAACGCAACAGCAACAGTACAACAAGAGACAAGTTACTATTTTTTCAGCAACAAAACGAACTCAAGTACGTAATAATACCTACAATAATTACCTGCAATAAAGCTACGAATTCAGCGAAAACATTGTTTCCTTTACGAATTATTACATTTCAAATGATTCTAGTAAAATAAAGTATTAAATATTGAATAAACGCTTTGGCAAGATGGAGTAATCTTGCATACTAGAGTATGTATTATCTTTAAGTAATGTTTTATATACCATCAGTATTAACTTAAGTTTGCTTACTAGAACAATGGCAAGAGTATCAGAGGACTGATGATGTAAAACTGCATGTCATTTGCCAGGTACCACGACCATCCCATACACTGAAATTCAAATGAAAGATACTCTTCAAAACGGTGGTATAAACAACATTAAATTCAAAATAATGAACAAATGAATAAATACATACATTAAACATTATCAGGGGATGTTCACTGTAGAAACATACGAATAAGGTAGTACATATATGATATACGTTTAATCATTTAAACTGGCCATGTAGGAGACAATCTGCCACTCCTTTGAGCAAACGAAGACCTCAATCCGTTATTTACAATGTTTATGTATGCACTATGAAAC
The DNA here is from genome assembly GCF_026914265.1 of Mya arenaria. Taxonomy (NCBI): domain Eukaryota; kingdom Metazoa; phylum Mollusca; class Bivalvia; order Myida; family Myidae; genus Mya; species Mya arenaria. Next base: position 1,419,490 of record NC_069129.1, on the reverse strand, counting down.
GTGAATGAATGGGATAGAGGCCGGCATGGCAGAGAAGGGTGCAGTTAAGGACAGACGAAATCGGGCGTGTCACTGCTATGGGGTTGAATCGAGAGTTCCGACAAAACGTATCACGTACACAAATTTATTCCGCACTATTTAAAGGAGGTTTTGGTAATTATGCAAAATGCGTTCCTATATTGACCAACTAAGAATTTGTATAAAAGAATTTGGCAGTCGGAACGACGCTGCCGTTATATTCTCTACCACGTACAGACAGAGAGGACTATGAAAAGATAGGATTTGCAAATCCCATTGAAGCTTAGAACATGTGCTTGAAATTGCAACAACAACCTTTATTAGGTGTGGATGGCTCAATCACTGAAATTAATACTCAAGACTGTTTTTGAGCTCAAGTTACGTTAAAACCCTTATGAAGCGGATAAGAGAACGCAATCCTATGCTTCCCACAAAGTTTGTTGTATGTGTAGTGGAAAAAAAATGCGTATGGATATGTGATAATTCGTGGTTGTCATGGATATGCGCGCAGAGATTTAGCTTATGGAAATAGTCAAATCGTTTCTTAAATAGGTTTGAAGAGAGTGCATTATTATTTCTTGCAAGCAGCGCGAAAACCTTTTTTTTTTTGGTCCTATTTGAAGCGCAAAATAATTAATTTGGAATTTAAATATTGTCACAAGACAAGGTTACCATGATGTAACGGTGACCGATGACGACGGTCTTCAACAAAGAAGATAATTGTGTAATAGCAATAAAAAAGGAGTTCCATACGGGTACTTGGTTTATCTTTGCCCATGGCCAAGATTAGGATTTCCAGCATGGCCAACTTTTTCGATCTACTTATCTGAGGTGGAAGAAAAAGCATCTCCGTGAAAACTATTCATACTGAACATTTAGAAATTTTAAATGAAACTTCACCAGTAACATTTTTGTATTAATGATGGATGGATTACCTTATTTCAGAAACATTTCTTGATCTTACATTCTCTTCGACGTTGACATAGTTGTTGACATAGAGAAGATTAGTCCACCAGTTTTTCCGGCAAGCTGCCATGAACGATAAATCTCCCTCTGGCCAGAAAGGACCGGATATGGCATATGGCAGAAGGACAGTACCGACCATGATGACCAACATGTAGGGCGGGGTCAACCTTGGGTGAATGTAAGCAAATTAAGGTTGTGTTAAAATCCATTTGTGTAATCAAAAATATAACGTATGTAGTAATAATAAACAGAGGATATGTGTTAAAACTCTGCGTAAGATCGAACTATTCATTGCACCGAGAGATCACAGAAGGCATTATTTTACGAATGAATCAGCCACGTGTGAAAAAAAAATTATTGCAATATAATTGAAATACATTTAGATCTCATAATGAAATTCAACAAAAATGACATCATAAATGGTGCTAATTTGTAAACCACGTGATCAACATAACGTTGCCACGACATTTAAACATGTGCAACCCGGCACAGTGAACGCTACGTTACTATTATTCAGCAATATGGGGACCAAAATCTAAAGGAGAAGCGAAAATAAGGAAGTAAAACGATATTTCACCGAAAAGCATAAAAGAACAGTACTTCTCATATTCTGTGGCTATAATAATAGTTCACCCCTTTATTATTTAGTGATAAGGACAAAAGCGTTCGTGTTTGTATCTTCATCAAATTTCCAATATACAGTCAATTTGTCGGGTACTACTTCATATGTCATAGCTCATATTTAGATTTTTAATACTTCACGGTTTTACTTAAAAATATATAGTCAAGAAAAAAAGTTAAGGAAAATATTACGCCGGGTAATTATACTACTTTGAGCGCACTCTTACCTCCAGAATCTATGAAAGTAGAAAATGAACCAGTTGAGTCTTTTAGCCCCGCCCACTTTCTTTAACTCCCGTAACGCCAGGTAGGCCACCAGGACACCGCTGCAATGATTGCATGGATCATGATTGTTTGTCCTGATGGTTGCAATTTGAAATTAAATATGGTTTAATTAATTACAAATGAACCCTTATCAAGGAGTTTTCCTCATTTCCATACGAAATGGAAGCAAACAAACAAACAAACAAACAAACAGTTTATTTGCTAGAAGGCCACCAGCCCATGCAAACATCACACCATACATACATGAAAACTACTTGTGCAAATTAGTGAGCATGGATAAAATAATTGTTTCTGTCAAAACAAGAAAAAGTACATTTTGATACAATGACATTGATAACTTATAAATACAATACGATGTACTAACAGTCAAAACTGGAAACAAGTATGTAATGTTTATTCCTGGAAAAGTGAATTTCTCTTTTCAAAAGCTGAGTATAAATAGTGAGCAGTTTTTTTCACAACATTTTCAATATGACAAGACATCAATATATTAAACTTAATTATATTAACACAAAGAATATTTACATACGCTTCGGTCTAAAAATTGGTTTTAAAGCCGATATAAGCTTGCAATTTGGCACTATTTATACAACTTCTACGCCATGACTGAACATATTGATCTTTAAGTCGTTGTAAGTATGTTGCCATAAAAATTGTTTTATTGGTAATACACTGGGCTTCCCAAACATAACCAAAGCCATTTGAAAATAAATGTTTTCTTAAGTGGATAACCCAATTCACAGAACCAACAGTATCCAAAGATTTCAACATCGCATAACATTTGGACACATAACTATGTTTTGGCATACTTAAAATTTTTAACCAATAGCATACACTGTGAAATCATTTATATTCGTAGGCATGAAATTTCGTGGTTTGCCGAAAAATAACAATTTCGTGGGTACTTGAAACTGCGATCGTCCTTGATCGTCTGCATTATCTCCACGCACTGGCCCGTGATTTCCGGCCTCTACGTCACTCTGCTTATGACACTCGTTAAAGTGGTACGCCAAGCCAATTAGTGCATATACCCATGTCAATTTAATTGGAAATTAAAGTCATAAAAGAAGATGTACCCTGATCATAAATACGGATAGGCGAAGCCATTGAATGCCAATTAAGAATTTTTCAAACTGTGGAAACACCGTGATGGTCCGTATATTTGAGTAAGCAATCCCAAAAGATAGCTGATGTTAACAAATTCAATCACTTTTGAATATCATCTTATTTCATATCAAATCATTTCAATATTTATTCACACGTTTTTGTTTAATAATTGAATTTTCAAGCGTTTCGTAGAATAGCGAAGAAAATATTGTCTTATGCGGTACAGTATTATAAAGATTAGTTGTATGCACGAGGTTTTCGTGCAGGAAATATATTGGATATTGTTCATTCTACCGGACGATTGCTTACAGTGCACATCAATTTTTTTCCAAAAAAAAAAAAAGTAATATTTTTATTGATGTATTTTTGATACAAAACATTTAAACAATAATTGTTTTTGTCAGATAGTTAGTTTATCAGTCATATTGTTAACATATTCAGCAAGTGAGGCCCGACATGGTGACTTGAAACCTTTTACCGGCAAAAGGGACAAACGGGCACACGTTTCCAGAGTGACTTTTTCAAAAAGGCCATTTTTATCTCTAGTTTTGCGTGGGCGATTCGAGTCACAGCTGAATATATTTTTTTGTTTGGTAACTAGCTCAATTGTTGATCATATATATTTCTGTATAACACATATATACATGTATACATTACTATTTGTATCTCGACCATGCCGGTATTACAATAACACGTCGGGTGAAAGCATTTTGTCTTGTTTCTTTTTATTAAGATGAGTATTTAAGTAGAGCTTAGACGTATTATGAGCACGTTGTTTCGTACATTGTCACGTTGGGTGCTCAGTAGCATCCAATGTAATCGATTAATTATTTCATTAAAGAAAAAAATCGAAAACCGACACTCATCACTCGCATCTTGTAAACCTGGAAATTTTCATAAACAACACACGTTTAGGCACGTGCTTCTGTCATTTGGTTCATAAAAACACATTTAAATTATTTTGTTTATAATTTGTTAAAAGCAGATATAATATATTAACAAAACAATTATAGTAAGATATACAGCGAGACGGATATTACGCTGTGTACTGGTACGAATAAACTAGAGTATGTACAAAACATGGCAATTGAAAAAGTGAATAAAGGGTCTTTATTTCGTGGGTTCTTGAATTCGTGGATCACCAAACCCACGAAAACAACGAACATTAATGCCCCACGAACATTAATGATGTCACAGTAACACGCTTACAAGAAAAAATATACAACGGGAATCGACCACAGTCTCCTAAAATTGGACCATTACATGTAAATAGAGGTACAGAAAGAAACCTTTTACAGGCATAATTGTGCACTCTAACTTATGGCAATGAAAATAAATTTATTGCACAATAGCCCGCTTGTAAACCTGTTATCATGAAGCGCTTGACCAACAATGAGGAATTGACTACCATGGAGCGGTTGACCAACATGAAGCGGTTGACCACCACGGAGCGGTTGACCAACATGAAGCGGTTGACCACCAGGGAGCGGTTGACCAACATTGAGCGGTTGATCAACATTGGGGGATTAACTACCATGGAGAAGTTGACCATAGAGCGGCTGACCGCTTTGGAGCTGTTGACCAACATTGGTGGATTGACTTCCAAGGAGGGGTTGACCACCATGAAGAAGTTGACCATGGTGTGGCTAACCGATATGGAGCGGTTGACCAACATTGGGGGATTGACTACCAAGGAGGGGTTGACCACCATGATGAAGTTGGCATAGAGCGGCTGACCGCTATGAAGCGGTCGACCAACATTGGAGGATTTACTTCCAAGGAGGTATTGACCACCATGACGAAGTTGACCATGGAGCGGCTGCTCGCTATGGAGCGGTTGACCAACATTGGGGAATATACTATCAAGGAGGGATTGACCACCATGAAGCAGTTGACTATGTTGTGGCTGACCACTATGGAGCGGTTGATCAGCATTGGGGGATTGACTATCATGAAGGGATTGTAATCACCTTGAAGCAGTTGAGCAACATGAAACGGTTGATTATGATGGAGCAACTGACCGTTATGGAGCAGATGGCCACCATAAAGCAGTTTACTGACATGGGGTCGGTTGACCGCTATGGAGCGAATGGCCACCACAAAGCAGTTGACCACCACGAAGCAGTTGACCGTTATAGAGCAGGTGGCCATCATGAAGCAGTGCAGTTGACCGACATGGAGCGGTTGACCACCGTGGATCGATTGACCACCATGGAGCGATTGACCACCATTGATCGGTTGACAACCATGAATCGGTTGACTTCTCCATAAATCGGTTGACCATCATGCAGCGGTTGACCACTATGAAACGGTTGACCACTATAAAAGAGTTGACCACCAAAAAGCAGTTGACCACCATGAAACGGCTGGCCACCTTAAACGTTTGACCACTATGATAGAGTTGACCACCAAAAAGCAGTTGACCACCATGAAACGGCTGACCACCATGAAGCAGTTGACCACCATGAAGCAGTTGACCACCATTGAGCAGTTGACCACTATAAAACGGTTGACTACCATGAAGCAGTTGACCACCATGAAGCAGTTGACCACCATGAAGCAGTTGACCACCTTAAAGCATTTGACCACCATGAAGCAGTTGACCACCACTGGCAGTTGACCACTATGAAGCGGTTGACAATCAATAAGCATTTGGCCACCATGGAGCAGTCTCCACAGGGAAGATGACCGCCATTGATCGGTTGACCACCATGGGACAGTTGAACACCATGTTTCGGCTGACCAACATAGGGAAGTTGACCGCCATGGATCGGTTGACCACCATGGATCGAATAACTACAGAGAGGCAGTTGACTTTTATGGTTATGTGACGACCATTGGTCGGTTACCAACATTTGGTAGTTGATTGGGCAGAATTATAGCGACAAGGTTAGATAAGAATGATACAATGTTTGATAATACTTAAGATTAGCCTGATACGGTTACATCATATGCATATGTCAAGAACATTAACAGGCTCGTTTTTCTGTTTTAAACATTTAAATATCAGAATTTTTATACTGGATCTAAATAGTACATTTACATTACTTTAAGGCATAACAAGGAAATGGGGAAAATGCTTATTAATTTTCCAAATAAGCTTATGTTTTTTTTGTTTTAAAAAATCAAAATGAAGCCTTATTTGCATTTACTGAATATGTTGCCTTACTGTTTCAATTTATTTCCTACATTATGCAATCTGTGATTTATATGTCATATAACATGACCCATGATTGGAATAAAAAAAAAATCTTATCTTATCTTATCTTATTGAAATGTTATAAGTAAAAAAATAAATAGACACAAACGTGTCAGTCGTTTAGAGGATTTTTCGCATAGTTTGCCTTACGAGTTTGTCAACATTTTGTCAAACTCAGATGTGATTATTCAGTAACAAAATGCCTCAAATGGCTGCATGATGTCTCCATAAGATTATTTTCTTTTATATGTGTCATTGTATGCTGACAAACATGTAAAACTATACATCTTTGATAACACTGTATGGATACTAAATTGTCCATAGGCTTCCATAGTTTAATTGTTCAAGGGGATTTTCTAATCCTATTACACAATTATTGTTTATATAATATTATATATATATATTAAAAAGACTGAGATTTACCTAATGGTGAAGAAACTATCCACAGACAAACCGGCAAAAATTACGGCGCAGAACGAAGGGTTCTTCAGCTGGGCATTATAATAACTCAAAACATTTGCTGAAATATAAAGTTATGATCGGCAAGTTCTAGATATGGAACTAATGATAACAACTATTCAAAGTCAAGTTTTAGTTTGGAAATTATGATTACCAATGATTAAAATTCATGGAAGTTGTCATGTGATAACAAATGCTCTGCTATGTGATTTTCCAAGAGTTCAGCACAGCAGTTATTGTTATTGGTCTAACTTTTGGTCTCCTGGGTGAAGACGAAATCATTATTTTCTGATTATGCCTTACAATAATTTGTTGATTAAAGGTCTAATATATATATATATAGGATACATAAAGCATGTTTTGTCACTTTTGTGTTCAACTTTGTTATCGAACTAACCGCTCACTGTCCCCGAGTAGACTAACGTATGGCCCAGGATAACCCAAGCCATACTGAGGAACCGGATACCGTGCAGAGCCCCTAGGGAACCCGCCCCCTGTTCCGTACTTAATATCTTCACTCCGTTACTGTACGCAGAAAATGCCAGACATATCTTCTCCAAGGTACTCCTTCCTGAAATACAGCGCTTATTATAGTAAACTAAAAACATATTAAAACAAAAAAAAATTGAAAAAACCCATATAAAGTCGTAGCAAAAAATAGATTTGAAGCAATCTTCAAATCATAAATTTATTATAACCGGATGTATATACTAATCAAAATTATAATTGACGTATGATAACATAATGCAGCAAAATCAAATAGTTTTGTCCAAATTTAAAACAATAAAACAATACTTAATATAAACATAAAATGACTAAAGGTAGAAATAATCTCGATGCGTTACCATGTGTAGGCTTGATTTCCGTCCTAGAAGATTCTCCTATCATCTCGAGTACAGGGTTGTTCTTGTCTTTGTCTCCCGTGTCCCCTGCGGGTTGGTACGCACCGTTGATGTAGGCGTTCAACCCCACTCGATTAACAGTAGCATTGCCACTGATGTCAGCAGTGTTCTTTTCTTTTGGCTGTTCATTCAGTTTCATTTGAACTGCTGTGATGTCATAAAGTGTACCGAACACAACAAACGCAACAAGCACGGACAGGACGACGCTGTAAGTAAACGAAGACTAGTATGCACACAGGAAATTATTAATAAAACGGAATATGCACGTTAAACGTATTAACCATTATCTGAGGATAAAACTAAAAGGACGTTGTTTTAAGCTGTGACTCCTGTGGAAAACGTTTTAGATTTAAAATTTCTTTGTAAGAAAACCCAAGCCTTATTTAAAAATGATTTGATTCGTTCCGATCGTGTTTAGGATTTAGACAGCAGGACTACAGGCTTAAGTGCAGCCATTTGAAAATCAGGTATCGACAGATCTACTTTTTGACATACATGTATATTAGCCATACAAAAAAGTTCATTTAAAAACATTAGCGAGTCCTTTTAAAGTGTACAACGATGTTGTTTATCACATTGATCATGAACCTTCACCAAGTTCAATTTTATGTATAATGCTTAATATATATAGAGAGAGAGTCAGGGTATATACCCTTTGTTTATTAGTGCAATTAATGCACCAGTCATTTGTAGCCACGGGCCGCCCAGGTTCGGGGGTATACCGGGGATAGCCGGGGAAATGGGCCGTGTTTTTACTTTCCATGTGGCCCCGGAGGGCCACGTGAATGCGGTTGTTTTTTTCTTCGCGCCAAAAATAGCGGGGAATGGGCCTTACCTAGGGTCCCTGGGGTGCGGGGGCATTTTGCAGGGATTTTACCAGCAGTTCGTCCTCGCAGGGCGGGGATTTTACCCGGGCTTGGCTGGACAGCAAGTCATAGTCCCCGCTATTCTCCGGACCTGGGGGGGGGGGGTACAATTGACTGGTACATAACACATCAACCTACATGACACAAATGACGTCATTTGCAAGTGGCCTTTCCTCGTAACACACGGTGTTGACGTCATAGCGACTAGTACCATTGAACAACACCATCTGAACTAAAATATATATTATTCAGTTCCATATACAGCAGCCAATTGTTTGACACTTGAATTCTTTGATTTGGTCAAAGTTAGCCAAAATGTTTATTGATTGGCCAATATTTATCCACTCATTACTTTTAACAAATCAAATCACTTAAAATGTGAAAACTAGCCAACATACTTTAAGACAACTTATCAAGGCTTTATATAATTGGCTGGTGAAGTGTATTCATGTAGCTGATAAGCGTAGTAGCTATGTGAAAAGAATGAGGCTGGTCCAGTGGTAAAGGTGTCTGATTTTCAACCTAGAAGTTGTGGGCTCCATCCACTTAATGAATAATTTATATGAGCTTTCATATGTCTTTACAATTGAGGTAACATAAATAAACATCGCTAGTTAAACGGCATCGAGACCGGGAGTCCGCCAAAGAGACAAACAACGAATAGTCATGTCTACGTAGGACACCGTAGCCTCAACCAAAACAACAGTACATGACAAAATGCTACTCTGCTGTTCTCATGTCTGTCCCTGATATCAAAAAATCGTATGTTGAATGTACCTTTAAGAATGTACAAATACAAACTGGTGTTAACATGAGACTATAAACCATAGATGCACCCACTGCTTTTCACGAGAATATCTATGTCCTTGGCGATACAACGGGAAGACACACAAACACCTATCCGCAATTTCGACACCAAATCTGGATTCTGCAGGTAAATATGTTCATTTATTAAGTAAGTTCAAACAAACCATAAATTGTTCGGATAATATTCGGTTTACAAATGTTTTCGATTTAAATGAGAATTTAGTTTGCAGAAAAATATCATTTCCGCATTAGCTAGAAATTGATTTCCAGTGGGTGTTTATCTAAATGCTTTTCCCATTACATATATAATATATAAACGTTTCCTAAAAGTGTTCAATAGAAATGAGCATACCGCTTGGGGAGGACCAGTTGCTACTTCTATTCTGCAGTATTGTCCATGGAACGTCTGCATGGTGTCTGTAGCGTTGTTATAGGCATCTGCGTGTAAATCCAGACATTCATCGAAGCCACCAGGGAACCAAGTCCGACCCTTTATGATCCCGCTATCTGGCTTCCCGAATGCGTCCAGTACTGAGCAAACAATTTTATTGTTTAAATATTTGTTTATGTTATTATAGTATGTAACCAAACTGGACAAAAAACTACATATTGGATTGGTTGTGAAACACTATGCAAAATAGCGTGTGGACTACTTTCTGTGTGTACGTGTACATTGTACCGACGGGAACCTCGAGCCGGTATTATGCTTACATGCTTTTATGTGTGATCTATAGCATGAGTATATTAGTAGGCTCTCACAAACTGATTTGACATGTGTGTTAGCACCTGTATATTTAGTTCGTTTTCAATCGGCTAAACGCCACTGAGCATACATGTACAACAAATGGAACTTAATGACATATGTGCAATTATGTCAAAATATCGAAAGTCATAATATTGCCATATTAAAAATCAATAAAATAAGTACTTGCTAAGAAGTCATTACCTTTATCCCTCATTTAACACATGTAAAACAAATTCAAGGTAATACAGTGAGGAGATGAACTAGCATTATAATATTATTATGTTATTAAACATTGATTAATTGACTTATTTCTAAGAGTAATTAATGCTTTATGGATAAACATAGCTAACGTTCCACATAGTATTTGTTATCAATTCAATAAATGTTTGTATTTTTGGTCTAATCCAATGATATCTACTTATAAATTGCCTTCTTAAATCATTTATCAAAGTACATTCAAACAAGAAATGAAATTCATCTGCGACATCGGTGACATAGTTGACATGTTCATTCTTTTACAAGAATAACGTTAGGCGTATGTACCGGCTTCAATGTCTAGTCTATGTCAATAAAGTCTTAATCTCGTAGGAGCTTTTTTGAATTGTATAATGTTAACATCACTTTCGTAGGATTGAAACTTAAAGTATGCAAACAGTACATACGTTTTAGCTCTAGATGAATTATTAAGTTCTGCTACTGGTTATGCATATATACATTTTGCAATCTCTTTTTGAGTTCATATATATAAATATGTGTATTTCACCTACACTTTGGGTAACCATAAATCATGAAATCCCAATAATTATGATATATATTTCTTGCACGATTTACCCTTGATTTTCAGGTTGGCAATCCTTTTCAAACTTTAAAAATTATTTGATAAACCGCTTTTACATATTTAACCTCATCACATTGTAAACCTTTCAACCAGTAATTTATAACATTTATATATCTTCTTGCAATAAAAGGTGTTCTACTAAGTTTTCTATAAATAAAGTTGTTTTGAGTTTGGGTTCTAACACCAAGGATATCTTTCCAAAACTTCAAATGAACTCTTTCTTACTAAATACAATATTAATTACCCCAGACTTCACAACCATAATTCAACAGCTTATCAACAAAGTTAAACAAAAAAAAGCCAAATGGTGACTGTCTGATATAGGAGGGATTTACAACTACGTCATTGCTTTCTGCTATGTGTACCACGTGGTACACAATTTCCAGGAAGGTAGTACAAAAAATGTAAACAATGGCTACTTCTGATAAGGTTTCTTCAGCAACATTCACTAGAAATAATCTTCCTGATGCAAAGTTTCTCTCAGAAGTCAGTTGTTGAGATAAGTAGTGGACACAGTGCTGCTGAGGTTTAACTTCATCTGGGAAAAGACCAGAACTAATTAACAGGTAAGCAAATTATCCAATCTATGTATATATGTTTATATTTAAAAAAAAACATATAATATTGTGATAATATGGTATGCTGTAGGTTCAACATATAAGATTGAGTCTAACAGCTGCATTGGAATTCTTTAATATATTGTAATATTGTTTCTAGCCCAGAATTGAGGTAAAATGCATATGAAATGGATTAGTTGGTCAGAAACAGGTACACTTTCTCTGTCTTATCATACAGCTGATCTTGTCTGTGTGTCCTAATGTGTATTTGTGAAAAGATGACATCTAACCAGATACTAAATATATAAAATAGGTTTCAATGTTTTATGATTAAGAAATTAATTGCATTTATTTTTTTCATATGCAGTGCCTGTATTAAAGCTGGGGAAGACATGGTCATCATTGTGCCAGTTGATGACGGATTATGCTAGTTGAACTTTAAATGAATCAATGAAAAACAGTCCACAATGTCATGATTTATACAAAAAAGTGTGTAACATAGCTGGTACACACATAGTACAAATAAATATATATATACATCGATGTGTTGTCAATACAGATATTAAAATATGATACTAAATACATTCTTGTGTTTTGTTATAGTGTATACGTATGTATTTAATTTCAATATGTCTCTGCATGCCGTTTAAAAATGGTAAAATGTGCAATTGCACTTTGTTTTACTGAAGGATATCTTAAATAAGCAATTACTAATTCGCCAGGCTCTATGATGTGCGCAAACTGTGGGGCTATGACCATGTCACTGTCACTTTTGCTTCCTTTATCCACATCCGACAGAAACGTTATAGCACCAGAACTTGAATGCCCATAATACATTTTAAAGTTGCATTATTTGTGTACAAAGAATAAAAGATTAACATCATTTAGAAGCCGCTCATACGACATATATTATCTTTGTTTTACAGTAGTTTCCCCTATCTCTTTTTTGGACTCTCTTGAGTGGAATCAGGTTCACAGCTGGTCGCTGTATTTAAATTTAATTTAATTTGGATTAATGAAACACATGAGTAAGAATGTTCACACGTAATGGTCTTCCTTAATTATATAAGTCATCATGTATATGCATACACACATGTATATGGCACATTACCTGCAAGACTTGATCAATCTGAATATTGAGTGTTTCTGTAGTAAGGTGAGTTGAATGGCTGTTTGTCATACTGCAAGAGGGCCTTTGAAACTTCAATGTATTCTTTGATACAGATACCTCTTAGTGTTTAAGGCCTATCTGTTTTCGGAATATTTATCAACCTATCGTAAAATCTTCAATATATTGTAATCACCTTCAATAGTTCTAATAAATTGTTTCTTATTTAATACCACAATAGTATGTAATATCAATACTTATTCAGTTATAAGGTTTCTATAAATTTAAGCAAAAAAAAAAACGAAAATATTTTTATTTTGAAAAAAATAATCTATCTGGCTAGTTTATTTACATTTAGTTTTCAAATTTCTGATGTATGAGTATATACTCATGAGTATGTATGAGTATATGTTGCAAGCGTAGGGTCTGTATGATCCTCAAAAGGTCCTTTTCCTCTAACAAAATGTTTACTGCAATTGTATGTCCGCCTTTTAGTGAAATCCTCTTGACCACGCGCACATATTAACCCTTAACACTTTAAATTTCATTTGTTTTAGGTTAAGGGAAAGGTATGAAATATTTATTTTGTGTTATAACAGAGTTTTGTTTTTAAGAGATAATGGCTCCAAGTCCATACCCAATCCAGTGCAAATCTATGTTAAACAGAGGCCAGGTCGTACAAAGTTTGTACTACCTGTTACAGTTGCTATGGACTGTGATTATCAGTAAATCTATTTGTAGCATATTGGCTGATTAAAAATCCCTCCTATACCAGGAAATTTAACCTGAATTAAATTCGAATGAAGACTCAGGAGTTTAGCCAGCTAGAGTTTTTAACGTTGTACTAAAGGAGCCACCAGTTGTGAATACTTGTCATATTTAGTTAAAAAAATCATCATAATCTCCAATTCTTTACCTTTATACAAATATCCTAAATTTCTCTCTTTTTAAAGATGAACACTTTCGTTATAGTGTTACATATATATGTGTGTTGTGATGTTCAATGGCAAAATGAAAGCGAATTACGGGAGTAACAGCTTCAATGTAACCATGTGTACAAGTACACGTACAAACTAAGATAAAAAAAGCAAAATATTAGTTGTTCAATTACGAGACACAAAAAGTATTTAAATTGTATTCCTTTTATTCTTTTTACAAATTAAGACGTTTGGGCGGAATGAAACTAGCCATTTTTGTTCTTTCAATTGTGAAATATTGTTCGAATTGGAATGCCATTCTGAGACCCATCGGGTCAACCCAGTTCATAATATCTGTAGTATAATTGTTATATTTTACTGATGTTCTTCTAGTTAACAATTTCAATACCAAAGAAGGCAATAATAGAAACCATCAAGTTTATTGCGACTTACCGCAATGTCTGATGATATTCAACAAATTAATTCGTGACCAATAAGAAGGTTGTTATTTGAACATACAATCATGAATATCTAAACACTATAAAATATTGCTCATATGTCAAACTGTTTTTAGAAGATTTAGAAAGGAATATATACGTTGTGTATTGTATGTGTTTTTAAATGTTCCTTTACCGTTTAATTATACATAGATTTTTCTAATATGCTTTAAATAAATAGTATATTAAGTAGTATTTCTACAAAAACGTAATTGAAATTCTAATTGAGATATATTTTCTGCTGTCAAGCGTTCAGAAATAGCCAATATTTTATCAGATTATATCTTATATTAAAATGCGTCGTCAACGCCAATCCCATTTTAGTAATAAAATAAAAAAAACGCCGGGAAGTAAATTCAACTGATAGAGGTCAGAAATCATTGTGCTACCTTGCTGGGTCCATGGTTCCCCGCTCCTGAAGTCCTCCACAAGCAGCAATAGATCTTGGCTACATTCTCGGGAGTGGTCCCAGGCCGGCAGGGCAAGGCTCCCGATCAGTGGGGTGAGAACATTCGAGTCATTTTGAAACAACGGGGCAACTAAGTTGTTAACTCCGAACGTTTTTCCCAGCGCTGGTAACAGCGCCTGCATAGCTTCAGCGACCATGTCATTGTAACCATCATTGTTACCACCACCACCAGTGCACTGTTGTACACTGCATAAAACTATTACAATGAGTATGTATGTAAACATTGTTTACTATTGTACAAAAAGTACTTTTAAAATAAGGAGATAATGATGAATCATTCAATTTCAATGAAGCAGTTGAATGAACCCTGCGTTATCAGGCTGGCGACAGTCTTGATATATTTATCCACCTGTATTATTATCATCAAAATAAACCCGTATGTTGTAAACCATTATCAGTTGAATTTTGATCCACTTACCGCCCAAGAATGAAGTACAAATAGTATGTTGAATGTTTGAAAGTAATATCGCTTTGACTAATGCTTTATCATTTCATTGTTGAGTCATTTGGAATCATTCAGAAAGAAAATTAAAGAAAGGGTACTGAGCCAATATTACCAAGTAGCCTTTTTAGAATAAATTGTCGTTAACTATCGTATTTTGTGCTCAATTTCAGTTCAAATGGCGCAAACATACTTTTTTGGTTTTTCATTCTTCTGTTTGTTTCAATCATTTTAAAATTATGTTCTTAATTTCCAAACTACTCTTTCCCAATCTAAACCAATATCACTTGTTGTAGTCAGGCATCTGCCATTAAACATCGTGTTTGACGAGACCAAGGGGTCGAATACCTTAAACACGCTTAAACATTCACATACCACTGTTTCCACGTTGTTACAAATGAAAATTAAGAAACCTATGGTGATAATCAAGATATGGAATACACTAGCGGCTCAACGTGGGAAGCGGGGATCAGCCAGCACGTCACCTTAAATTGTCAAACAGAAATACTTTGGTAGAAGCTATAAACCTATGCACCAGGATGCACCGGGATGCAATTAGTCACCGTTTTCTAAAGGAAAACCACCATGTCACGTTTTTTAGCCTTAAATGTTCGGTGAACTCTCATGACTCAAACTTTGGTGCTCTTATTATTTGTTTAGTTTTATCCACAGATCAAACAACGTTAAGAGCAGACGAGTCATATTTCTACAATTTCATTCAGTAGTTAAAAATTAAGTCCATCTCAAAGATACAATCCTTACGGGGTGCGATCCTAGCGTGACGGGAAGACATACTTGGTTGTTAGGCAAACGAGGCAAGTAATAGTGTGAGCTTGTTGACATCTAGTGTTTGGATAAAACAGAGATCCTATATAAAAAACCTCCGGATAAAACTATGCTCGAGTACTGTCTAAAGCCGACATTTTCCCCCAGTTTCGGCGCTAATCGTTGATTTTCAAAAATCAATTACCGCTATAATCATATCAAGGAAGGGCCCCATGATGGTCTGTGCTCTACTGGGTTGCCTAATTTGGTCACTTTCTGTATCAAGATCATATGATATTTATAAGGAATTAAAGTTAAACAAGAGTTGTCGTAGGACATGGTGCACGACTATACCACTCTTTGACTAAGAAATGAAAACAATAATGATGTAATATGTGCCTGTCTAAAGCAACAAAAAGACAAATTAAAAAGTAAAAGGAAACTCCGCAATGCGACGAACCACGTATTGCTAACAGAAAAAAGGTTTAGCCTTCGTTGTGTAAGTCAGTTGTTACTGTTTCTTCTTCTTGTGACCTTGACATTGACCCAAGGGACACCAAATGCAATGAAATGGAAGTCTTCCATAAACACTTCTTACATACCAAGTTTGATCACTATATGTCAAATCTTACTTCATAATTCGATACCATAGGCGAGTTTGATGCCGCCCTCCTGTCGGTCCGTACGAACAACGACGATAACCCTAAGCAAAAGTTATTCAGTATCAGACGGTTATCTATTTTTGGTAGCAGTGACCTTGACTTTAGGGCCCCCAAATGCAACCACACGAAAGGTATCCATTCACTCTTCCTTTGTACCAAGTTTGGTAGCAATATTCGGTACCAATCGTTTTTCTTTTCGTTTAGTTTTTTAGTAACAGTGACCTTTACCCTAGAGGCCCCAAACACAATCCCATGAAAGGTCACCATAAACTTTTCCTATAAACCGAGTTTGGTCACAATATGTCAACCCTAACTTAAGTTATTCTGTACTAACCATTTTCTATTTTAGTAAATGTGACATTGATCTTGACTATGACTCTTGGAGCGTCAAACACAATCCTATGAAAGGTATCTATAAACTATTCCTATATACCAAGTTTGGTTGCAATATTTCAACCCCAAATAATCCCTTTCAATACTGTCCATTTTTTTCTATTTTTAATAACATTGACATTGACCCTATGGCCCAAAACGAAAACCCATGAAAGGTCTACATAAACTCTTCATATATACCAAGTTTGGACACCATACAAATGATGGGCAAATCTAACTACAATTGTTCCATCAATTCATTATTCGATACCATATGGCCCATTCCAACCACGACAAACATCATTCTACTAGCTAGGTTTCACATCATAAAAACTGGTAAAATAATGTCTGTCAAAGGCAATGAAAAAAATAAAGACATTAAAAAAGTCAACCAAGGGCTATAATTTTTATCTAGGGTTAGTATAGTGTTATGTAACCTAATTGTGTGATGTACTGAGTGAATGAACGGTATTGGAGTTAATGGAAATGCCAACTGGTCTTAAAATCTTAACCGGACGCCAACGGACGGAAACTTAATCAGGTCTCTGGATTGTTTGTCAAGTACACTTTAGCTCAACTATCACGACATTAAATGCCATTTTGACGCAAATTTAACTTTTAAACCTACTTTTATATTAAATATTTCCCATCAACAGCAGAATTACTCAACTGTACTTGACAATTATCTAATACTGAAATTAAACTAAATTATAGCAGTTATGCAAATTTCAAGGGCCAATTTTTTTTAACATAAATCTTCAATTATTCAAGGGGGAGTTACGAGACTTGCTCAACATGAGCCTTTTTTCACTGTAACATGTGTACAATGCTTCAATTGGGTAATCGTTAACGGCATTTTAGTTGTTTCCAAGGCATACATTTTTTATTTCTTAAACAGCCAAGCTAAATTAATAAGGGCATGCATCCTATCTATAATCTAAGAAAATCAATGCAAACATTAATCTTTGCTAAACTAGTATAATATTTTATTACATGTTATGATTTAAAACTAAACATGTTGTTTTTAATTGTAGTAATAATCTATTGCACAAAATATAATATAATATAGACATAAAATCAATACAGGCAGACTAAACACAAATGTAATACAATCCACATTATCTAATTATTCATTTATCAATTTCAGCAGATACTCTTTCAAAAATTAATGATTCTAAGCGAAATTACTTTCTACTCACTCCAGAATTACTACTGAAAATGGCCCTCTAGCTGAAAATCTAACATACAATACACTTGCACTAGAATTCTTGGAAGTGACTACGTTGCCTGCTTCGAGCACCCACATTTGAGTGGATAACAAACAAAAAAATGTAGTAGTCGATGGTAAAATTTGAGAGTTCAAGGCGCACAACTCCAATATGACAGTGAGTGGTGCAATCTTGCAGGCTTTTAACCATGTCGCACCTGAATGTAGTTTAAATATTATTCATAAAAGCACTGTACCCACACATGGTAAGGATCGGATAAGAAATGCTCCAATGCGAGTTTTGACAACTCACTGTGGTCTGTTTATCATAAACAAGGGATATTTTCCCCCATTGCTGTTGTCCCCACATCTGTAAGGATTTGATTACATGTTCTCCAGAAAAGGGGAATTTTTACATTTTTTACAATTGAAAACCATACGCCTTGAGATAATAGTACAATTTAGTACTTGGTCCAAATAGACATGGTAACCAATTTAGGTAAAGATTGGAAAATAATAACAGATTAGAAAGAAGAAATTAAAGTGCCACAACATAGTTGATGCTCCGGACAGCATGATCCCTGTATGTCTGCCATGCTAAGCAGGCAACATAAAAATGTATCAACTGCAACAACAATATACTATGTCATGTAGCTGCACCTTTAACACCTGTTTTATTCTATCATAAATGATGTGAAAAGCCAAACATTGTCTGCCTATAGCACCCACCAGACCAACTGAAACATCTTTCTCTAGTAACAAGTTTACATACGCCATTTACAGTGAGAATATATTATGAACATAAGTAAGATGCTTTTTCTCCCATTCAACCCTCAAAACACTCAAAGGAAACAAACAAAAAATATCTTAATGAAATACACAGATTGTTACTTTGTCTGCCAAAGCATCCATTAATAGGCTAGCAAATTAAAGAAAAATGAATTGGCTTGTATGTAGGACTGACATCGGCTTGCCTTGTAAAAAACTAAACTGTCGAGTATAAAACAAAAACAAAAAATAAATGAAGTAAATAAATAATAATCATAAAAATAATGCAATTTTCTAACTACAATCTAAATATGTCTTAATGTACACTATATGTATAAACTCTAATTTTCAAAACAGTAATTCACTCAGGTAAAGAAACTGCAGAGTTTGACACAGACAAGATATTATCGATGATATTGTATGAGGAGAATACAGTGAGACAGTTTGGTGTTGGATTGGTTGGTTGATCAGTCCACATTCGTCGTGCTGCTTGTACCTTTTGCTTTCCGGCCTGGCAGAAACCCAGATTTACCTAAAAAAAACATAATAAAAAAAGCTGAATATAAAAAAATCATGTAGTATTTCTTTTAAAGGCAGCTAAATTCTTCTCTACATCTTATATAATTCAAATTAGTGATACACTTTTTGTACTGTACATTTCGTAAAATATACTATTATGACAAAATTTGCAAATAAAGATGAAATACATTTTCCTAATTTCACTACATAGTCATACTACAGCCCAGTTCTTTTTTTAGAATATAAATACCATATGTTTTATTATAAAGCATTACTCCAATGCAACAGTATCAAAAACATCTAAAAATAAGGATCATTTTGACCTTTGCCAGAAATTAAAAGCCCATTTCTTAACTTGTTGTATGGGTGGAATTTGGCTGGTTTCGAATTGCCTTTACCAGAGATATCTTTTTGATACACTTTTTTAAATGGAGTTAGCTGCCTTTAAGATTTTAATAAATGACAAAAAAAATTGTTTTATTTCCTTGTAAAAATGCTTCTCAGGTTAAAACAGCAATATAACAACAATTGGCATGTCATGAGAGTGATCAAATTTCAATTTAAGATCGTAAGATGAACATTTGACTTATTATTTATTGTATACCTGCCATTTAAATTCTGCATAAAGATGCCATTATGGCAACATTCTTTCCAACATTGGTTGGCTTCATGACATTGCCAAAATAATAAAGATAACTAGGAAACAATGTAATGTAAAACTGCTCCATGTGTATCTTGCTTAATGTCTATAAGGCTTTAGATATTTAACTACTGGGTTTGTCTCTGTAGTTTCCATTGTAATATCAATTCGTAAAACCATCTCTGAGCTTTCACCACCTGAAATGAGAGAGAGCGCACTGCCTCTGCAATGCTACAATGTGATGCCAAGACTTACTCTGTGGCTGTGTGATGCGTGAAGTCAGGAACACGAATGGTTCCACCAGCGACTGACGGTTTGTCACATTAGCCTCCCACAGACGCACTGAAATTGTTGCCTAACAGTTAATACTAAGTAGTCTATATATATTAATATTACTGGTATAAGTACAAATTGTGCAAACTTCTAATTTTATACAATTATCATTTCCACCATCATTACACTGAGAGCTTAAAGATCATGAAGTGTTAATTATCAGAATTAAAAATGATCTGTATTGATTTGATGTTAAAACATACGCTGTGCTAAAGTTTGCTTGCCCCCACATCATATACAATCCCCTACTTCTATAGGATTTCAAAGTCTTTGCTAAGCATTTTGTGCTGTATTACAATTCAACTGCCCTATATTCCAAGGCAATCCTTCCTTTCCCTAATTGTCCCTCACCCGCTACATATGGTAATATGGAATCATCAACTTTCTGTTTTACAGTCAAGGTTGTGTTAAATATCATGTACTCCCTACCAACCTCTACCATACCAAACTCCAAGTTTTACTCCCATTCCCTACCCCAAGGCTTCTTCACCTTTCTTTTAAGGGACCCAATAGTCAACCTGCCCTCTACCCCCAACTACCTCTTTAAAGTTAACCCCCACCCTACCGTTAATTACCCCCGACTGCTACCACTTGGAAAATACACATCTTTTTGCTGAATGGCCTAGGCAAGAATTGTATTGAAGTACAACTGCCTACCACTCCAACCATACCTCTCTCATTACCTCCGGTACCTACACCTTGGAAAATCAACACTATTCTGTTGAGTGACCTTGGTCTATGCTGCATTGAAGACCACCTGACACCAACCACACCACTACTCTTATACTACCCAGAACACCTACCTTTTGGGAAATCCCACCTTCCTGTTGAGCGGTCAATACACATGTACTGTGCAGTTTCGAAGTCCACCTGCCCCCAACCAAGCCAGCACCAAACCTTGTCTTAAACCACCCAAAAGAAATCCCGAATTTTCTGTGGAGTGTCCTAAGCTTATGCTGTGTTAAAGACCACCTAACCTTTCCCAATCCAGCCCTCTCTCACATCACTCCTACCACCTACACCTTTGGAAATTCTGACCTTTCTGTTGAGTGGCCCAGGTCTGAGCTGTATTGAAGTCCACCTGTCTGTCTTCCTGTCTCTCACTCTTGTTGTTCCCGATAGTGATGATGTGCACCTGCAGGAAAACACTCTCACATTTACAAAATTACACATATACAAAATATTATCCATCATTTTACAAGGTCAACGTTACAAAAAGGCGTTAAGAAGATTTCCAAAAGCACACTAACACCAAAAAAGATGTTTAAATACTAAAAATGGCATACAAACACAAATATTTTTAGTTTTAAAAGGTGTTATTATAAAAAAAAGATGTTAAAACAAGTTTGCAAAAAAGGCTTTATTTAGAGTTTTAAAATCATTATTAAGCACGTTTTAACACCTTTATTTCCTTTTCACGTCTTTTTTAAAATAATAAAGCCATCTAAGTCATTATGATGGCTTCTTAGCATAATAAAGCCTTATGAAACTAGAAGTAATGCCTTTTTCACATTTTCATCCAATTTTAGCATTATACCGCCTCTTTTGCATTATTATGCCACTGAAAGATATTATAATGACTTTTTAAGTTCATATCAGTTTTACTAGTCAATAGTCAATTATTGTTGAATAATATACATGGTAGTAGGCAAGTATACTGATTATAGTTATATTCATAATGGTTTTCTTTTATAAAAGAAATGACAACAACCACAGCATTAACTTGCCCTGTGAACTAACTTTTGAAATTGGCCCACAAGTCAATAATATTCCTAGAATTTGTTTGGCTTGATTATAACAAAAGCTGATAGCTTTAGGTTGTCTGGTTAGTACAGTGTTTAGCGCACTCGCTTCTCACCATGGCGACCCGGGTTCGATTCCCGGCCTGGGCGCATGTGAGTTTGGTCTATGGTCACCAAGCCAGACGAGTGGGTTTTCTCCGGGTACTCCAGTTTCCCCCCACAACACAAGACCAAACTCTCGCACAACATCGTGCCAACAAGAGTGATTAATATAAGTTGCAATAGCTTGTTTCACAATCGTTGTTAAAGTTTAAACTAAAGCTGATAGCTTATAGAATCATGCTCGAGTCTGTTTCATTGGAGAAAACCAGAACTGATGTCTTCGAGGCCCTAAGAAAGTACCCCTGGTAGGGATCAAACCCGCAATCTCTTGTGTGATAAGCAGAAACCTACACCACTAGACCATTCTCAAATCTCAACCTAATCCTTCTTTAGTCTTTATCAAGGGCAGAAGATTCAATATGTCTGTCATCGATCTAGGCTCAAAATTAAAGAGTTTCTATCCCCTGTGGTGCACACTGCAAATATGTCTTAATAGTTTTAAATGATGAACACTTACCTCTTTCTTGTCCCTGTTTTTGTCAATGTCTTTTTTTATCTTGTCTAGTTTTTGGAAGGAGTCCCAGTTGGTCACATCATAAACTAGCACAAACCCCTGCAAACAGTCAATTACATCACACTCCAGCACAAACTTTTGCAAACAGCCACATATAAGGCTTATCAGTCAATTACATCACACTCCAGCACAAACTCCTGTAAACAGCCACACAGGGCAATCACATCATGCACGAGCATAAACTAAGCAAACAGTCAATATGTCAACACTATTGACAATATCTTAATTGATTTCTTTTTAAACCTGATGAAGTGAATGTCTAAAGGCCATAGTTCTCAGTAAATGTTACCACATTGTACACGTATATATTGCAGCTGCCATCAACGGAGAATTTCTAACTTAAATCACTGAAATATACCACAAACATGGTCAATTTATCACTTGGAAAAAGTTTATGCAGGTTCCGTTTTGCAAAGGTATTTCAAACGAATTCCAGAAACTTTTAATAAAACTTACATCGGGAAAGGTTAGAAAGTGTTTTGGCAGCTCGGTCTTTGTTCCATCCTGAAAATAAAAAGCAATCTTCACTTCAATTGCTAAATCTTAAAAGTAGCCATATATAATGGATACGTGTACAGTAATGAAAGAAAACATAAATAGACCAATTATTTTTTTTCATACGTCCAATAGACAGAGTGTTTCATAAACAAGAGCTTTAAAACACTTCTGAACAACACAAAAGTTATTTACAGTAGGAATTTGAATTCTTTGCCATATTCAAATAACAACACAAAACCTGTCAATGACTAACTAAAATCAACCAATGATTCATGATTTAACAAGAATGCAGACACACTAGTCAGAGCATTTTTTCAGTCAAAAAGGGCAGTTCTCGACAAATATTACAATCAATTAGGGGCCTTGAAATACCTGTGTGAATTGTAACATGAGACATGTGTACCAAACTTCATTTGAATATCTAGGCTGGGTTTTTTTTGTTATGGCCAAGATCAAAATTATTGCACAATGAAGAGAATGCCTTATTTGTTTTCTGTGAAAAGCTAGTAGAAATAAGGTCAAAATTTAACAAACCAAGCCCCCAGTGTCGAAGATGCGAACTTTCTCCTTCACCCCTCGGTCTGTCTCAATCATGGCTGTGTAAATGTCTTCTATTGTTGAAATCATGGGCTGTAAATATAAAGCATTGATTTCTCATTGAAAATAAGGAACATGTAAATCAGAAAACTGCCTTGGCAACTATTGTTTGATATGAAATATAGCATGCAATGTTCCAAATCAATTGATTTTGAAGACTGGCTCGATTCTCTGTGGAATACAGGCCATTTCTAGTTTTGAGGACAAAGATTATGTCCAAATCAATATAAATGTAGATAAATATTGACTTATATAAATTTGTTATGCTGTATTTTCTTTCTATAATCTGAGAATGAGTGCGTAGACATGAAAATATATTATTTTTGCTACATTTATTGAAAAATTCAAGTACTGAGCCTGTACCGTTCCGATGACGTGGTTGCCATACATAAGCTGCTCGATGATGGCAGTCTTTCCAACGCCGGCATGGCCACACACAAGTATCTTGCTGATCTTCCCCATTCCAGTTTTCAGAACAGAAACATGGTTGACACAGCGAGATCTATTCCTGCCCAGCTACAGTTCCTTACTGGGACAAGACTGTCTACAATTATACAAACAGTAATGTAGAAATATTAAGTAGTGTTGGTATTATTGCAGAACACAGGGGCAATTACCTTTCCATGATGATGCATGATCCATTTCCCTACATGTGTGTAAAGTAAAAATTCACTCAAGTAGAATCTGTATATAAACATGGAAAATACAAGGTACCGTATATGCCATGTATAGAGAAATTTTATCTGGCAAGGCGGAGAAATTTATCAGGTGAGCCAAAGGAAATGGATAGTTTTCTTCCAACAACTGATCGTGGTGATGCAAAAGCTTGTTTACAAACATTCATTTAATACTATTCCACCTAAATGGCCATCAACTAGTCTTATTGTAATGCTATTCAGAATGACAGCATGTGTTCTAACTATTTATTGATACATATAATATTGGTGAGGATGGTACAGCAATGGATGCTAGAGATAAACTGACCGCCTGTGTTGGCTGGCTGGCCTTATCATATACTGTCAACTATAAAAAGCAGGAGGAATTAATTCATTGCCATATAATGTTACAAGATTTTATGACTATGGCAGACAAGAATAGATAAGAAATGCATAAATTATAAACAAGCCAAATGCATTCTCAAGGCTTAATATCCAATTATAAAGCTGGTATGTCTAAAATAATATATTTTTAATCATTTCTAATAGGCAAGAATATCAACAGCTTAATCCAGTTATCAATCCATTTATCTAGATTTTTGGTATACAATACATATATTGTACACTGTAACTGAATATCACTGACTCCAGGGCTTTTTCTATAGTACCAACAGGTCCAACTATCGGACCCATACCCATAATATTAATGAAAGTATTTTTACCTGTACTATTTTATTCAACATCTTAATAAATTGTGTGATTTTAAGTTTTGTGGATAATTGAAATTGGAAATCAATGATTTTCATCACATTCAGAGATCAGTATGAAATATTATCTTTCATAATTTATTGCAGTAGATATTTACAGCCCAAAAATTGAAATTGTATACAAGATTTAAAGATGTTGCAGTTTCACAAACATATTATGTCTGATGTTTTAAACACAATATATTCAAAACTGGTGAAACTAGATTTTTTTAGCATTTATATCATTATTGTATGTATCTACATCATAGTAGTACATGTAATAATAATTTGTACGTTGTGGATACATACTAGTCATTCTAAAATGCCGTCCAGGCTTCTTTTTTTAATTGATGTGAGCCTGGACGGCATTTTAGAATGACTAGTATGTATCCACAATGTACAAATTATTATTACATGTACTACTATGATGTAGATACATACAATAATGATATAAATGCTAAAAAATCTAGTCACCAAAAGCATTACACATTTTCGGAATACCATCATACAGCTTCCTTGTAGGTACCTGGTATACGTATTTAAATTTGTTTATTGTAAAAAAAAAACACCACCTCAGCTTGACTAAATTCATCCGAAAATTAATATCCGAAAACTCCCTTTCATAATACGTCAAAGAAGTTAACTTTTTAGGAAATTTATATCAGATGGCACTTTGATGTGTGTTATGTTATTACCAGTATCAACAAAAAAATGATATAGGCATACAGCTTACTAACTTAAACTGAAGAATAAACTGGAGTTAAAAACTTTTGACAGTCCCGTTTAAAATTTTACGTTGTGGAGAAAGCTGTAAGGCTACAGTCAACTATTATAATAATATTCAATGGAAGTTTGAATCCAAGATATCCCAAATGCATTTCTGTCTCCCCCCTGTACCGTGAAATGGATATAAAAGGCTTTGAAAACAATTTCAACAATGGTCTAACCACATTACTTAATCCTGCTGTCAGTCGATATCGCTTGTACCCGCTCTAAATTTTCAGGAGTGGGTCTGTCTATTGGCATCTCCGGATCTTGTTTCTTTACGAAAGGGAAGTTTATTGTAGAAATTATAAGTAAGATCAAATAACATTTATATTGGGCCTGGAACAGCATTCCATTAAGTTAGGATGCCTTCACTTTCGATTTCAATGCCGTATCATTCAAAATGTTGAATTATTATGACCAAGACAAAGCTCTACCATCTTTTAAGTGAATACCTGTCAGTACAAGTCTATCAGTACATGGTTGTATTGCTGCCCTATATATTCCATTTAAAACCCCTAGTAGTCCGCCAAAGAATGAACATTAACTATATGCTTGTATTACTGTTTTAAATATGGATGAGGATACTCTGCTTGATTATTTGTGACATTTTCTCAGCGCCATTCCAGAGTATCTTTTAAATCCTTTCAATATGAATGTGTAACTCAATATTCCAATTATTGAAGCTGCATTTGTAAGTTCAAATGTTTTTCTAGTGGGCTAGCTCTTATGAGGACATAAGAGTTTCCTGTGCCCACAGCTTTCTGGAATAGGTCTGATTTTAAATAAAAATAAGGCCGATTTGTTATCATTTTAGTATTTATTTCATCCCATTGTGATTTTTTTAAATAGTATAATAATTACAATGTACACAATAGGCAATTACACAAAGTTTTCATGCTCAGATAATTTAATAGAGAATACTTAAGCTTTGCAAGACTTGTATACATGTACATAAATACAGATCACATCCATGTATACATGTACATAAATACAGATCACATCCATGTATACATGTACATAAATACAGATCACATCCATGTATACATGTACATAAATACAGATCACATCCATGTATACATGTACATAAATACAGATCACATCCATGTATACATGTACATAAATACAGATCACATCCATGTATACATGTACATAAATACAGATCACATCCATGTATACATGTACATAAATACAGATCACATCCATGTATACATGTACATAAATACAGATCACATCCATGTATACATGTACATAAATACAGATCACATCCATGTATACATATACATAAATACAGATCACATCTATGCCAGAGTCCAAGCAATCATTTAACAACAATTCATTGTGAATATCCTACATACAGGTATGTAGGTAGAATGAAATCATGAAATATATATTGCCTGCAAGAGTTTATTCATCTAAATCTAAATAAATTTAAATTCTGAAAATAATTTACAGTAAGCATAAATGTCTGTTTCCGACAAAGCAAAGATTTATAACCTGTATATCCTCACCCTTGTGTTAAAACTCAAGAAATGCATATTTAAAATAAGCAGAAATTGAATTCTTACATGAGGGTGATCATATACATTCTGAGAGAATGCATACACATAAACTGATGAAGAAGCATTAGTGATCTCATTCACAACTGCCAATTACCCTCAGTTACCGTCCTGCAATTACATTCTTCTGTAATTAAGTGTGAACATATCAATATAAACAAGTTTCCTTGTAAATATTGTGTTAGGGATTATTTCAACTTTTTAATTAATATTCAGCTTTTAAATTTATATTCTCTGCTTTCAATAGTCAAAATTTATATGGACAATATAGCTTTAATATTTAAGGCATAGTGGATATTTTGTATTTTTGTAACTCCCTGGTGAACTGATAATGTCACCGAATATACAGTAGAGCAGGCAGAGTGTTTCATAATTAAATGTACATTTTTTTCTGTAAAAAAAATTAACTCAGAAATTAAAGAAAACCCTCAGGCTGACCATTCACCATTTTTGACAGATTGATTATTGTACTGTATATCAACATAAAATAGCACAATGACTTCACTATACAATGTGAGTGTCACATATCATAGATACCAGTAATTGCCAATGTTGATTTGACAGTATATTAACCTTCATTCACTTGTAGTGCATGTGTGCCAAATATTTACCCATGAAAAACCCCGAAACTCTGTAACAATTGCTAAACCAGAATAAACCAGGTCCCTGTAATGTAGTAATTTGTTTAACAAAAGGACCTATTAAATCCAAGTGTAATTTCGTTGTCCAGACATTTCACAGTTCTAGTGAACCGTTATAAATGTTATAAACACAGAGATAACAGAACATCATAAGGTTACAATAGACTTCCTAGTATCAATCAAAAGTTTCTTATCAATCACTAGTAGAAGTTTAGAACACATTTGAACCTCGATACAGTTGTCATTAAATATACTATTTATTGTATTCATGCATGTTCTTAACTACAATGGGAATGTATATATTTCACACAGTTAAAACAGATTGTTCATACATGTTAAACAATGAATATAACAATCATAATTCAATATAAATTTACATGATGTACATGAATTTGTAATAACAACAATGCTTAGCACAAACACTGACACAACAGCACAATGTTTCAACATATGCGGAGAGAATCAAGGCATCAATGTTCCTATTTCACGTTTTTCATCTTATTTATCATATGCTATGCTAATGCATAGAATTCAACTCATTTTTTGAAAATGATTAGTGGTCAAAATAATATTTTGTCTAAAGGGATGGCAGTATTTTTTCAAATTAGCCCTGTATTTTTGAAAATCAGCAGTCAGCTGTTATTGATTTAAATCAGGCGACTGTGATGCATTAAACAATTTATATTGGTAAATACATACAAATAACCTTTAATGTTTATCTAGGGTTAACACAATCTGTTCTTTATCACAGCCTGAAAACTCAACAATATCAGGTTCATCTATCTTATTCATTATTGTTCTTTGGGAAATGAAAAAATAAATATTTTAAAGATATCCAGGCAATGAATTGTATCCCACTGCTTGAAATAAATATAATTAATGATCATCACACTTACCATTATATATGAGACGTTTACACGAACATGAAACAAATTTTAGCCAAAACGTATCAGTTCAATATGAGGATTGTTAAAGTTCAATGCAATTTCTGTACTGAGCACTTTATATACCCACATCTGTCACTCAATCTTCATTCACTTTTTATATCCCAAACAAAAGTTAAATGATATGGTTAAATAAATGCATAACGAGTAACACATCCATCGTACAATAATTGCCATGAATCAAACACACTTAACGATGATAAATATTTGGATCGCAAGGAGCATCTTGTACCCTCCCAGCTCTGATTGTTTGCAACTTTTTATTTATGAGTGGAACAACCACTGAGCTGTAGATTTAAGAGCCAGCCAGGGTCAGGTAAGGAATGCCTCCAGTCCTCAGGAACACCACAAGCAATCTGATCAGTCTGCCACTGGAATCTTGATGTCCCAAGACAAAGGCGATAGATCCATTGCCACTTGCACATGTATTTTATTAAATTAAATATAAATCCTAAAAGAAAGTCCCACTACTATTGCCAGAGTTGTGGAGGAAATGAGTTCACCTCGCCCATCTCTGTCACTGTATCTCCATTCTGAGAGTAGGCAAGTTTCAATCGCATTCGGATTGGTTGCTGAAATACGAAATGAGCACAATACAGATTACTGGTGTGCATCTTAGGTTTAAGCTTGATAGTTATGAAAGAGTGCTGCACCCTGGCCTTTTTAGCCCAGCAAGGGCACCTCCTGCCTTTAGAGAATAGTATGCCTAAGATAATAAAATATATTTTTCTGTTTTGAATAAAACTCCTTATATGATTAAAAATACATAAAAACTTTTATATTTCGCAGATGAAACCTAAACCTACTTCAATTATACACATTATTT
Source organism: Mya arenaria (assembly GCF_026914265.1). Lineage (NCBI taxonomy): Eukaryota > Metazoa > Mollusca > Bivalvia > Myida > Myidae > Mya > Mya arenaria. The sequence goes on along the minus strand of NC_069129.1, from coordinate 1,389,771 downwards.
TTTGTCAACTTCAATTATTCAAACACAATTTCTAGCGTTTTTGTCAAATTCACAATATTTGAATTCTTCACAGCCCAATAGAATGCGCCATTTTCCTCCTTGGCATCTTGTCCCTTTTTTAGAGAATATTATCAGATTGAAAATTACATGTCTACACGATTTATACAAATCAAAAATCAAATGACCAAATTCATTTATTACAATGTAGGCTGACAAACATTTGGACTTCAAAGCTGAACAATTGAAAAGTTGGATATACTATGTGTTTTTCTTTTTTTCCATCTTTTAGGCTTGAAAATCCCATCAAGATTTTACTTGATCGTACAAATGGTTCCTGACTTTTGAACCCGGTTTGCAGCACACTACTCTCTCCCCCACCCCCTGTCCAGTAAATACTGACCTTGTTAGTGTTGTTGATCTTGATAACTTGTGAGATGGTGCCACTGTTGAGGGGAGGCAGCTGGTTGCCGGAGGGAGGCTGTAACTGTAGCTGGAATGACTGAAATACCAAAAAACAATGCTACAAATGTACTTGAAATTCAAATGCAAAAATACAAAATGAGTCTTGAAATTGCTATATGATATAAAGTCAATTCATTGTTTAATACAAGGATTCCATCATTGTGAAATTGTCTATTAAATAGTAACTTATCAATTGCTTTTGGGATCATTTTGGAGGTCACAGATCTTTTATCAGAATAATTGTTGTCATAAAAAATTATGCTACCTTTGGCACTGCAGCCTGGAACACAAAGTCGTCCATCTGTGCTGGGGATGTGTTGGAGGCCTTCACATGCACAATGCTCTCTGTGGGGGACATGTTGTCTCGCTCACACCGGAACTCTATCAGCAACCCATTCTTGTTGAATGCCACGATCGGTGCTGATACTGCAATCAAGATTAAGACAATGTTTAGTCATAAAGAGATGATAATGTCCATATTATCATTTATTTGTAATAATTTACTTTACAACAATAAGAAAGCATTTTATGTTTTATTTGTCAATAATACACATGTTACTATAAATAGTAACATTTTACTATAAAAATTTGTTCCTGCAATAATGATTATCGTCTCCACCTGTGAGATTATCACGGCACGTCAGGGTGATTATGGCATAATTGCTTGACGAAGACGAAAACGTGCACAGGGACCTCATTTTCACGAAAATAAAAATGGCCGCCGCATACTTGGTAGGCAAACATTTCAACATTATTAAAAGCTTTAAAGGGATTAAAATGGAACTATCAGTGCTATAATAGTGAAATTAGTTTTACCAATAATGACACATTCCGTGTTTCGGTAACGAGAACTACCTGAAAACGTACCGGATGTTTGCATTCGATAAAGGTCATAAAGCAGTGAGACAAGCAAGTGTTTTATGAAACGTTTTGTTTTACTTTATTCGCTGAGAAATGTTAATTATTCCAGCGACATGGCTAGGGTCATTCAAGCCGAGATTCTTATAAAAATGCTTCTAGTCTTGATTGACCCTAGCTGTGCTATTGAAATGAACATCACAATCAGCCAATGTAAAACAGGAAATATTTGAAGAATGGAAAAATTGCAGGCTTATTCTAAAAACACGTACGAAAAGGTTTGCTATTTTGATTTCCAGTCACTCGTTATTTTTTGCAGCTAATGTCATTCAAAACCATTTTGTTATATCTCATTTTAACGACTTTCAGACTACATGCTAATTATATAACATATCCCTCATTATTCGACAAAATCACGTTTTCAAATCCATTTGAAATCATTGACAAATGACAAAACATATGTACTATACAGGATAATACATGGTTGACCATGGCTTTTGGTTGATAATTGCCCCAGTGAAAATATTTGCCCTCGGGCTAAAGCCCTTGTGGCAATTATTCCTTCCATTGGGGCAATTATCAACCAAAAGCCATGGTCAACCATGTATTACTGTGAAATCATTAATGTTCGTGGGCAAGAAATTTCGTGGTTTGCCGAAAAAAAACAATTTCGTGGATTTTCATTTTTGAAAAAAAAATCGAAGATGCGATCGTCCTAGATCGTCTGCATAATATCCACGCGCTGGCCCGTGATTTCCGTCTTCTACGTCACTCGGTTTATGACACTCGCAAATGTGGTACGACAAGCCAATTAGTGCATATACCCATGTCACTTATCGATTTAATTGGGAATAAAGGTAATAAAAGAAGATGTATCCTGATCATAAATACAGATAGGGGAAGCCATTGAATGCCAATTAAGAATTTTGCAAACTGCGAAAACACAGAAAAGGTGCGTATATTGTCACGTTCGGTGCTTAGTAACCTTCAATATACTAGTAATCGATTAATTATTTTATTAAATAAAAAAATCGAGTATGGACACTCATCATGCACGTCTTGTAAACTTGGAGATTTTCATTAACAGCACACGTTAAAACACGTGCTTATAACTGTCATTTGCTGCATAAAACACATTTAATTGATTTGGTTCATTATTTGTTAAAGGCAGTTATAATATATTAACAGAATAATGATCGTAAGTTATACAGTGAGACAGGTTTTAACACTGTATACTGCAACCTCTGTAAAGAATATACTAGAGTATTTACAAAACAAAACAATTGAAAAAGTGAATAAGGGTTTATATTTCGTGGGATCTTGAATTCGTGGATCACCCAACCCACGAAAACCACGAACATTAATTGCCCACGAACATTAATGATTTCACAGTATTCTATAAATATACTTACGATAAAAATGAGCCATTGCAGTAGAAATTCTAATTCAGACATCTGCTTTGTTTGCACTTGAATGTGAAACTTGGACAAACCTAAAGCAATAAAAATGCTCATTTTTTTGTAATTATTGATAAATGTTATGAGCATATTATCTAGTTTGAACCCTCGGTAAACTTGTGTTTCATTGAACTTATGATTCGCGTACTGTTTCAAGTGGGTATTTCTATCATATTTTGGTTAAAGCTCTTTTGTTGCGTCTTTGTGTGGTGTTTGTATGTTTTTGTCTCTCTTGCACTTACCTTCTTGTGCCTCTAAACAATGTTTATATTTGAATTTATGACCATTGGGCTTGTCCCTGTGGTTTTAATTGCTTGTTTCTGATTGTTTGTCAGTGATCTATACCACACAAGTACAGTGCTCCAACTCATCAAGAACTACCCATATTCCTTGAGACCCATTGAGTGCTTACTATTGGAGTTTCCGTTCATCATGTTGTTCGAGTTCTGTGTTGGTGAGCCCAGCATGTCTCCCAGTAAATCCCCGCCACCACTGCTGATACCACCCAGGGGTGCTGGCATTGAGCCTGGAAACACACAGAGGTTATAGAACATCATGAGGTTACAGTAGACCATGAGGTTACAGAAAACCATGGGGTTACAGTAGACCATAAGGTTACAGTAGACAATGAAGTTACAGATACACAATGAGGTTACATCATGGGCATATACAAGGCATGTCAGAGTTGAATATATAACTACAAAATAGGCTTGTAGTAAAAAAAAACCTGTTTCAAAAAAGGAAATTTCAAAGCCATACGTATTACAGTTGCTTTTTCTGTACAAAACTTGTCCACCAAAATTACTGCTAGAGCAAGCCATCAGCAGACAGATACAGCATTAGAATAAGAATTGACCCCTACCAGTATTGTTGATGACGGCCACATCGTCTAATAGGGAGAGCAGATCAACTGGTTCTGATTTGTGTGGGGCTATGGTTGTTGCTGTGGACATTGGAGAACTGCCGACATCACCCAGCAGGTCAAAAATGTTCTGACCCTGTGAAAGGCAACACAAGGGTAGTGAATAAACCATTTAAGAGCTGCAAGACTTCAGGGCTGATAAATCATCAAAAAAGCTTAAGTGTCAAATTATGGCTAAATGTTTAATGTATACTCAATAATATTACTTCCACAATTTTGATAAAGGCCATGGGGTAAGAAAAGGGTTTTAATTCCTGAAAGAGGAAATGAGCACAATACAGATAACTGGTGTGTTGACGGAAATAGCCTTTTCACTAACATAAGAGAACTGCATCAACACATTTGCAAAATAAGTGGGAATATTTTGCAATTGACTAAGGTCCCATAATAGAAAAGCAGCAAGAACAAACAACACCAACCCATACCTCGGTCTGTGTTTGTGGGGCAATCTTCACAGAGTCTGAAGCGGGTTTCTGAGTGGTGGGAGACTGAAGTAGGTCCATTTCCGCTCCATCCATCACCTCTGACGTCCGGCTACACTCCATCAGCGGCATCGGCTCCAGAAGTCCAGCCCTAGAGGATACAAATGGACGAGTCAGGCATCAACATTAAACTTTGATTTATTTCAAAATAATCCTTAGTAAACCAAAATTAACAAAAACATTCAAGAATTTATGTCTCTTATTTTCAAACTTTGGCTATTTTGGAGTTTGTGGAATTGGAGTTTGTTGGACAGTTCTATCACTCCAACACTGTATCACATTACACATCTCACTCCAACACTGTATCACATTACACATCTCACTCCAACACTGTATCACATTACACATCTCACTCCAACACTGTATCACATTACACATCATTTTTACACAATATCACCATGATAGGTATTTTTACGTAGCGTATTTTTCTTCACCCATGCTACTCTTGTTATCATCATTCCGGCCAACTCTTTTTTGAGTTATGTGCCCTTTAACACTAGTTTAATACTGGTTTATTGTGATTTTAAATTGATCTTGTTGCAAATAAGAATTAATTTCCATGATATATCTTGAAACATCTATCATGATTTTTATTAAGGTCTTAGCAAGTTTTGTTTTGATTGTACTTTAATATTAATTGGCCAATACAAATAAATGAAATCACTGAGGCATTTCTAAAGATAATACACATTATGAATGCTGACTTAATTCAGATCATTCCAAGCCTTGATGGGGTTTCACTGGAAAAAAGATATGAAACCTACACCACAATAAAACCCTGTGATTTGACAATGCACATGTGTTATATTACCTCATATGGTCAAACTTCCTGAAGACAGTCGAGTACTCTACGGCTCTCTGCTGCAGCTCTGCCTGGGTGCTACTGCTGTATCGAGATACAACGTTCAGTAACGAACTGAAACAGAAGGGAATTGTATCAACAGTGATTGTGTTTACAGTGAGTTCTTACCGCTGATAATAGTCAATCCTGAGGAGCAGTCGTTTGAATATGAGGGTTTCATGCCCAAAGCAGAGTGAAGGTGCTTAGACCACTTTAGAAATTGTTTCCTAAGTCATTTATATTCATTTCAAGGTACTTCATACTGTTTTCGAAGCAAATGTCCAAGCAAAAAATCATTACAACTCCTCAATAGTCTGAAAGCTCTCAATCCTGATTAAAGTATAAATCATCAACTTAAGAACACCTGTTTTCCAAGTTACCATATTCAGAATGAAATACTTTTGAACATAATGGTGGCTCGGCAATGTTATGACGACAGAAGGGTGCTACAGAAAAAAGACACGCTGCAGCACTCTTCCATAACTTTTAAGCTAAAACACTCGAATCTTACTGGTTTTAAGATATCACCAAATACCACCAAATAATTAAGATTGAATACATCACCTCTTAAAAGAAAAGAGGGTACCGAACATTATTATGCATTACTATTTCGTAGTAATGTAACCATTTCAGCCACTAACAATAACATTACAATGCATATAGTATATCTACGTACTCCCTAGTGTGTGAGAAGCGGGTACTGAGTTTCATGAGTGCCGTTATGCAGTATTCCTTCGTTACAACACTCGAGTTGTTGTTCTCCAGGCAGCGCTGTAACACACGAACCACGTCCTCCTCTGTCACCTGGCCGGGAATAATAAAAGGCTGGGATTATTCAGTACAATTACTCTATACAAGGCCACCCCAGAGGGGTAACAATGCTCTTTAATTTTTCAAAGTCAATCCTGTTGCATAAATCATTGTGTTTTAGTCAGAAAGATAAGAACAGTAAATATGTGTATCATAAATGGTTTAAGATTATGGCCACAATGAATGTGTTTGAGAAATGACAGAAATGCTTCCAGCGCCGAAATCACCAAACTTATGGCATACACAAATCTTTGTTCTTTGAAAATATGGACAAGTAAAAAATGCTATAATGTTGGTTTTTCATGAGTAGAAAAACAATTGATAGTAACAGTAAAATCCTCTCATCCAAGAAATGTTGTCATGTTCTATTGGCCATTTAGAAATGACACAATTACTAGTTTCTACACAGAAAAAACCTGTACTGATAAGGTAGCTTTCAAGGCCTTTTGACAACTTTTTCAAGGAACTTAATTATTTTTAAATTTTCAATTTTTCCTAAATTTATAGGTTTGTAAAGAACACTGAAAGTAGTATTTTTGTCAGCTTATAGCCTTCTTCACAATCAAAACTAGCTTAAACTAGTATCAACATGTCCAGCAAATTAACTTACAGGTCCAAGGTCATCATCCTCCTCACAGGGCACAAGGAGCTGTTCCCCGTACTCGCCCACACACCAGGAAGCCACCTGATTCAGGGGCTGCTGGGAGTTGTCCTGCTTCAGTTCAAAGTACAGGCGACGTACACTGTACGAGTGAAGCTGGTTTGCTGTCGCTATCAGCCGGATCACGATTGACACAATGTCATTGTGGACATAGTTACCCGCCTGGAAAAGCGCAAGCAGAAAAATTATGAATAAATTTGTTTCGTGTGCTTAAGTAGTAAAATCTAACATACTGAAAAAGGGGTGACCAAATATCAGAAGTTAATCTAAGGGAGTAAGAACATGGACCATATTTATGTTGACAGACAATATAAAGTAGCCCCGTGTGCAAAACTTACAATTCTCATTACTCTCATGACTGTGTCCACGTGCCAGCGCTTGTTTGGAGAATATCTGTAATACAACACAACATGAGCGTATTGTCTCAAACAACATGTTATAGTTGAATATCTCCAATGGTTTTTCAGTTAAAGCTAAGGTTAAAGATTTCAACAACAACATCGACAGATAAGTTTAACATCAAGAGGATCAGGACCTAATGTTTTGCGCATTACTTCGCCCTTTATAACAGGATCAAGATAAGCTCCATATTATTGTTTGAGTATCTTTTGTAATAGTTTTCATTTTCCATAGAGTATTGAGATGCTTAAAATATAATATTTTATGTAATTACAATTAAAGTATTTCTGATGTTTAAACATTTTCTTTAAGTAACTGTTTAGGGTAAATGGAATAAGATTATAAAGCCTGCTATGCTTAAGATGTTTTGAGAAATTGGTGCCATCTCTAATTTCACTTAAATTGGTATGTTTTTCTTAAACAGAAAAGCCAACTGAATACATGTACATCTTATTATATGAAATAAAACCTAGTATATATATTTTCACAATGTTCATGTGCTTCACAAAACTAGATTTAAACTCTTAAAATAAGGTGGTTGATTTCGCTACGCTTTTCAGTTAAGCTATTCCATTTAAACATTAAACCCCAGGAATGCAATATAAATAATTTAAAAAGGTGTGCTTGTGGGTGAGAAGGGTATTTTCCCGTACTTTTCTGTAGCGGTGACTATGTTGGAGCAGGTGTCAGACTTGAACTCCGGATCACATGACTCGAGGAATGAGAGTAGCTCCTTCATCATTCCCCGGATGTTGTTTGCGTTAATCAGCGCAAATGACAGCTCCATTGCACGTCTAAAATACAGGTCAACAATTGTTTGATAAGTATGTTGACAAGTGCAACCCCATGATTTGCAGAGAATGTTATTCAAAATCATTAAATCATATCTAATTTATATCCGCACATCTTTTTAATGATCTAATTTGATTAATTGATTCGTCACTTGCTTACTTCACACCGATACCTGGTACTATGTGACCATACAACTGGTACTATAAGACGAATTTTGACAGGTCTAATATTACTGAACACAGCCTTGCCTTAATAAACCCAACCTACTATGTTGAGATTTTTTCAACGAATTAATCATTTTAAGATTAAATGAAATCTAAGGTATTCTTTGGCCTAGGACATACCTTCTGATGGAGATGTCAGTGTCTTTCAGACAATCAACTATGGTGGTTCTATGTCTCTGTACCGCGTTGTAGTCCGCACTCACCACTCTTAACAGTGTGTTTAAAGCTACATACCTGAAATACGCAGCCACTCCAAGTAAAAACATACATGTAAAAAAAATATTATAAAAGCTAAAAAAAAATATTTGTACACAAATCATTTTGTTTTTTTGTTTTGTTAATTAAAGTTAAATATGTTAAGCATAATAAAACCTAAAAATAAAAAAATGCATCAACCTATATTGTGCACCTTTCAATTCATGTAGTTACTACTGTTTTCCCTTGAACCCTCAATTTCAATTGTATAAAACTGGTTAATTTGTTGGTTTGGTCAAAGTTAGCCAACATGTTTATCAATTGGTCAATTTTGATCCAATACTTACTAATAACCAGTCAAATCATTAAATGTGCCAACTAACAAAAATATTAAAAGTATTTTATTTATTGTTTTAATAGTGTAAGAGCCTATTGTATTTTGCGAGTGTTCATAGAAAATTTTATTTGCTATGAATATGAGTTAAACATTAAACTTACCTAATATTTTTGTCATTATTTAAGAGAAACCGCCCAAGTATATTTACAGCTAAAACCTGAAACCGGAAAACGGTTCATGTTAGAACTTGCACAATATATTAAACGTATAGTTCAAAGTTTCACTACAATGTCAATTATATGAACTTTTAATACAAACCGACTGATGAAAACATTTTACATAGAACATTAATTTTCCTGGGATTTTTAGCTGGGGTCTAAGACCCTCATAATCAACACACTGGGGTCTCTTGTAAATATATTGAATGCTATTTTGGCGTTTTCAAAATTCACAGTTAGTTCAAAATGGGAGTCTCTAGCTTCATGGAACTCATGTTTTCTGCAGCAGGGAGAAGGACCTACGCAGTTGTCAACATAACAGAAGCCCTGGCATGGCCCTGCTCAAATTAATGTCACGCTTAAAATAATCAAATCTAAGTATTGCTTAGCAAGGCTTGTTTAAGGAATACTTGTTAATCAAATATGGGAAAAAAATACTTACTCTTAGTCCTGATTCAGATTTGATTCCCATTATAGTGAGGACTATTTCATAGAGTATGGAATGGCCGACATTTTTACTTGTGTCTGTGTTGGTGGCGACCTGAAATGACAGTTACATGTAAATGAGAGACATTAAAACAGACATCAATGCATTTAATAAATCAGGAAAGCAATGAAGTAAGTATACATACATGATAAATATTATTCATCTGGGATTAGGTTCATTTGTTAAAAAAGATTCTGCCAAGATTTTGCTATCAAACAGTCTCTGAACATCAGCATTTTAAGGTCTATCCTGATACTTTACTACATATCAAATTATCATGTATAGTTCATATCATCAGCTACTTCAGTATAATACACTACGGTGATTATTATCTTCTGCAATGAAAAACAACGATCTACACGATAAATGTAATGTGCATGTACACATTTTGAAAAATAAACTCACCTGTGCCAAGATATCGTTCATGGTTTCACTGGCCTCTGCGTCATGTTTGCCAAGTATCCTCAGTAACCGCAGTATCTTCACCTGGAACACACGCAGCAAATTGGTACACAGATGCAGTCAGCAAAATTAGCATAATTTTGCAACTCTGTTTTTGGTTATAATACTAAGTTTATATATTCAGGAATGTGAGTATTAATTATAGTCTTTTATTTTTATTTCATTTTTAATATATTATTTTAAACAAGTAGCTTAATTTTACCCATTCACTCCTATAGCATATCAACTACAAATACAGCAGTCATCTTACAGATGTACATAAAAGACTTCTTTATATCATAAATGGTTCATCTAAAATGAATATTGACAGCTAAGTTAGCACTTACAGATATTGACCAAAATCTCCTTGTTAAGAACCTACCTGTAGAAATGGGTCACTGACTCCGGAGACATCATGCTCCGGGGAGTAGCCAGACATGATCAGGTTCTTCAAAATTCGTACAAGCTGGGGCACAGTCTAAATCACAGGGAAAGATAACATTAACAGGTTATACAATTGTACCATACACGTGTAATAATTAATATTGCTGTTATGGAAGTATATATAAATATATATACAAGACTTTTTAAACACATTTATTAATTTTTATCTGATGAATGAGGTTTTCAATACTGGTACATATTAACAAATATAACAACTGTTGATGCTGATGCTACATGTTCTGACAGTCACAAGGCTTGTTGTTATTAATTTTAGAAAATATCAATTTTGTACTGAATGACTGTTGTTAGTAATTGACACTCTTTAAATATGCCCTGTATTACACATTTACTATGGTTATACCTTCCTAAAGTGTGTGAGCGTGTCCGGACTCTTCTCGCACATCTCAGTAATAAGACATACCGCCGTCAGCAACACTCCTGTAAAATGTTTAATTAATTGTAATTATTACCAAACTTGCAAACAAGCACAAAAACAATCAATGTGTGCATAAAAATCAATCAAACACTGGACAAATTTCAACACCCTTAAACCATATGAATTGTGTGTTTCAAATATAATGGGCTTGAAATTTTACCTATAGTAGACCATATTACCAGTTTAATGAACATTCAACAAACATTCATTTACTTACTTTAATTTTGCAAAATAATGCAGATTTTTAAGTGACATTAAGTATAAAAAAAGATATGATCAAAAAGAAAAATTACCATAATCAAAAACATTCAGACAATGAAGCTATTTGACAACACACAGGTTACAGTAATCAAAATTAGCACAAGCCCACAAGACCTACACTGTTCTTACAGGGCTTGCTCGAATTCTGGATTTTATCTAGCATGGGTTCTTTTAAACAAGAGGCCCAAAAGAGCCTATGCTCTACTGGTATGGCTCTTGTGGTCATTTTCAAGTCAGAGCATGTACGTTTGAGTAATAGGCAACAAATATATAGTTCACTTTTAGTGTTTGGGTTAGCTGAAAACGCTGCACTTTCAACATCTGTGGACAGGAAGTGTTGTAAGCAGATTAGATTAGATGGGGGGGGGGGGGCATAATTTGAACAAACCTTCACAAGCAATTGCGAATTTACATGTACACTTGGCTAAAAATAGACTTCGCTCATGTAGTCTTGGCTAAAAATAGACTTAGCTTAAAATAGCATTTTTTATACTTTCAAGACCCATAATCCAGGCATGCATGGGCAAATCTGGCTGGTTTTCAAAAGGAACCGAGTTCATTGAGATACAATCAAAACTGAAGACTGTATCGTGTTCACAAGTTAGTGTTTACACAATAGCATTTTTATATACTATCAAGGGCCATAATCTAGGCATGCATGGTCGGATCTGGCTGGTTTTCAAAAGGAACCAAGCTCTAATGGATATCTAGATACTGTACAAGTTTCATCAAAATACAATCAAAACTGAAGACTGTATCGTGTTCACAAGCTAGTGTTTACACAATAGCATTTTTATATACTATCAAGGGCCATAATCTAGGCATGCATGGGCAGATCTGGCTAGTTTTTGAAAGGAACCGAGCTCTAATGGATATCTAGAAACTGTACAAGTTTCATCGAGATACAATCAAAACTGAAGACTGTATCGTGTTCACAAGCAATTGTTTACAGACGCACGGACGGACGAACGCACGGACGAACATACTACGTACACATTACCATCGCATAAGCTCTTCTAGCCTTTGGCCAGTAGAGCTAAAAATTGATGCCAAGCGCTAGTGTAAAAAATTGGGTCTAAGATCAATGACTGAGGTCACAAAAACAGAAAAAAATCATATAAAATGCTGGCTAAAAATTGATTTTTCTCAATGACAATTGTAAATGTTAAAGGAAGCTACCCAAGAATCTTTTTTAATCCTAAATAATTATACATTATACACAATGGATTGGCTCCATTTCAATATTTCACTTATATTGATCAAGTGTGAGGTTAGGTGCCCATAAACTGGTTTCAATTGCCAGTGCAAAGGCAGTTACCCCAACATTAACCAATCATGATAATTGATAGTTGGGTAATGTTTGTTGTCTTGTAGCGATGGGTACCTTGTTGTGTTTGTTTAACCTTGATTTGTGTGATTTTAAACAGAATATTGATTTAATTTTAGGCTACTGGGCTCTTCCCTGTAGTTTCTATTGATCCATACCATGGTTTTTCTCATTAAGGAGTGCGCGTGTCGAGGGAATGTACATCTCCATCAGATCTGGGACTTTCTTGATGATCCGGTATGCGCACAGGATCGCCTGAAACCAGTCCAAGTCATTTACACTACAATACCGTCATCATTGGAATAAATGTTATTTAAAGAATTATGCAAGTTCTAAAACAACAGACTCAAAGCCCTAAATTATTGCTAGTTATGAGCTTTCAATAACCAAGTGTCAATATGCTTTGGCCTACAATAATGTCATGGCATAAAAATGTAGGCTACTTGTCTGAACTCATTATAATATGGAGAGTCAACCAAAGAACAGTAACGTTACCTTCTTCTTGATGTAGGCGTTCGAAGATTTGATCATCTTCTCCACCTCGCCAGCAAGATCGCGGCTCATCTCCGCGGAACAGATCGAGCCCAGGGTACACATGGCAAGGCTGGAGATATACTGGGTCTGGTGTCCCAGATCACTGCAAACAACACACAGCCAGTTAATATAACAAAGACATATCCATGGTCAATACCACACAGTAACTTTAATCCTAAATCTGATCATTAGCTAATGCTGACATATTTATAACATTTATCAGCATACGTTTTTTACTTGCAATACATTCAAAAGAGTAAATTCAAAGTAACTGATACATGAGTATAATGTAAATGAGTATTTACAAAAGGCACATACTTTTTGAGTGAGTTGGTAACCAGTAAGTGAATGTCTTGGCGTTCATCCAGCAACAACATTGCCCCTAGGTATCCAATCCGCTTGTCCGTAAACTTGGGTGATGCAATCAGCTTCAGGCATTCAAGCTACAGCAGATCAAAACAGATTTTTATCATTTTTATGATTTTACCTTCAAGAAACTTTATTTAGTTACAAGAAATGATATCCATTAAACTTAAAAATTAAAATTAAAAATTACATTGTATTACACAAGATAATATTATGCTGATACAGAAACTGCTAAATCTCAGTATACCAAGATAAATTTAAAATGCACATGCTTATCAAACCTAACAAGAGCCTTACCTGTCCAAAGTGGGCCGGATAGCCAAGCATGTGAATGTAAAGAAGCTTGGCTACATTGCGGCATCTGTAAGTGTTGTCTGTCTCCCGGAATGAGTCTCGAATCTGAGCACATTCCTTCTGGACAACTGCTCGCTCCTCTGCCTGTGTCCGTGCAGATCGGATCTCCCGTATCAGGTCCCGCAGACGCTTTGGCGTCGGCATGATGGACGACTGAAGATATACATGAAGGTGACAGAATTAGTCAGGATATATACACAGAGCAATATCATTTACACAGTTGTCTCCTGCTCAAATTCTGAATCTTAAATAATAGGGCCTGTTGATTTTAGTTAATACCAGTTTAATTTTGATGACAATATTTGAACATACATCATTGTGATTAGGGTTCTTTATATACTGATAAATAGGTTTCTAGGCTACTTGTTACAAAGTTTTAAACAAACACTGCAATCCATTTTGTGAACAAATTTAAATGATTCTTTTAACACAGTAATACATAAAACTCTGCAACACAACTTTCAAACGCTATTAGTGTTGTATTAACAACTTTCTAAAGCCACCTCAAACTAAACACAATACCGTTTATCTTGCCAAGTAAATGAATATAATTGAGATTTTATTCTTTTTTATTAATCTTCCTGCTTGACCTGGTTTGTGTTTCTTCACAAGATCTGCAAAAACCATGAAAAAATCCAATGATCTTTTTTCAAAATGTGTGTTTCAAGACAATGGAACATGCTAGCTGTCAAACTGGTTACTGTCTTGTTTTCTCTTCAGTCAACTAAGTTGGTGCTGTTCAGCATTTAAAACCTGATTATGTAAAAAATTGAAATTTGTATGCATGGATAGTGCATTTTTTTTAAATAAATAAATATTGACTGTGGTATTTTGGCTTTCTCTTTATTTTGTTGCTTTTTCTGCTCTATGAATTTTTAGTGTCACTGAACAAACTTGTTTTGATTACGTATTGGCAGTCTGCGAAATAAAAATAAATAAGCATAGGCCATTCGGGCTTATAACCATAACAAATCGATAGGCCCGAATCATATTTCATAGGCCCCAAAAAAACGATTGTATAAAAATGAAGAAAAATAACAAGTTTGACCACTTCATAGAGTATTTAATGCTATTCTCTTGTAAACAAGAGCTGTCACAGAGACAGCGCGCTCGACTATTCCGCCGCTTTTCAACGTAAGGATTGAAAAGTTTTGGCGAAACACGCATGGATCACTGTTAGATTAGATTTCAATGCAATACATGATGGGCTGAGATATTAACATAAATGTGGTTATATGGAAAATTTTAACCAGTCTAATAATAAAGGGCCATTATTTGCAAAATACAGTTATCTAACTTGCTTATTCAATTACGTTGGGTGGTTGAATACCATTGTATAAAGTCTCAGTTGCAATACATCAAGTAGTTGCTGAGATATTATCCAATGTGTGCTAACATGCAAGACCTTAACCAGAATATCTAAGTCTCATAATAAAGGGGCAAAAATTATATAATATAGAGTTATCTTACTTGATTAAAGAAGAAAGTTAAATGGTTGGGAGCCTGTGTAAAGTTTCAATGCAATACATGATGTATTTGCTGAGGTATTGACTTAAAAGTGGTTACATGCAAAACCTTAACCAGAATTTCTATATCAAAAAAGGGACGAGATATTAACCAATGTGTATTTACACGCAAAACCTTAACCAGAATTTCAAAGCAAATAATAAAGGCCTATTTTTTGCATTAAATGTAAACTAGAGTTATCTACCTTGGGTAATTAAGTAGGTTGGATGGTTGAGTACAATTGTATAAAGTCTCAAGGCAATACCTCAAGTAGTTGCTGAGATATTAACCTACTGTGAAATCATTTATATTCATTGGCATGAATTTTCGTGGTTTGCTGTGAAAGTTCTTAAAATTATTTATTGTTCCACATGAATTATTTCAGCTGCAATAGATCAACTTAGTGCCCTTTTCACTTCAATCTCAGTCATTTGCCAGGTCACAGTTCATCATAGCCAGTTATATGGCTTTCAGGAACATAATAAATTCTGTTTTGCCACAAATAGAGGAATAAAACATGAAAAATAACAGCTCTAATATTTAGATATGTGTCAAATTTCATAATATAATATAGGGTTTGCAAACATAAAATTATATTCGCGACTGGGCTTGATCAATGTTTAATTCAAAAAATCACGAATGTCGTGAAAATATGTTGCAAACGGATTTCATAAGTCGAGGCGCCTCAATTTTGGTTAATTGATATGAAATACGTTTTCTACATAAATACATTCATGTCTTTTAAAGATATATATCTGTTTTGTACCTTATATCGCATTCCATCGCTGAAAATTGGATCAACAGGTTCTGTTATCGGCTATCCCATCGTGACGTCATCAAATGGCAGATAATTTATAATACGGTATAATTGTATTTGAAAGGGTGTATACGGTGAAGCATTGTATGGAATCACACACTTTATGATAAATTTTTGCGGATAGAAAAGAAAATCGAATATTTGTGAAATAAAGCAAGTATTCGTCCAGAAAAATCATAGGCCCCCCGGGCGTTCTGTCTGCCGATTTTGACAGGCCCAACGGATTTTTTATACGCCACGAGCATCGGGCGTGTGGCTTATTTCGCAGACTGTATTGGAGGTATAAGTACTGAAAAAAATCTGTTTTATTTTTTTTTATTTAATATATGTGGTGGAGTTGCTTAATTGTTACAACTTGTTCATAAACATAGTATTCATATATCATTCACAGGGAGTCAGATGTGCGTTGACAAATACTGAAATAGCTAATGCAATTGTTTCTATCATTTAAGTTGATAAAATGACATGAAATGAGGTAAAGATGCTGTGTCAGGACTGGAGATTGATCCTACTACCTCAAGTTCACCAGATAGAAACAACAACTGGACAACAACTGTTGTTGCTAAAGAGCTACAACAACTGATAGAACCTGAGAACAGGAAATGATTGATACATATTCATACATTATTCACAAAGCATTAGTTACTTTACATAAATTGTTTATGAAATTAAAATGTTAATTTATTCCCATGTGTTAAAGTTAGAAATCAAATTATGAGTCAATACAAGAGGAAACATCATTTTCATGTTGGCAGATCCACAGGTGGGTGGGGAAGTGCCAAATGACGTGTCTGTGGACCCTCCCACTTTTGGAAGCATCTAAGAGACAACGGGGAAATCAAGCGGGTGGAACATATAGACCTTCTTTACTTTATCATTTAAAAGTGAATTGCGGGGAATCAAACTTGACATGAATCTTGTAATTTTATCAAAATCGTTGGCATTTTCTTGGCGAAAACTCGGAAAAGGTATGGCCAGGTAAAATTGACAGTTGTGACATTTTACAGCGATTTTTAAACAGTGACAAATTTAGAAAACTCAAGTTTACCAGCACATTCATGTTTGACGTTTGTGTGTCAGATCAGCCTGTGTTAGTGGATTAATTCAGTCCCGGTGCTGTAAAGTGTTGATTTTTGACACAGATCAGATCCAAGATGTCTGCCCATGGGGCTCTTTACGCACTCTTACTCATTGTAAAGTAGTTCGTGGTTCAACCGGAGTATTTTTATACGCGATAATCTTAGATAAACCAAAAAAACACTATTTAAGTAATCAAAAGATTGATTGCTTTTATTGAATGCAAAAAGGCTTATTTTTTGTCTAGTTTATGATGAAGCGAATTGATATAAATAGTGGTTAATGATGTCATTATATTATTATTGAGAACTTTTTTATTTCCAGGTTACACACCACTATTTTATTAAGTTGACGTAACGCTGACGTTGAATTCCGACGTCAGGTTGATGCCGATGTCGAATAAGCATGATTTATGTCGATTATGCCAGGGAATTTATCGACTTAAGAGTGTTGACTAAGCGTGCCACGTAACTTAATTATAAGTATTTAAATTATTTAATGTAACAGTCCGCTGTAGGCGGCGGATGTGCGTTCATAATAATGTAACGGTCCGCTGTAGGCGTTGGATGTGCGTTCATAGAATAACGTTCCGTTATCGACGGAAGTACGTTCAGAGTACGTATGTTTACTTGGTTGGTAATATGCAAATTAGCAAAGCCCGGGCTTTGTGCGGATTGAGAATTTACTGTATATAAAGACCAGCGGAACTCTTCAGGGTTGAGCATACTTTTCTCTGAAGGGATCTGTTGGTGTTTGTTTGACGTCGCACGTTACAAATGGTGGCAGCGGTGGGATATAATTCTTTGAGACACTTTGAGTAAAAACAAAAACCCTAAGTAATGATCGACTTATTTCACTATAAATCCCCTGTCATACTAACTTGATGTTATGTTGTTGTTTCGTTGATCAAACTACACTAAACACAATTCCTAACTGGCCACTTAGTAAAGTAAACTTCCTGAAAAGTGCATTAAGTATAATCAATATACAGTTCAGTATTCGGTATCTTCCCTCTCGTGGAAATATTCTTTGAAAATTTCAGTCTAATCGAAGCATAAACGGCAGAGAAAACACAGTTCATATATGCGGTTACTCCAAAATCCAAAAGTCACAAGGAAAGGAAATAACAATGCAAATTCCATAGGGAATCATTGTTTTTTTGTTTTTTTTAGCAATCTTTTGACTCAGGCTTTGTTTCACATAGATGGTAATGTTAAAGTTAAACATTCATTTGAACTAATTAAGCTGTTGATGACTGAGTTTCAGTCTCACATATGATGTAATATCATTTTAAAGTGACTAAAGGTGGTATTTTTATTTTTCCTTCTTTACAAGCTATGTTAGATTTTGTGACGTTTATGATTTAGAGTGTTGTCATTTGAGACATTTTATCTTTTTGAAAAAGCGATATATATGAACCAAGTTATTTCAGCATGTGTACGAGGTAATGGTCTTTTCATGAAACTAATTTGTAATTAGGATTATTTTACGGAAATGAATATTAGAAGATAACTAAGGTGGCCGGTTAGGAATTTTGCTTAGTGGATTGCTAA
Source organism: Mya arenaria (assembly GCF_026914265.1). Lineage (NCBI taxonomy): Eukaryota > Metazoa > Mollusca > Bivalvia > Myida > Myidae > Mya > Mya arenaria. The sequence goes on along the minus strand of NC_069129.1, from coordinate 1,371,510 downwards.
TCAATGCTAGACTTGAAATTCAGCAAAACTTTTTTATCCCACTTCAGCGGCAAAGCGTATGGAAGAAACGGAATTAAAAGTGAATTCGGGGGAATCCGTTTCGAAGTTAACTGGAAAATAACTCGCTTTGGAATTTAACAGAAGGATAGTTGATTTTTTTAATATGTCCTAAATGTTTCAACTATGTTTCTAGCTCCGACAATTCTGCGCGGATGTATATATATGGAGATCCATTTTATTGACCCCTGATACTTGTTCAAATAAAACTGATTCTACCTACCAAATATGTGCCCCTGTCCAGATATCCTACATGTATATGTCCTAAATCCATGGATGAAAACATGTTAAACATTTGTGGACCACCTAAAATTTAGTTACTCCGAATTCAATTCAGTTATTGAGAAAGTGACCTGCTGCTGCATGTCAAGCTAGGTTGTTATCGTATAGTTGTGGGTATAATCTGATAATTAATACAAATTATGCATGATCATATATATGCATATTAATATATTTAGGGGTTGTATTAATTTGTATATTTTTCACCACACCACACGTGTAACTCACGATTCGAATAGATCTCTTGGGTCTTTGATGGACCAATTGTAATGAAATGACAGACGGACAACAAAATTCCTCGATTTAACTAGACTTAGTGCTGAGTACTGACTGTCCCAGAACACTAGCACGGCACTCTACCGACTAAGCTAACAAATTAACTCCCTTAGGCCGATCCAGGCCCTCCTGCATCTTGCTCACACACCAGTAAACCAGGGCCTGTTCATGGATTAACGTTAGAGGGTCGTAATGTTGCATGGACGTGGGGCCGGGATACTCCCCCAAGAAAACTTTAACAATTCATATCCGAATTGGTGCATTTTTAGAGTATTATATCACTTTTGTATCCGATATTAACATAGACAGAACACTTGGAATGGTCTCCGTTCCCCGGAGGTCTATATGAAAAATAATATCGTGTTTGGCTGCGTAAGGATTTTACGCAAACCGTTTTCTACGTTTACTAGAAAACCTGGGCAGTGCTCGTGGGCTAGGGCTTGTGGGCTGGGCTCATGGAAGGGGCATATGGACTTTGTTGTTTCTTATCTTGACCTGGAATTGTTTATTTGTATTTCTAACCTTCCTACAGCAGCTGAAGCTGACTAGAACATTAAGACGTCAGCTAAGGAGAGTATAAGTATCTTCCATGGCCGAGAGTGTAAGATAGGTTCATTCCGACCCGAGCGTAGGGTGTTTTGCGGAAACGAAGTTTACCGAGTTTTCGCAAAACACCCTGCGCGAGGGTCGGGATGAACCTATCTTACACGAGCGGCTATGGTAGATGCTTTTTCTCCCACCATAGTTAAACAAAATTAAGTAAAAATGTATTTTTTTGCCAGAACTCTTTTGTGCTTAGTGAAAATAATTGCGTACGGATATGCAATAATTCGTGGTTGTCATGGATATTCGCGCATTGATTCAGAGTATGTAAATGGTCTGATCGGTCTTTAAATAGTTCTAAGAAGAGTGAAGCATTATTTCTTGAAAGGTGCGTGAAAACTGTTTTCTCAGGTGACATTTGAAGCGAGAAATAATTAACTCGCGTTCTAAATATTGCCACCAGACAAGGTTTCCATGATGCGCTACAGACGACAGTCTTCGACAAGGGAGGTAATTACAATTTGGTGACCATTAAAAGAAGTTCCATACAGGCATTTTATCTTCGCCCGTGGGCAAGATAAGAATTTCTAGCATGGTTAAATTAATGGATCTACTTATCTGAGGTGGGAGAAAGTACCTTGTTTTAAATCACAGAGGGTATTTGGAAGATTTATTAGTGATAAGGCTCAAATTCCGTGAGGTCATTTATTGATGTGTTCGCCGAGGTGTTTGTGCATCACTTGTCAAGGCAAATGCGGAATTTACACATTTGTTTGAGCTTTTTACTTGAACTTGAACATTTCAGGTTTACTAGGTCAGGGGTCGGAACCAGCCTGGGCTACCTTCTTCTTATATATATATAAGTATATATAAACAAGTTTCACCATGTCTGACTGCTAGTGCAGCTTATGGTTTTACGCATGTTGTATAATAAAAACTTCGAACTAAAACTCAGTTACAAAAAAAACGAAACTCGTTTCACAAAACACAGTCAGTGACCTGCACCCAATTGTATGATGTCCATGATGAGTTGTCCACCGGTTATATCTTCTTGCTAGTTTGCACATTGAAATTATTTGATTGGTTAATAGTGATTATTGGATAAACAACAACCTATCAACAAACGCCTTGGCTTACTTTGACAATACAAAGGAACTAACAGGTTTTTTTAGAATTGACAGGTGTGATTTTTAGTTTAATATAAACAGACGAGCATTTGCATTATATTGGTCCACAAAATAAGTGCATACTCTAAATGTGGATGGCATTACATGTGTTAGTCATAAAAATACTCGTGATAATGCATGTTCAAATAAACAATGATCTGTGTATTTATTGTGAAACAGCTCTTTACACTAAATGAAGAAAATATATCGAACATAGAAAAGGGATACTAGTAAAGAAAATACAACGAATTAGCATTTTCAAATGTTACCATTTCTTAAAACAAGAAATGCTTCCCAAGGTTCCACATGATGGCCACCATATAATACAGATCACATTTTATAAATACGAGTACATCCTGTTTGCTTTCGTTATAGATATTAAGAGGAAGTTAAAAATATTTAATATTTACAATTTGCACACAATTTTCGGTTGCGTGCGCATGTATAGATTTCAGAAATTACCGCTATATTATCATCAGTCTTGTTACATGATACAAGTAATACGAATATCATCGAATCTTGGTCGCTACTTAAATGTCCAAATAGAGCTAAGTACGGTAAGGCAATATACTGCAGTTGATACTTCTACTTTAATTTGTCCTGATTTCTTACGATAATCTTTGGACTTCCAGAAATTATATGAAGTGCCTACCTTATGTGAAACATATACGTGTGGCAGAAAACCCTGTCAGTGTGTGTCTTACCATGACATGGCGGTTGTGTTTTGGCATTTTTTTTTTCTGCCTATATTTGGTAAGGTTCCAACTGGGTCCAATACTCCTACTCCTTGGTTTCAAATGCCAAAAAAGCATTGTTTTAAAATAAATCGAAATCAGAAATTCTGATTTTTGAAAGAAAAAAAAGAAAAGAAGTTCTGAAAAAAAACTAAAATATTGCTGTTGGAGTTATAAAGGTCCCCAAATAAATTGTAAAAAAATAGTTTTTGATTTAAACACATTTTTTTGCCTTTTTTCTTTCAACATAATCGGTATTTAAAACAATAATATAGAGTATACAAAAAGCAAATGGGTTGGACACAAGTTCTAACAACATTAGTAACGTCTTCTCCCCAAAAAAATAGTTTATTTGAGTATAGCCATTGTATATAAGTATTTAAAACAAAAATCCCAATTTGTCCGACACGACGCGAAAATTCCCAATTTCAAGGGTATAGATCATTATCCCAAACTAGCGACAAAATAAACCTGCATGATAACATATATGCATGTTTTCCTTATAATAAAATATAAACTCCATACAAATAAGGTGATCTATAATCACATACCTTCTCACACATATTTTCCAGTACGTTTACGGTCTTTAAACTATACTCGCCAGTAAACATATAGAGGAAGAAAAAACAACCGGATTTGAAAACATAACAGCATCATGAAATGTCAAAACTCCGGTAGCATTTAGAACATATGGAGGGGAGGCGTATTATACAATTATACAATTATACGTTAATTAATGCCTGCACTTTGTATTAGTATGGCTATTCAGGAAACAGAGCAACACAGTAAATGTTCCATGGCTTAATTACTACCGAGAATAGAAATTAACTAAATGTATCCGACAGAATAGGCTATAAGCTGAAATTGGGAGCCTTGTTTACGGTATCAAAATGTCTTGGTCATAATCAGCAATAACAACATCAGCAACAGAAGCAGAAGCAGTAGTGGCAGTAGCAGTAGTAGCAGCATGGTTAGAGCACCAACATTTTACTCAAGGCCTGATCATGATACTGATGCAAACTGAGATATGAATGTGAAAGCGACCGTTTTTGCATTGATATTATAAATTACCGGAGTGGCAGAACAATATTAATGAGAATTATAATAAATGGAATAATATTTGCTGATTTTCTTAAAGGAATTTCGAGGGAAAGGGGAAATAAAGCAACGGGGAAAGAAAACAGACGAAGACAAGGATAGAGATGGCGGACATGGGCGCCTAGCTGGTATAGAAGGGCAGGGGCATTGACGAGTGTAAGTTGGAAGGGTGTGATTGGGGAAAGGGGTGGTCATATGGGTTAAGAGAAGGCGAGTAACACCGTGAAGGGGTAAGAAAAGTGTGGCGAGGAAAGGGGCGTACACACGTTAATTATCAGGGCTCTGAGGAGGGATAGTAGTCAGGATGAAATTGATGCGTAGAGTAAAGATGTATTTAAAGAAAGGGAGACCGAGAGTGCATGCGAAAGCCGCAAGATAACGTGTACGAGATGATATATATCTTCCCGCCAAATCATACATATTCCGTCTTTAACTATCAGTGTTATCAATGTTAGGACGAATAACTCATCTCCGTATTCTGCGTCACGTTACATCAGTTATTTCCCTTGCTAGGCAGAGTCGAGTTCCTCCCCGTCTTTTCATAATTTAAATTATATCTTATAAATACATGCATTATTTTATCACATTTCACAATGACACTGTACCGTTGAATATATGATAAATGTGTTTGTTCACCTATATTCAATTGGCGCGATTTTTGGGCGGACTGTTTTGGCGGGAAACCACAACCACAAGTAAATAATACTGCCCACACTAGTGCTATACTATTCCGGATACTGCATCCTGTACCCCAGCCTCCGCTGCCCTAGTTTCATAGAACGTTAGCATCGGCATTGCCTCTAGAAGGTATATGTGACGACACGTGACGACGGTTAATATTAACGAATAATATATTGGATACAAAATGAGTAATTGATTCCATTCAGTTGAACACATTTCTTCTTCTTCCATGAAAACGCCTCACTGAAGGCGCTGCAAGCAAAACAACGCATCATGTGGTGAAATTGAAGATTTAATCCCAGAATAAGTAAAAAGCTTTATTACTTTCACTTTGAAAAGTAAGTTATATTTTTATCAACGTAGATCTATCTTTCATAATTGATACAGAGTTTTTGAGGCAAAGCATAAATTGTATTATCTTGTTGGTATAATTCATTTTATGTGTACTAAATTGAAGATTAATTTTTGTGATGTCACAGCTTGAGAAATGTAACCGCAAAGTCCGTTTCTGTTATTTACTTGTCCGCGTTTTAGTCAGTAGTTTTTGACAAGAGTTATCTTTCGTAACCTACTGGCATGTGCGCAGTGCAAAATTACTTTCAACTTCTTTCCTAGGCATCTTCGTGGCCCCATGGTGTAAGTCTTAAATATATTTCATAGCTTAGTAAAGAATACTGTTTAATCTTTGTTTCTAGACATAAATGTGCAATGATGATGCATTATATCTACTTCAAAATGTAAACTTGAATCTCAAGCTTTGAGGCCATGCTTGTTGTTGTGCAGAATTCTTCATGTAAATTTACTTGTAGTCAAATATTACCGGTTGTTGTTCAGTAATGGTCAACATGTTGATGTTTAAAAGTTGAAACACTATTTAAACTGTGTCTCTCGTGAGATGTTTAGTAAATCTTTTAATTCGGTGTATTTCTTGAGAAGCTTGATATTCAAGGGAGATAATACTTGCTTAACCCTGTCCGTGGGATTTGGTCTTGCAGAAGTTGCCTCCCTTGCATCGTTATTAACCATCTAGCTTTATTATTTGTATTTAAACAGATCTTGTAATGGGATTTACTTGTAATTTGAGTAAAGATTATTTGATCTGTTGTTCTTAGCCCTTAATATGTTAGATTATTGTTTAGTATGATGTTCATTTACAATTAACAGTAAATGGATTTAATATTGAATAGAAAGTAGTAGATGATGCTTTTGCAGTGTGCTGTGGATTTATGTTGTAAACAGGATAGATCTCAGTTTAGTGTTCATTTAATACTAGAATATGGGATCTCATCTGTTCACTTATAACATTTAGACGGTTATTACTTATTCTAACACAATGGGGGCTAACGGCAGCACATTTCCATTTTCTTTTACCTGAGTGGTAATTCCAGTGTTTGTATTTTCAGCTTTTTACTATATGAATAAAGACTATCTGTGGAACCATCGTTGACATTAATGCAGTCAAAACTCGGTGACAGAACAGTAAAAAGACCACGACCTAACCACAGCAGCGATGTCGTTCAGAAGCGAGCAGGACAAGGGAGAGGACCAAGGCAGTCTAACCCAGGAACAAGGTCTAGAGGAAGTAGAAACATCTGAAAGAAGATTAAGAAAATTGACTGAAAAAGGAGAAGAATTGTTTGAAACAAATAAAAATAAATATGTAAACAAACTATCACAAATCAAAGAAAACATCAAAGAAATAATTAGATTACTGGCTGAAAAACCTGACGCGGAGAGAACTGTAATACTTCAATATAGATATCAGCTATCAGAATTCAGATCAGCATATGAGACCGAATCAAATAAGTACATTCAGTTTTTAATAAGCACAAATACAGAGGACAGTTTGAGGGAGAAAGAAGCTGAGATAAAGATTCGCGGACACTTGGTAGACAATGTTGAACAAGTTATGGAAGAAATAAAATTCTCCATCCAACAACAACGTTGGGAGATAGAATCCGCACGGTCTTCAGATAGCCATACTTCTAGTGTTAAATCTAATGTGAGTTCAAGACTAGCTAAGCAAAAAGCAAAATCAGAAGCTGCAAAGGCAACATTAGCATTTAAGAAAAGACAAATAGAAATTATTAAACAGAAAGCAGTGTTAGAGGAAGAACAAATTAGAACCAGGGCAGCTGCTGAAAGAAGGAAAACAGAACTTGAAGCAGATATAGAACTGTTAGATCAAGAGAAAGACGCCTTTGTGTCCAAAGTAGAGTATGATACTTATAGAACTGAAATTGAAAAAAATGGCCCTAGTGAACATAATGCAACTTTTGTGAAGTTTCCGGTTATGGACAAAACTGACCAGACAGAGAAATATGTTCAAGAACTTTCACGCGCCGAAACCCATCATCTAAAGCCGAATGCGATCGATGCGATCGACACAGATAAGATACCAGTGAAACATGAAGTGATAAAAAACAATCATACAGTTTTCAATCCTAATTCGCCTCCATTTGTACCTGCAGGGCAAGATTTGGCGAGATATCTGATGAAAAAAGATCTAATGGTTCAAAGACTAAGCAAGTTTGATGATTGTCCCGAAAACTTTTCAGTGTGGAGATCTACTTTCCGTTCTGTGGTTGATGAACTATGTCTCAATCCCTCAGAAGAATTCGATCTTCTTCTGAAATGGCTAGGACCAGAGTCGAGAAAAAGTGCCGTGAGTCTTCGCGCAGCAAACACTAATGACCCCGCTAAAGGCATAGAAAGACTTTGGTATAGGTTGCATGAAAGATATGGTTCACCAGAGATGGTGGAGTTTGCTTTGAAGAAGAAATTAGAGAAGTTTCCGAGGTTAGGCAACAGAGACAATAAGAGATTATTTGAATTGTCCGACATTCTTTCAGAAATAGAGTCGTGCATGGATGACCCAAGGTATAGTGTGCTTCTCAGCTACTTCAACTCCTCATCTGGCGTGTTGCCTATTGTGACGAAGCTGCCGTACCACCTCCAAAGCAAGTGGATGTCGCAAGCTACGAGATATAAAAAGGGGCATGATGTGACATTTCCTCCTTTTTCCGTATTCTGTGAGTTTGTCCGAGAAATGAGTTCTATGTTGAATGACCCAGGGCTCGCAATTTCTACAGATACAAGAGACACCGGAGACAAAAAAGGTTTCAAGGCTAGCAGTGCTGTGGCAAGTGTTTCCAGGCAAGTCGCTGTGAATGTTAGGAAGACCGATGTTAAAGAATCCGAGTCTACGCAGAAATTTGTATCTCCAGTGAACTGCCCAATACACAACATGAGACATTCGCTAAACCAGTGTAGAACTTTCAAAAACAAGACTATGGCAGACAGAAAGAAATTCCTACGTGAAAATAGAATGTGTTATAAATGCTGTGAGACTGACACTCATATTTTTAAGAACTGCACAGCTTCAGTTAAATGTGAAATTTGTGGCAGTGAACGCCATCCAGCTGCTCTTCATCCTGATGAACGCCAGGCAGAAAGAAACCAGTCACCCTACAAAGCTCATGGCAGGGAGGCGCAGGATGAACGCCAGGCCGAAAGAAACCAGGCACCCTACAAAGCTCATGGCAGGGAGGCGCATAATGAACAGACTGATAGTAAAAACAGGTTCCAGGAAAAGGCGGTGGCCTCATTTTGCACAAATATTTGTGGCAAAGAGTTCGGAGGAAGATCATGTGCAAAAATTGTACCAGTAAAGGTTTATCCCGGGTCAGAAAAGGAAAAAGCAAGAAAAATGTATGCGATTTTGGACGATCAAAGTAATAGAACACTTGCCAGACCTACCTTTTTTGATGCTATGGAAGTCTCTTCAGAACAAGCTGAGCCATATACCTTAGTATCCTGTGCTGGAACATACCAAACAGAAGGAAGATATGTGAAGGGATTGACTGTTTCAGCCATAGACGACAGTGTGGTGTTTCCATTGCCTGACATATTAGAGTGCGACGAGATTCCGAATACCCGTTCTGAGATCCCTTCGCCTGAGATCTCAAGGTATCACCGCCATCTGAAAGATGTAGCCATTCCAGATCTAGATCCAGAAGCAGACATACTTCTTCTGATCGGCCGCGATTTGCCAGAGGCACATCACATCCATGACCAAAGAATAGGTCCGAGAAGTTCCCCCTTCGCCCAGAAGCTAAGCTTAGGATGGGTCATCGTTGGCGATGTGTGCGTGGGAAAATCGCATAAACCAGACATAGTGAACGTAATGAAAACGCGTGTACTCGAAGATGGTCGTCCGACCATATTTCCCCAGTGTAATTACAAGTTCGAAGTCAAAGATCATGACAGAATCCCAATAGATGTTGACGCTAATGTGTTTGCAACAACGAAGTACGACAACAAGCCAGGCCTGTCCACAGACGATAAAGAATTCCTGAAGATCATGGATTCCGAATTCAAGAAGAATGAAGATGGTCATTGGTCTGCCCCGTTGCCATTCAGAGAGCCACGCCCGAGACTGCCAAACAACAAGCCACAAGCGCTGAAGAGGGCTTTAGCTTTAGACAGCAACTTGAAGAGAGATCCTAAAAAGAGACAACACTTTCAAGAGTTCATGGATCAATTGTTTCAGAATGGCCATGCAGAGGTAGCTCGACCACTGGAAGAAAGTGAAGAAAGATGGTACTTACCGGTATTTGGGGTATATCACCCAAAGAAAAAGGATCAGATCCGAGCCGTGTTCGATTCATCAGCAAAGTTCGAAGGCTTGTCGTTAAACAATGTACTTCTTAGCGGTCCAGACCTCGCAAACAGTCTAATTGGTGTTCTGATGCGGTTCAGAGAGAAGGCAGTAGCGATCACAGGAGACATCCAACAAATGTTTTACCAATTCCATGTGCATGAGAGCAACAGAAACTTCCTCAGATTTCTGTGGTACAAAGATAATGACATTGACAAAGAGCTGATAGAGTACAGAATGTGTGTCCACGTATTTGGCAATTCTCCATCTCCTGCTGTTGCTACATACGGCCTCAGAAAAATTGCCCAGATGACAGAGCAATCTCATGGCAGAGATGTCAAAGATTTCATAGACAACAATTTCTATGTGGATGATGGTTTAGCCTCCTTGCCGTCTACTGAAGAAGCAGTCAGCTTAATGAAAAGAACACAGGAAGCTCTATCCACAGGAGGTAAAGTTAGACTCCACAAGATAGCATCCAACGACAAGAGGGTACTGAATGCTTTTCCAGAAGAAGATCTGGAGAAAAACTTAAAAACTTTAGACCTGTCAGAAGACAACTTGCCTACACAGAGAAGTCTTGGACTTAGTTGGGACTTGGAAAATGACTGTTTTGTTTTCCAAGTCGCTGATCAGAAGAAACCCCTGACGAAGAGAGGTGTATTGTCGACAGTCAACAGTCTCTACGATCCTCTCGGATTCTTGGCACCAGTGACGCTTGGAGGAAGGCTGTTGCTTCGCAAAGTAACTGATGAAGTTGATGGCTGGGATGAACCTCTACCAGAAAACTTGAAGACCAAATGGGAAACTTGGGTACAATCGCTGAGTGAGCTTACAACTGTTTCAATTCCTAGAACATATTTCCGACCGGAAGTGTCGGGGCAAGCAGAAAGAGAACTTCATGTGTTTTGCGATGCATCGGAAAAGGCCATAGCTGCAGTCGCATTCTTGAAAACGACAGATGAAGCTGGCAAGAAACATATCGGGTTCGTCCTCGGCAAATCTAAGGTTGCCCCAAAGCACGGTCACACAATTCCACGCCTAGAGCTTTGCGCAGCAGTACTGGGAGTCACAGTAGCTGAAATAGTCTCAGAAGAATTGGCGTTGCCTAATCAGGAAATAAAGTACCATACTGACAGCAAGGTTGTGCTCGGTTATTTGCAGAACAAGAGTCGAAGATTTTACATATATGTTGAGAACAGAGTCAGCCGAATTCTACAGTTTTCAACATCGGACCAATGGCACTACATTGCTACCGAGAAGAATCCAGCTGATTACGGAACCAGGTTTCAGACTCCAAACATGCTGCCAGGGTGTCCTTGGATCACGGGACAAAGTGTGAAAGATATCTGCACTAATGACCTACCCAGTGAACAGTTTTCATTAGTGAATCCAGATAGCGACAATGAAGTGAGACCCCAAGCTCAAGTGTGCAAAACTGTCATTGAAGAAAGTACAATGATTGGAACCAAACGTTTTGAGAAGTTCTCAGATTGGCAAAAGCTAGTAAATGCCATTTCTCTCCTTATGCATGTTGGAAAAGCCTTAAAATCTAAAACTGCAGAAAGTTCCTGCCAAGGTTGGCACCTTTGTAAATGGTATAAAACAGTAAAATCTCACAATGAAGCCAAGAATTTTATCATAAAGCAGTTTCAACATGAAGCATACAGTAAAGAGATACTGTGTTTGAGAGACGGGAAACCACTACCACGGGATAGCAGCATCTCGACATTGTCTCCTTACTTAGACGAAGATGGCATCTTGAGAGTCGGTGGAAGACTGAAGAATGCAGACCTTCCTCAGCATGAGAAGAAACCAGTTCTTATACCGGGACATTGCCACCTAGCAACATTGCTTGTGCGACATTATCATCAAACGGTATTTCATCAAGGCCGACACTTTACGGAAGGTGCGGTGAGGGCTGCGGGATATTGGATCATTGGTGGCAAAAGACTAATCAATTTCACCATTCACAAGTGTGTAAAATGCAGAAGGTTACGCGGACAGTTGTCACACCAGATGATGTCAGACTTACCCGCAGATAGAGTTACCCCATCGCCTCCTTTCAGTTTTGTGGGCATCGATGTCTTCGGTCCATGGCATATAGTTACTCGTCAAACCAGAGGCGGTGCTGCAACATCCAAACGGTGGGCAGTGTTGTTCATATGTCAGACAACTAGAGCAATACATTTGGAGCTCATCGAAGAAATGAGTAGTTCTTGCTTTATCAATGCTTTGAGAAGATTTTCCGCAATTAGAGGCAAGGTAAAGGAGTTCAGGTCCGATCGCGGAACCAACTTTGTGGGCTCGACAGATGAACTTAAAATCGACGCCATCTGTGTCGAAAATGATCCAGTGCATCAGCATTTGTACAACTCTGGGACTGTATGGAGATTCAATACCCCACATTCGTCACACATGGGGGGTTCGTGGGAACGTTTGATTGGAGTGACAAGGCGTGTATTAGATTCCGTTCTGATGGACAATAGAGGCAGGAATCTTTCCCATGAAATACTCTCGACATTCATGGCTGAAGTCATGGCGATAGTCAACGCTCGTCCCCTGGTACCAGTGTCGTCAGACCCAGATGCACCATTTATTCTTACTCCTGCGACACTTCTCACTCAGAAGACTGACAGTGCTGTAGAGTCATTCAAACATGTAGGAGTGAAAGATGCCTACCGTGCCCAATGGAAGCATGTCCAGTTCCTTTCTGACATTTTTTGGAGTCGGTGGCGATGCGAGTATCTACAGACGATCCAGGAGCGACAGAAGTGGAAATCCAGTGTAGTTAACATTTGCAGCGGCGACGTCGTGCTACTTAGAGATAAAACTGTTTCGCGTAATGAATGGCCTCTGGGCGTAGTGATTCGTACATTCCCAAGTGACGATGGCTTAGTTCGTAAAACAGAAATTCGCGTTGTGGTTGATGGAAAACCAGTGAATTATATCAGACCAGTAACTGAAATTGTTAAGCTTCTGTGAACATGACTGAACTTCACAGTTTGCGCTTCACACAGTTCGCTTCTCGCAGTCGGCTTTGCGCGATTATTAGAGATGAACAATTATGATGTTTATTGCAGAGATAATTGATAAATAGTTTAAATAAGAGGTTTATATAGTGATATATCTGTACAATTTATCAGGCAGGGAGTGTGATGTCACAGCTTGAGAAATGTAACCGCAAAGTCCGTTTCTGTTATTTACTTGTCCGCGTTTTAGTCAGTAGTTTTTGACAAGAGTTATCTTTCGTAACCTACTGGCATGTGCGCAGTGCAAAATTACTTTCAACTTCTTTCCTAGGCATCTTCGTGGCCCCATGGTGTAAGTCTTAAATATATTTCATAGCTTAGTAAAGAATACTGTTTAATCTTTGTTTCTAGACATAAATGTGCAATGATGATGCATTATATCTACTTCAAAATGTAAACTTGAATCTCAAGCTTTGAGGCCATGCTTGTTGTTGTGCAGAATTCTTCATGTAAATTTACTTGTAGTCAAATATTACCGGTTGTTGTTCAGTAATGGTCAACATGTTGATGTTTAAAAGTTGAAACACTATTTAAACTGTGTCTCTCGTGAGATGTTTAGTAAATCTTTTAATTCGGTGTATTTCTTGAGAAGCTTGATATTCAAGGGAGATAATACTTGCTTAACCCTGTCCGTGGGATTTGGTCTTGCAGAAGTTGCCTCCCTTGCATCGTTATTAACCATCTAGCTTTATTATTTGTATTTAAACAGATCTTGTAATGGGATTTACTTGTAATTTGAGTAAAGATTATTTGATCTGTTGTTCTTAGCCCTTAATATGTTAGATTATTGTTTAGTATGATGTTCATTTACAATTAACAGTAAATGGATTTAATATTGAATAGAAAGTAGTAGATGATGCTTTTGCAGTGTGCTGTGGATTTATGTTGTAAACAGGATAGATCTCAGTTTAGTGTTCATTTAATACTAGAATATGGGATCTCATCTGTTCACTTATAACATTTAGACGGTTATTACTTATTCTAACACAATGGGGGCTAACGGCAGCACATTTCCATTTTCTTTTACCTGAGTGGTAATTCCAGTGTTTGTATTTTCAGCTTTTTACTATATGAATAAAGACTATCTGTGGAACCATCGTTGACATTAATGCAGTCAAAACTCGGTGACAGAACAATTTTAATCTCAAAATAAGAGGACGCACAAGTAAGTTGTGTTTTTATCAACGTATCTTTCATAATTGATACAGAATTATCGAGACAAAACATAAATTTTGTTTATCTGGTCTATTCATCTATATACTACAGTATAAGGGGACGCCACTGCGTAGGTTATTGCTATTACCAAGCAGCTTGAAGTTATCAGTGTGTTGTAATCTTTCAAAATGGCCGCCCCCATGTTCACATGATTTCTAAACACAACCTATGCTACGTGTTATATCTTATTCTAAAAAAATGAGCACATTTGTGTCACAGGTTAACAGGATTACAGGGAAAATGGAATGGTGTTTCAGAGATGACGACTATGACTTCAAGCAGGAAATTGCTAGGTACATCCATTTCGGATATTTTTTAACTTTCGGACATGTTTAGTTTCCATTAAGTTGGCGGTAAAGTCTAGTGAATTGCTTTTATAAGATTGAGTTTCAAAGGTACTCTTTTGAGGAATATGATGTTGGCCAGCAAACGTATTGGATCAAACAGTTTCAGTTGGTCTTTAACTTGTTACTCAGTATAACTATAAGAAAGAAATATAAACAAAATATTCCACTTTCAGATCATCTTATGCTGATATGCTGCACGATACAGAAAGGGTAAGGCTTACGTATATTTCTTTTTATTCAATTTTATAGCACTTTTTACCCAAACTCTGCCAGCGTTTCATTGAATGATATTGGCTGAAGTTTAACTCTGCCCATATTGAATTAACGAATGTTTAATTAAGTACAATTGTCTTAAGCCTGTACATCAATAGCACACATTAGTAATGACATTTTCAACTGTATCACATGGACTGTATTATTGAAAAGCTTAGTCTGGCTTTTAAACTTTTACATTTTAGCATCCATACACATGTACTATTGAAAAGGGGCGTCGCTAGGTTTTGCTTAGATTTGTCAGGTATTTTTTTTAACTTAAAAATACATAAATCATTACTTAAAAGTACTATTATGCTTTAACTGATTGGAACTAGGCAATTTTATGATGAATCATTTGAAATAGTGTTAGCACTAAACATCAGAATTGTTTCTTCGGCACCCTGCTAATATATTTCAGATGCCTTAGTGGGGGCAGCAATTAAAAGACAGGGCAACATGTTGCCAAATTATTAAGGTGGCACCGCCTGCCACCCTTGCCATCCAATTAGAGACGCCTTTGCTGGCATAGCTGTCATTTAACCCACGAATTAAATCTTTTTTTTTAAATAATATACTTGAAAATCCAGAATCAGCTGTATTATGCCGGTCTAAAAGTTGCTGTGGCAAAAAAGAGAGCAGCTGGAGAACCTGTGAGGGTGTTGGATATTGGAACAGGTACCGGTCTTCTCTCCATGATGGCAGCCAGCCTCGGGGCAGATTCCGTGCATGCTTGTGAGGTAAAAACAGGATATTTATGTTCATGTTTGAGCTTCTGTTAAGTCATACATGTGATAACGTCCCGGACATCCGGGATAATCCCGGAAATCGTATCTCTGTCACGGAGGGTGCATGTTTGTCCCGGAAAGTCATAAAAAAAAATATCGAAAAAAATAATCTCGGAATCGATTATCTTAATTTTACCAATGTAAGTCAGCTATTTTGCCTGTCCGGGACACTGGTCGTAAAACACAGGACATGTTGACACTAATCCGTTAATTGGTACGTGTGTCGTGGAGGTCATCGTCAATCACCCGATAATTTATCTATTGGCCTATTGTTGTGCTTAACGAGTCGGGGAGGGTTCTTGTATATATATTTTTCACACATTTTACCGACAAACGAGCATGAAGGTAAGTTCAAAGAAAGTGACAAAATGAGTAAAAAAACAAAATTAAAACACGGAAAACATCCCATATTCCATTCAAATTTTGAAGTCGATACATCGTTATACTTTAAACAACTTTAAACAACTTACGCGTCCATAAGGAATTTTAGTGTTTTGAACTATTATTGTGTATATTATTCATATCTTGGATTATCATTGGCTTTGTGTGTGTATTCAAAAGTGGTGTTTAGTGTAGTGTGGACAATGTCCAAACGTCCAGCAGATTCTACGACTTGCGTCGGTAGCACCAAGAAGGCGAAACGGTCAAGCCGTTACCAAGACAGCTGGGCAACGGAGTTCAAACCGGCATCCCACGATCCCGTGGCCAGGGCCGAAGTCTACTTCGCGACATTCATTGCCGAGCACAACCTGTCGTTCTGCATTGCAGACCACTTCACAGACCTGGTGAAAGTCATGTTCCCTGACAGCGAAATCGCAGAAGGTTCGGTTCCCCACCCTCGTTCTGCTGGCTTTCGCCGCATTCTCGCTACCGCACTCCAACGCCGACCCTGAGCGCTGCTTCAGCAGTCTGAAGAAAATCCAGAGGGACGACAGAGGCAACTTAAACAAGCAAGCGATAAACGCCCTACTGTCCTTGAAGTACAACTCCAAAACGCCATGCTTTAAGACGGAAATTACGTCTGACATGTGTGCTGAGGCCCGTAAAGTGTGTAACTAGTGTTGTTAGTGTATGTTCTTGTAATAAAATAAGACATGAGTTTGTATTACTGTATTATTTTTTCACATGAATTCATTTACGTTGATATGATTATAAAACGAAATAAAATTGAGACATGTGTGCGGAGGCTTGTAAAGTGTGTAGGTGGTCCTGTTAGTGTATGTTCTTCAAATGAAATACATATTACACATAGAAAATCTATTGTATTATTTATTCATTTTTATTAATTCATGCTGGTATGATTATAAAACGCAATAAAATTGAAATCCTTCAGTTGATGTTCTTGTTCAAACCCACAAATATCACGCTCTGCAGGAACCGCGGGTCTTTCTCCTGACGTGACAGACACGTCTCTATCAAAATTATATGCATTTCCAAATGGAAAAAAGCTCATCGACTGGAAAATCTTCTTGATCGTCTGGAAAATATTGTGTGTCATAAATTGCAAACGTTTTAAATGTGATAAAAAAATAAATATTTTGTAACGCATGTTCTCAAAAGCGCGGGAAAACAGGTGCCCGTATAGTTGTTTTTTCCTGTTTTGATGAAACCGAAAGTAGACTTCATATCTTCTGGTTAGCACTTCATTTAAAGCCTGGGAAAATATCTGGTGGTTTTATTTTTTCAAGAAAATGCAGAAAAAAACGAACCATGTCAAGTAAAAAATACATCTTGGCAGTCAAAATAGGTACATTTTCCCGACGTTAAAAAGACTTAAATAGCCTCAGATATGCTCTAGAATGCACCACAGACGTTCCCCATTTAATGTTTTTTTCGAGGGTCATGCCCCTGGACCCCCTAGTGTGCATTGACATTACAACGAGTGTCCCAGAATCGACCCAAGAAATTATCACATGTATGGTTAAGTAATATAATTACAAGTGTGGTCTTTTTCAACCATTTTGCAAAGGGGGTCAGGCCCTCTTGGATGGGAAATCATGTTTTGATAAATTTGGGAAATCCCATTTATTCCTTTGTGATTTTTTTTACTTTTGGCCCCCAAATAGTAAAAACAAACCCACTGATTTGTGACATTTTTGCGAAATTAAACAGTGTCATGAATTTCTGTAAAAAGTGTCATCATAGCTCTAGTTGCTTGTCCTAATAGATTAAGAAAATATTTTATCAAAGCATTATTATACTGATCGTAATATGAGTAAATGAAATGATTGCCTTTTTACATAAATTTGTTAATTTCTTCAGGCCTTTACTCCTATGGCAGATTGTGCAAAGAAAATAATTGCTGAAAATGGATTTGCAGCTCAGATAAAAGTGATTCCAAAAAGATCAACTGACCTTGTTATTGGAGAAGGTATTAAAAAAAATCTGATTGAAATATTGTTAAAAATATGTCTAACATTGAAAATTTTAAGTTTTGATTTTGAATTTTAAAGGCCATGTCACTTGAATGAAAGTAAGTGGTGTAGTTCATACATGAGCCTTTTATTGGCAATAGAGTGCTGTCAATTGAGTTTACGCTTTAATTAAAGGATGTATGTTTCTGTGACTTGGAAAGCCATAAGCTTTGAAATAATTGTCTCAGAACAATAAAATGAAAAAAAATATTCCATAAAATCTTATGTTAACATTGTCTTATCATTTTTTCGCTAAGGTTATCATGTCTTGATGCTATAAAATAATTTTGATTTTATGGGGAACGAAATTCATTCTGCTTATTTTTAAAAGAAGTCATTAAAAAAAAATCACATTTTGTGTATATTTTCCTGGTGCTGAGATATTTTTTATCAGAAAATCTTCTATTGTGGAAGATTTTTGAAGAAACCTGAAGTTACACTAGTCTGTTAGTTCATCAGGTGCCTTTAAAAGTGAGTGTGTCATGGTATACCTGTGTGTCTCTTACCAAAGAGGTTGTCTGTCAAGCTCATCACTGAGATCTTCATCATGGCCTCTAAGAATGCATGTACGGGTATCTGATTGCACAACTTGCATCTGTCAGGTATCGAACCCACAACCTCTCGCTCTCCAGGTGGATACTACCGCATCTCTTTTAAAGCTTACTCTTAAGAAAGTGTTATTTCCACTGTATACCTGGTGACATGAATACTAGTACTGTCCTCTTCCCGGGAAACAGACAATTGCACATATGTATGATTCTATTTTCACTCCTACTATCAGCTTTCATCACAATCAAAGTAAAAGGAATAAGCATAAACTAACTTACTGCCTTTTTCTGACTTGTAGACCTGCCAGAGAGGGCCAATATCCTGGTGACAGAAGTGTTTGACACTGAGCTGATTGGAGAGGGAGCTATTGGTACATACACACACGCCCTGCGAGAACTTCTCGTGGTATGTACACACATGCTTCAGTTTTGTTTTACGGAGGGTTGTCCATGTCAACAACGTATGAACCCATAGGAACCTGAATGGCATCACAGTTTTGTTTGTTTGTTTTTATTTTACTTTTATATTTCAGAAAGACTGTATAGTGGTGCCCTCAGTTGGCAATATGTACATACAGCTCGTCAGCTCAAAGCTTGTACGTCGCTGGAACCAACTAGATGACCTGGACATTGATGGCAAGACCACAGTTACCTCCCCTCTTGCAATGAAAAGGTAGATAATAAATTAGATATTTCAGTAATACTCATGTTCAGCATAAACTTACAGTTTAACTGGAGTGTTTAAATGTTGATCATCCATCTAATGAATAGAATGTGTTGCTTATGTGTGGAATCCATTGACTTTTATTTTACATTCATACTACTGGCACAATCAGGATTTGATACATCAACTTGACAAGTTTAACTGTTTCAATATTTTGAAAAAGGAACAAAGAGGAACTCTCAACTTGTTTTTGTGTTCAGGACCTGTTCAGCTGATTATTAACCTTGGCCATAACTAAAATATATAGACTTCAAATATAACTTGGCTCACATATTTCAAGAGCCAATACACAATGTACAACAAGGCACATAACTCTGGCTTTAATAACATTTGAGTAATTCTACAGAAAATCAACAAATGAATGTTGGTGTTTGCCATGCTGTCCTCTCATTAAATTCTGACAATGACTTTGTTTCCAACAATGAACATTGACAATACCACCAGTTATCAACTTGAAATCAGTATTCAGCATAGCTTGTACATGTATTATCCACTCATGGTACATGGTAAACTGATGGCCAAGTGACCCTGCATTAGAGGTTTTGGGGCTGCAGATTTGTTGCTGATCAGTACTGGTGAGAACCGAGCAACTACATGTAACAATGGTTCTTGACAACATTTATATGGCTGATTTTAAAACCATAGATTCAGAAAGCTATTATATCTACAAAGTTATATTACTTGTTCACTGTTTCCATGTAAAATAAATATTTCATTTGCCTAAAACTGTACCTCTTAAACCCTCACCTCTATGTATGCAGGTGTGGAGGGGCTCCTGCCCTACATGATCTCCAGCTGGACCAGCTGCCCCTGGAGAAATTCACCAGGCTTACCCCACCCAAAAGGGTCTTCAGGTATAGTAGAAACTAGGTTCCTCTATGTTCATGCAAACTTGGTGATTCTCTGGTCTGATACACTAACACACATGGCATTTCTCTGTTATAACACACTGGGCATATCTCTGGTATAACACACTGGGCATATCTCTGATATAACACACTGGGCATATCTCTGGTATAACACACTGGGCATATCTCTGATATAACACACTGGGCATATCTCTGATATAACACACTGGGCATATCTCTGATATAACACACTGGGCATATCTCTGATATAACACACTGGGCATATCTCTGATATAACACACTGGGCATATCTCTGATATAACACACTGGGCATATCTCTGATATAACACACTGGGCATATCTCTGGTCTTACACACTGGGCATTTCTCTGGTATAACACACTGGCTGGTATAACACACTGGGCATATCTCTGATATAACACACTGGGCATATCTCTGATATAACACACATGGCATTTCTCTGTTATAACACACTGGGCATATCTCTGGTCTTACACACTGGGCATTTCTCTGGTATAACACACTGGCTGGTATAACACACTGGGCATATCTCTGGTATAACACACTGGGCATATCTCTGATATAACACACTGGGCATATCTCTGGTCTAACACACTGGGCATATCTCTGGTATAACACACTGGGCATATCTCTGGTATAACACACTGGGCATATCTCTGGTATAACACACTGGGCATATCTCTGGTATAACACACTGGGCATATCTCTGGTATAACACACTGGGCATATCTCTGGTATAACACACTGGGCATATCTCTGGTATAACACACTGGGCATATCTCTGATATAACACACTGGGCATATCTCTGGTATAACACACTGGGCATATCTCTGATATAACACACTGGGCATATCTCTGATATAACACACTGGGCATATCTCTGGTATAACACACTGGGCATATCTCGGGTATAACACACTGGGCATATCTCTGATATAACACACTGGGCATATCTCTGGTATAACACACTGGGCATATCTCTGATATAACACACTGGGCATATCTCTGATATAACACACTGGGCATATCTCTGGTATAACACACTGGGCATATCTCTGATATAACACACAGGGCATTTCTCTGGTATAACACACTGGGCATATCTCTGATATAACACACTGGGCATATCTCTGATATAACACACTGGGCATATCTCTGATATAACACACTGGGCATATCTCTGATATAACACACTGGGCATATCTCTGATATAACACACTGGGCATATCTCTGATATAACACACTGGGCATATCTCTGATATAACACACTGGGCATATCTCTGGTATAACACACTGGGCATATCTCTGATATAACACACAGGGCATTTCTCTGGTATAACACACTGGGCATATCTCTGATATAACACACTGGGCATATCTCTGATATAACACACTGGGCATATCTCTGATATAACACACTGGGCATATCTCTGATATAACACACTGGGCATATCTCTGATATAACACACTGGGCATATCTCTGATATAACACACTGGGCATATCTCTGATATAACACACTGGGCATATCTCTGATATAACACACTGGGCATATCTCTGATATAACACACTGGGCACATCTCTGATATAACACACTGGGCATATCTCTGATATAACACACTGGGCATATCTCTGGTATAACACACTGGGCATATCTCTGGTATAACACACTGGGCATATCTCTGATATAACACACTGGGCATATCTCTGGTATAACACACTGGGCATATCTCTGATATAACACACTGGGCATATCTCTGATATAACACACTGGGCATATCTCTGGTATAACACACTGGGCATTTCTCTGGTATAACACACTGGGCATATCTCTGGTCTAACACACTGGGCATATCTCTGGTATAACACACTGGGCATATCTCTGATATAACACACTGGGCATATCTCTGGTCTAACACACTGGGCATATCTCTGGTCTTACACACTGGGCATATCTCTGGTATAACACACAGGGCATATCTCTTGTATAACACACTGGGCATATCTCTGGTATAACACACTGGGCATATCTCTGGTCTAACACACTGGGCATATCTCTGATATAACACACTGGGCATATCTCTGGTATAACACACTGGGCATTTCTCTGGTATAACACACTGGGCATATCTCTGGTATAACACACTGGGCATATCTCTGGTATAACACACTGGGCATATCTCTGGTCTAACACACTGGGCATATCTCTGGTCTAACACACTGGGCATATCTCTGGTATAACACACTGGGCATATCTCTGGTATAACACACTGGGCATATCTCTGGTATAACACACTGGGCATATCTCTGGTATAACACACTGGGCATATCTCTGGTATAACACACTGGGCATATCTCTGGTCTAACACACTGGGCATATCTCTGGTCTAACACACTGGGCATATCTCTGGTCTAACACACTGGGCATATCTCTGGTATAACACACAGGGCATATCTCTGGTATAACACACTGGGCATATCTCTGGTATAACACACTGGGCATATCTCTGGTCTAACACACTGGGCATATCTCTGGTATAACACACTGGGCATATCTCTGGTCTAACACACTGGGCATATCTCTGGTATAACACACTGGGCATATCTCTGGTATAACACACTGGGCATATCTCTGGTCTAACACACTGGGCATATCTCTGGTATAACACACTGGGCATATCTCTGGTCTAACACACTGGGCATATCTCTGGTCTAACACACTGGGCATATCTCTGGTCTAACACACTGGGCATATCTCTGGTATAACACACTGGGCATATCTCTGGTCTAACACACTGGGCATATCTCTGGTATAACACACTGGGCATATCTCTGGTATAACACACTGGGCATATCTCTGGTCTAACACACTGGGCATATCTCTGGTCTAACACACTGGGCATATCTCTGGTCTAACACACTGGGCATATCTCTGATATAACACACTGGGCATATCTCTGATATAACACACTGGGCATATCTCTGATATAACACACTGGGCATATCTCTGGTATAACACACTGGGCATATCTCTGATATAACACACTGGGCATATCTCTGGTATAACACACTGGGCATATCTCTGATATAACACACTGGGCATATCTCTGATATAACACACTGGGCATATCTCTGGTATAACACACTGGGCATATCTCTGGTCTTACACACTGGGCATATCTCTGATATAACACACTGGGCATATCTCTGGTATAACACACTGGGCATATCTCTGGTCTTACACACTGGGCACATTTCTGGTATAACACACTGGGCATATCTCTGGTATAACACACTGGGCATATCTCTGGTATGAACCACTGGGCATATCTCTGGTATAACACACAGGGCATATCTCTGGTATGACACACTGGGCATATCCCTGGTCTTACACACTAAAGCATATTTCTGGTATAACACACTGGGCATAATCCTGCTCTTACACACTGGGCATATTTCTGGTATAACACACTGGGCATATCTCTGGTATAACACACTGGACATATCTCTGGTATGACACACTGGGCATATCTGTGGTCTAACACACTGGGCATATCTGTGGTCTAACACACTGGGCATATCTCTTGTCTTACACACTGAGCATATCTCTGGTATAACACACAGGGCATATCTCTTGTATAACACACAGGGCATATCCCTGGTCTTACACACTGGGCATATCTCTGGTCTTACACACTGGGCATATCTCTGGTCTAACACACTGGGCATATCTGTGGTCTAACACACTGGGCATATCTCTGGTATAACACACTGGGCATATCCCTGGTCTTACACACTGGGCATATCTGTGGTCTTACACACTGGGCATATCTCTGGTCTAACACACTGGGCATATCTGTGGTCTAACACACTGGGCATATCTCTGGTATAACACACAGGGCATATCCCTGGTCTTACACACTGGGCATATCCCTGGTCTTACACACTGGGCATATCTCTGGTCTTACACACTGGGCATATCTCTGGTCTAACACACTGGGCATATCTCTGGTCTAACACACTGGGCATATCTCTGGTATAACACACTGGGCATATCTCTTGTATAACACACTGGGCATATCTCTGATATAACACACAGGGCATTTCTCTGGTATAACACACTGGGCATATCTCTTGTATAACACACTGGGCATATCTCTGATATAACACACAGGGCATTTCTCTGGTATAACACACTGGGCATATCTCTGATATAACACACTGGGCATATCTCTGATATAACACACTGGGCATATCTCTGGTATAACACACTGGGCATATCTCTGGTCTAACACACTGGGCATATCTCTGGTATAACACACTGGGCATATCTCTGGTATAACACACTGGGCATATCTCTGATATAACACACTGGGCATATCTCTGGTATAACACACTGGGCATATCTCTGGTCTAACACACTGGGCATATCTCTGGTCTAACACACTGGGCATATCTCTGGTATAACACACTGGGCATATCTCTGGTATAACACACTGGGCATATCTCTGGTATAACACACTGGGCATATCTCTGGTATAACACACTGGGCATATCTCTGGTATAACACACTGGGCATATCTCTGGTATAACACACTGGGCATATCTCTGGTATAACACACTGGGCATTTCTCTGGTCTAACACACTGGGCATTTCTCTGGTATAACACACTGGGCATATCTCTGGTATAACACACTGGGCATATCTGTGGTCTAACACACTGGGCATATCTCTGGTATAACACACTGGGCATTTCTCTGGTCTAACACACTGGGCATTTCTGTGGTCTAACACACTGGGCATATCTCTGGTCTTACACACTGGGCATATCTCTGGTATAACACACTGGGCATATCTCTGGTATAACACACTGGGCATATCTGTGGTCTAACACACTGGGCATATCTCTGGTATAACACACTGGGCATTTCTCTGGTCTAACACACTGGGCATTTCTCTGGTCTAACACACTGGGAATATCTTTTATATTACATACTGGGCATATCTCTGGTATAACACACTGGGCATTTTTCTGGTCTAACACACTGGGCATTTCTCTGGTCTAACACACTGGGAATATCTTTTGTATAACACACTGGGCATATCTCTGGTCTAACACACAGGGCATATCTCTGGTATAACACAGGGCATATCTCTGGTCTTACACACTGGGCATATTTCTGATATAACACACTGGGCATATCTTTTGTATTACACACTGGGCATATCTCTGGTCTAACACACTGGGCATATCTTTTGTATAACACACTGGGCATATCTCTGGTATAACACACTGGGCATATCTCTGGTCTAACACACTGGGCATATCTCTGGTATAACACACTGGGCATATCTCTGGTATAACACACTGGGCATATCTCTGGTATAACACACTGGGCATATCTCTGGTCTAACACACTGGGCATATCTTTTGTATAACACACTGGGCATATCTCTGGTATAACACACTGGGCATATCTCTGGTCTTACACACTGGGCATATCTCTGGTATAACACACTGGGCATATCTCTGGTCTAACACACTGGGCATATCTCTGGTCTAACACACTGGGCATATCTTTTGTATAACACACTGGGCATTTCTCTGGTCTAACACACTGGGCATATTTCTGGTATAACACACTGGGCATATCTCTGGTATAACACACTGGGCATTTCTCTGGTCTAAGACACTGGGCATTTCTCTGGTCTAACACACTGGGCATATCTTTTTGTATTACACACTGGGCATATCTCTTGTCTTACACACTAGCTGGCTCTCAGATCTTACACACTAGCTGGCTCTCTGGCTTACACACTAGCTGGCTCTCTGTTCTTACACACCAGCTGGCTCTCAGGTCTTACATACTTGCTGGCTCTTGGTCTAACACACTAGCTGGCTCTCTGGTCTTACACACTATCTGGCTCTCAGGTCTTACACACTAGCTGGCTCTCTGGTCTTACACACTAGCTGGCTCTCGAATCTTACACACTAGCTGGCTCTCTGGTCTTACACACTAGCTGGCTCTCTGGTCTTACACACTAGCTGGCTCTCTGTTCTTACACACTAGCTGGCTCTCGAATCTTACACACTAGCTGGCTCTCAGGTCTTACACACTTGCTGGCTCTCAGGTCTTACACACTAGCTGGCTCTCTGGTCTTACACATTAGCTGGCTCTCAGGTCTTACACACTAGCTGGCTCTCTGTTCTTACACACTAGTTGGCTCTCAGGTCTTACACACTAGCTGGCTCTCTGTTCTTACACACTAGCTGGCTCTCAGGTCTTACACACTAGCTGGCTCTCAGGTCTTTCACACTTGCTGGCTTTCAGATCTTACACACTAGCTGGCTCTCAGGTCTTACACACTAGCTCGCTTTCAGATCTTACACACTATCTGGCTCTCTGGTCTTACACACTAGCTGGCTCACAGGTCTTACACACTAGCTCGCTTTTAGGTCCTACACACTAGCTGGCTCTCAGGTCTTACACACTAACTCGCTTTCAGATCTTACACACTAGCTGGCTCTCAGCTCTTACACACTAGCTCGCTTTTAGGTCCTACACACTAGCTGGCTCTCTGGTCTAACACACTAGCTGGCACTCTGGTCTTACACACTAGCTGGCTCTCAGAACTAACACACTAGCTGGCTCTCAGATCTTACACATTAGCTGGCTCTCCGATCTTACACACTAGCTGGCTCTCTGGTGTTACATACTGGGCGGATTCCGTTCTTACAAACTGGGCAGCTTTCCTGACCAAAACACTGGGTGGCTTTCAGGTCATAAACACTAGTTGACTCTTAAGTCTTACACAATGGCCGACTTTCTTATACACTAGGTGACTCTCCTGTCTTCATAAGCTGAGTCTCGAATCTTACACACTGAGTGGCTTTCCAGTTTAATACACTGGGTGGCTTTCCAGTCTAATACACTGGGCGGCTCTCTGATCTTACACATTAGCAGAGTCTCCTGTCTTACATACTGGACCTCTTTCCAGTTTAATACACAGGGCGGCTCTCAAGCCAAACACACTGGGCATATCTCTGGTCATAAACACTGGGCAGCTTTCCAGTCTAATACACTTGGCGGCTCTCAAGCAAAACACACTGGGCATATCTCTGGTCTTTAACACTGGGCGGCTTTCCAGTCTAATACTCTTGGCAGCTCTCAAGCCAAACACACTGAGCATATCTCTGGTCTTTCACACTGGGTGGTTTTCCAGTCTAATGCACTTGGCAGTTCTCCGGTGTAACACACTAGCTGGCTTTCCCATCTAACTGGAGAGCTTTTTGGTCTTATACATTGGGCGTCTCTAGTCTAACACACTGGGCGGCTTTCCAGTCTAATAC
Source organism: Mya arenaria (assembly GCF_026914265.1). Lineage (NCBI taxonomy): Eukaryota > Metazoa > Mollusca > Bivalvia > Myida > Myidae > Mya > Mya arenaria. The sequence continues at coordinate 1,344,456 of NC_069129.1, read as the reverse complement.
ACTGGGCAGCTCTCAAGTGGAACACATTGGGCATATCTCTGGTCTTACACACTAGCTGGCTCTCTGGTCTTACACACTAGCTGGCTCTCAGATCTTACACACTAGCTGGCTCTCAGGTCTTACACACTAGCTGGCTCTCTAGTCTTACACACTAGCTGGCTCTCTGGTCTTACACACTAGCTGGCTCTCGAATCTTACACACTAGCTGGCTCTCAGGTCTTACACACTAGCCGGCTCTCAGGTCTTACACATTAGCTGGCCCTCTTGTCTTACACACTAGCAGGCTCTCAGGTCTTACACACTAGCTGGTTCAGATCTTACACACTAGCTGGCTCTCAGGTCTTAACACACTAGCTGGCTCTCTGGTCTTACACACTCGCTCGCTTTCAGATCTTACACACTAGCTGACTCTCTGGTCTTACACACTAGCTGGCTTTCAGATCTTACACATTAGCTGGCTCTCTTGTCTTACACACTAGCTGGCTCTCAGATCTTACACATTAGCTGGCTCTCTGATCTTACACACTAGCTGGCTCTCCGGTGTTACATACTGGGCGTTTTCCGTTCTTACAAACTGGGCAGCTTTCCTGACCAATACACTGGGTGGCTCTCAGGTCATAAACACTAGTTAACTCTTAGGTCTTACACAATGGCCGACCTTCTTATACACTAGGTGACTCTCCTGTCTTCATAAGCTGAGTCTCGAATCTTACACACTGAGTGGCTTTCCAGTCTAATACACTGGGTGGCTTTCCAGTCTAATACACTGGGCGGCTCTCTGAACTTACACATAAGCAGAGTCTCCTGTCTTACATACTGGGCGGCTTTCCAGTTTAATACACAGGGCGGCTCTCAAGCCAAACACACTGGGCATATCTCTGGTCTTTAACACTGGGCGGCTTTTCAGTCTAATACACTGGGCGGCTCTCAAGTGGAACACATTGGGCATATCTCTGGTCTTTCACACTGGGTGGCTCTCCTGTCTTACACACTGGGCGGCTTTCCAGTCTAATACACTGGGCGGCTCTCAAGTCAAACACATTGGGCATATCTCTGGTCTTTCACACTGAGTGGCTTTGCAGTCTAATACACTGGGTGGCTTTCCAGTCTAATACACTGGACGGCTCTCTGATCTTACACATTAGCAGAGTCTCCTGTCTTACACACTGGACTGCTTTCTAGTCTAATACACTGGGGGGCTGTCTAATCTAACACACTGGGCTAATCTCTGGTCTTTCACACTGGGCGGCTTTCCAGTCTAAAACACTGGGCGGCTCTCTAGTTGAACACACTGGGCATATCTCTGGTCTTTCACACTGGGCGGCTTTCCAGTCTAAAACACTGGGCGGCTCTCTAGTTGAACACACTGGGCATATCTCTGGTCTTTCACACTGGGCGGCTTTCCAGTCTAAAACACTGGGCGGCTCTCTAGTTGAACACACTGGGCTTATCTCTGGTCTTTCACACTGGGCGGCTTTCCAGTCTAATACACTTGGCGGCTCACGGGTGTAACACACTGTTCTGATATTTCATGATGGGCTTAAGTAATATGATACTCTCGTCTCTAGAGTTAATTTTACTGTTATACTGCTAGGCACACAGTTGTCTTGCTGTGTTCTTGGTGTACATATGTAGATGAATAAATGGAATACAAAATTATAAGTTGTTTTGTTATTCCATGAACACCAAACATTAAAACACACACTAGCTGGCTTTTCCATCTAACTGGAGAGCTTTCTGGACATTGGGTGTCTCTAGATATGCCCAGTTTGTAAAATCAAGTCATGTAGTATAAGTACGGTACCTCTCTCTTACTATTAAGACCAGAAAGTGGGACTGTAAACATTTTGACCCTAGACCAGAGTGTTCTTAGTCTAAGTTCTGTTTCTCTGGTTTTTAAAGATTTAATCAAATACTAGTAATCCTGTTCTTGATATCCATACATTGTATCTAAAACTGGACTGCATATATAGAAAATGGTGTTTTAGCAAATATGTTATCCTTCTTATACAAATAAGTGTATATACTCATACTGTAAACAGCATTAGACAAGCAATTAGCTGCTTTTCAGATTACCAACACAATGACAGTTGAAGTACTTGAATTACCAAAACCCGTCATCCAAATGTGTCTACTTCTCTTTCAAAAAGGTTTGACTTCACTGGTGTGACACCCCTCCTTGAGGACGAAACTTCCATAGTTACCATGGAAATGGAAGGGAGTGGCCCCGTAGATGGGATCTTCATGTGGTGGGATCTAGAGATGGACCCCAATGCAGAGATAATCCTGAGTTGTGCCCCTAACTGGGCTCACCCAACACCGCGTAACATGCAGGTAGGCTGGCTGGTGGGAGAGAGGGAGAGAGGAAGGGAGTTAATACATTTTTATCAATTGGGCAGAAAATGAATGGTGCTTAAAGTTATCAATGACAATCTGAAGGATGTTTTTATGCCCCCCGAAGGTGGGCATATTAAAATCGCACCGTCCGTCCGTCCGTCCGTCCATCCTCCCATTCGTCCGTGTACTGTGTCCGGCTCAATAACTCGTGTCCGGGTTGTAACTTTCCCTTGTATTGACAGATTTTAAAATAACTTGCCACATGTGTTCCACATACCAAGACGACGTGTCGCGTGCAAGACCCGTGTCCCTACCTCTAAGGTCAAGGTCACACTTAGGTGTTTATTCACAATGGAGTGCTGCATACAAGGACATAGAGTATAGGTTGTCGTGTCCGGGCTGTAATTTTCCCTTGTATGGACAGGTTTTAAAATAACTTGCCACATGTGTTCCACATACCAAGACGACGTGTCGCGTGCAAGACCCGTGTCCCTACCTCTAAGGTCAAGGTCACACTTAGTGTTTATTCACAATGGAATGCTGTATATATAAGGACATAGAGAATAGGTTGTCGTGTCCGGGCTGTTACTTTCTCTTGTATGGACAGATTTTAAAATGACTTGCCACATGTGTTCGACATACCAAGACCACGTGTCGCGTGCAAGACCTGTTTCCCTATCTCTAAGGTCAAGGTCACACTTAGGTGTTTATTCACAATGGACTGCTGCTTATAAGGACATAGAGTATAGGTTGTCATGTCAGGGCTGTAACTTTCCCTTGTATCCACAGATTTTAAAATAACTTGCCACATGTGTTCGACATACCAAGAGGACGTGTCGCGTGCAAGACCCATGTCCTTACCTCTAAGGTGAAAGATACACTTAGGTGTTTATTCACAATGGAATGCTGAATATAAGGACATAAAAGTGTAGGTTGTCAAATATGGGTGTGTTTTTAGCTCACCTGTCACGTAGTGACAAGGTGAGCTTTTGTGATCACTCTTCGTCCGTCGTCCGTCCGTCTGTCCGTCCGTCCGTCCGTTCACAATTGCTTGTGAACACAATAGAGGTCACAATTTTGACCTAATCTTTATGAAACTTGGTCAGACTGATCATCTCTATAAAATCTAGGTCAAGATCGATATTGGGTCATCTGGGGTCAAAAACTAGGTCACTAGGTCAATTAGTAGAAAAACCTTGTGAACACAATAGAGGTCACAATTTTAGCCTAATCTCAATGCAACTTGGTCAGAATGGTCATCTCTATAAAATCTAGGTCAAGTTCGATATTGGGTCATCCGCGGTCAATAATTAGGTCACTAGGTCAATTAGTAGAAAAACCTTGTGAACACAATAGAGGTCACAATTTTAGCCTAATCTCAATGCAACTTGGTCAGAATGATCATCTCTTTAAAATGTAGGTCAAGTTCGATATTGGGTCATCCGCGGTCAACAACTAGGTCACTAGGTCAATTAGTACAAAAACCTTGTGAACACAATAGAGGTCACAATTTTAGCCTAATCTCAATGCAACTTGGTCAGAATAATCATCTCTATAAAATCTAGGCCAAGTTCGATATTGGGTCATCCGCAGTCAATAACTAGGTCACTAGGTCAATTATTAGAAAAACCTTGTGAACACAACAGAGGTCACAATTTTGACCTAATCTTTATGAAACTTGGTCAGACTGATCATCTCTATGAAATCTAGGTCAAGTTCGATATTGGGTCATCTGGGGTCAAAAACTAGGTCAGTAGGTCAATTAGTAGAAATACCTTGTGAACACATTAGAGGTCACAATTTTAGCCTAATCTCAATGCAACTTGGTCAGAATGATCATCTCTATAAAATCTAGGTCAAGTTCGATATTGGGTCATCCGCGGTCAATAACTAGGTCACTAGGTCAATTAGTAGAAAAACCTTGTGAACACAATAGAGGTCACAATTTTAGCCTAATCTCAATGCAAATTGGTCAGAATGATCATCGCTGTAAAATGTAGGTCAAGTTTGATATTGGGTCATTCACGGTCAATAACTAGGTCACTAGGTCAATTAGTACAAAAACCTTGTGAACACAATAGAGGTCACAATTTTAGCCTAATCTCAATGCAACTTGGTCAGAATGATCATCTCTATAAAATGTAGGTCAAGTTCGATATTGGGTCATCCGCGGTCAACAACTAGGTCACTAGGTCAATTAGTACAAAAACCTTGTGAACACAATAGAGGTCACAATTTTAGGCTAATCTTAATGCAACTTGGTCAGAATGATCATCTCTATAAAATCTGGGTCAAGTTCGATATTGGGTCATACGCAGTCAATAACTAGGTCACTAGGTCAATTATTAGAAAAACCTTGTGAACAAAATAGAGGTCACAATTTTAGCCTTATCTTAATGAAACTTGGTCAGAATGATCATCTTAACATAAGCTAGGTCAAGTTCCATATTGGGTCAACCCAGGTCAAAAACTAGGTCACTAGGTCAATTAGTAGAAAAACCTTGTGAACACAATAGAGGTCATAATTTTAGGCTTAACTCAATTCAACTTGGTCAGAATGATCATCTCTAGAAAAATATAGGTCAAGTTCGATATTGGGTCATTCGCGGTCAATAACTAGGTCACTAGGTCAATTAGTATAAAAACCTTGTGAACACAATAGAGGTCACAACTTAAGCCTAATCTAAATGTAACTTGGTCAGAATCATCATCTCTATAAAATCTAGGTCAAGTTCGATATTGGGTCATTTACCGTCAATAACTAGGTCAATAGGTCAATTAGTAGAAAAACCTTGTGAACACAATAGAGGTCACAATTTTAGCCTAATGTTAATGCAACTTGGTCAGAATGATCATCTCTATAAAATCTGGGTCATGTTCGATATTGGGTCATCCGCAGTCAATAACTAGGTCACTAGGTCAGATATTAGAAAAACCTTATGAAGACAATACCAATGTGCAGTATATCACAGGTGAGCGATTCAGGGCCATTTGGCCCTCTTGTTTTATTTTCAGAGGCAATTTAAAATAACTTGCCATATGTATTTGACACGTAAAGGCAAGATCAACTTTTCATGTACTGTCCTTGTTCATAGGTCAATGTCACATTCGGGGGCATTCGTCACATACTGTGACAGCTCTTGTTTATTCTGTGAAGAGAAATTCCTCAGACATTTTCTTATTTCATGCTTTATGATGGTTTATTGAAATATATAACGGTGGATTATATTTCAAGGAACTCACAGTTTGAAACAGTTAGTATATCAAAATATAATTTCACTGTTTCCTCAGATTTTACCGTTTCGTTGTTAAAATGGTAACATAAATGCATACAATACCCGGAAGAAAACGCAATGACGTTATTTAATTTCCTTTCAGGTACGACTTCATTTAGTTGAAATTCCGTGCAGTTTTCCTTTTAATTTTTTTTTTGTAAAACTATTAGCATGAAATAAAAAGAAAATTGTTGTTGTTCACCTGTGGCAAAACCACTCGTGAAATATTACTTTTAGTGCTCACTCAGTAAAATGTATTGCATATCTTAAACTAAAACAAAACCATTGTCCTCTATCTTTTAGGTTTTAGCATGAAGCCTTTTCATGGCTATATAGTACTCAAATGCCAAAAATAACAAGGTTATGATTACCTATAGGCATTTGATAATCTGCACTTTAGTAATTATTATAATAATACATGTGTTGTTTTTTTACCACTGGTTGTCAAAGAAAAGATATCTTGTCATAGGGTTGTTTACGTAGCTTTGGTATAAAATGCACATCCTAGCTTATAATTCACATATTAAATGTACATACATTTATGAAAAATGAAATTGTCCTCTTAGTGGCGTGACCATTGGATGCAGGCTATCTACTACCCGTATACACACCTAACTGTTGCAAGGGGTGAAATGGTCAAGGTCATATGTAAACATGATGAATACAGCCTCTGGTTTGATGTGGCCAAAGACAAAGAGTAAGTACAGATACATGTATAAACAATCTAGTATTCATGAAGATCATTGAAATGACATAGAATTCAAAGTGCCAAGGGGAGAGAAACTGTCGAGTAAGTGTCAAGGGTCATAATGATTCAGAATTGCTGCCAACTTTTGAATTTGAAAAGTAACTGCAAACTTTATATTGTTGTGGTTGTTGAAAGAAAGTAACAAAAAGTAAAATACATGGTTATGTATATAAATGAAGTTCGAATTGATGAAAATATATGAAAGAATCTTTCTTTCTCTACATGTAGTTGTTTATATCCACAAATAATGTATAATGCAGAAACTGCCCGGAGGATAGACCAATATGTACATGTGGCGCACACATAACCTACAGCAGGTCTAGACTAGGAATGCTCAGCGATCCAGATCGAAGACAAACATTTCTACAGATTATTAAAAAGGTAACAATGCATGGATTAAATGTTGTGTTTTTTTGTTTTTTACGTATGAATAAAAAATTTGGGCGAGTTCTTGACAATATTGCATTGCTACAAACTTCAGAACATCAAGCAAGACAGCAATGTTCTATGTATAAGTAACGGGAGCCTCCTGCCCCTGATGGTTGCTGCTGGCCAGGGGACAGGGCTCGTCTACGCCTTGGAGACGCACCCAATGTGTGCCCGGGTGATGCGGGACTTCATCGCACACAACAACCTGCAGGACCGGGTCACGCTTATAGACAAGCAGGTGGAGGATGTGACGGAGGCCGATATAACTGACAAGGTTGGCATTATTACACAACTGGTAGATGTGCGAACATTTTAGGTGCGAAATACTGCTTGAATTTGTCGCCATTTGTACATGTGAAATTGGCAGTTTTGTATAAAAATCTGTTTGGGAAATCTCTCCACCTTACTTATAATATGTACCTTAGTGCTCACTAATACTCGTATAAAATATTTGCCTGATGTTATTGCATCCTTTAAGGGACACAAAATAAAGTGTGGCAAATCATTATAAGAGTTAAAACTATGATACTAATGGCTGGAACCCTTCAACAAATGTTAATATATGCTCAATTACATGAGCAAGTCCCTTTTATCTGTTTGCACGAGCCTTCTCAGACCTGTGTGACCTAGGTGACATGTATAGGTAATGAGGTTCTACTGGACATGCCACAGGTGTAAATGAAAAAACATGTCAGAAGTTCAAGATCCCACTTTGAAAGTACAATAATTTATAATGTGTGGAAATATCTATGTAATATATAAAAATCATTTATTACAGATAAACATTTGATATGGAGGATATTATAAGAAAATATAAGTTTTAGATAAAGCCCTTATTTAATCTATGATCATTATGATTATGTAAACTAATGAGTATGATTTGTTTGATTGGTCACTTTTGTAAAATTTTATTTAAATATGTATGTAAAACTTTTAATAACTTTGTAGACGAAAACTTAATTTAACCTCAATACTGATCATATGATAAGATAAGATAATTTTATTGTGTGTATTTAGGTGGACGTGGTGCTGGGTGAGCCAATATTTCAGACAGCCCAGCTACCATGGGACAACATCTGTTTCTGGTACCTGGCGCGGGCCCTAGACCCCTACCTGGCCCCACGGGCGGCCATTTTGCCTGGAAACATGCGCCTGTATGCTGTGCCTGTAGAGTATGAACACCTGTGGAAAATCCGGGCTGATGTGGGCATTTGTGAGGGCTTCAACTTGCAGCAGTTTGATAACATTATTCAGGTTAGCATGAAAGTTGTTCAAAATACCCATGAAAGTCAGATTTATATATGTAATGAAAAAATATACCTAGTAGTGTGTTATACACCTGGAGAGTAAGTTCAAGGGAGTATATACTAAATAAGGTAAATTATTTTTACATTGTTAACATTATCAACTCAAAGTGTACAAACACCTAATGTTATTTTCATGCGTCAAGGTCTTATCATCTTGGGTAGTATTGGTTCATGAACATGTGATATAATATAGGCATTTTTAAATATGAATAGTTCTTTTTCAAAATGGTGTTCAGGGGTGGACTCATTCCTGTGATCATTCTTTCTGGACAGAATCTTTGCATTGTTATCACTGTTCTATGTGGCATATCAGCACGCCTCATGAATCATGACAAAAAAGGCCAGGCGATCACAGGTTAGGAAGTTGGTGTCCTATCCCCTAAACCAAGATGAAGGATTGATAATACATATATTATTCTGTTAAAGTGACTCTCTTATTCAAAATCAATACATAAACATTATAACAAACATCAATTTTGACTGATAAACCTTTAACTACTTATTAAATAATGCATTTGTGGAAAATATTAATTACTGGTAACAAGATTGTAACCGTGTATTCAATAGCAGAAATATTAAATGATTGGTGAATGCTAAAATATTTACTCTGGTCTACTCAAGTCCCATAAGGTAGAAAAACCGTGTTTTATGATAATTTCTCTCAAATTAAACTCGGTATCCTTCATAAAAATGATTGTTTTCGACATTTATTTATCCTTTTAGGAATATTAAATATTATTAATGGTAAATGTTATCTGGGAGTAAAAGTGCAACTTTAAATTCCAGTTAAACTCGGAGTCAGTAGATGAAACGGTAGAGCCCCATCCTCTATGGGAGTACCCATGTACAGCCTCCGGACCTGGAGCGATGCTCTTGAATGTGGACATGACAAGGGCACTAGCTGATGCACAAGATGTCGAGGAAACCGTAGCATTAAGCTTACTCAGGTAACTGCTGCTTTTTGTCAAGCCTGCTTGCCATAATTGTTGAAATGGTGGTTGGTTATATGTGCATGTGTTCGTTCATCTGATTTTGGCATTGGGGTTTTTGAAATTATTTCTAACAAATAACACTTTTTTACGTTCAAGACCATTGTCTGTAGGTCAGATGTCAAGGTCAAATTCAAGGGTCATTGGTCAAACTCTGTTGTATTTTGGCTCGTTTGTGCTGTAATTTTTGCATGCATTTGAGGATTACTAAATAACTTGGCACAAATCTTCACCATGAAAAGCCGATGTTTAACATGCAAAACCTATGTAAGTCAAGATCATACTCGAGGGTCATTGGAAGTACTTTAGCTTGTTGGGACTGAAACTTGGCAATGCATTAGGGAATTTCATAAAAATTGGCACAAATCTTCACCATGAGAAAGGGTATGTCACATGCAAGACCAATTAAGCTGGGTTTCAGTTTAAGGTCACATGATTGGTCAGGTTTCGTTCTTTTTCGACATCACTATCATACATTGTAAGCCACTAACCTGCCAACAATTGCATTTAAGGTCCAACAACAACTTTTCTCATCATCAGTTTCAATTTTGTTTCATGATTGTAAGTAGGCTTGCCATCAGTGGTGATTTGAAAACAAACATCCGGTATAATGGTATTGATATATTTTATAGTTTGAAAAGCTCATCAGGTAAATTTTGAAGTACCAGATTGTGTCTTGTCAGGGTCAGTCCTTCCAGTCAGTTTTAGTTATTCATATGTGCTAACTTAATGTATGAAGATTGGATATGGGATATTATGTTTAACCATTGATTGACATTATATCAAGTTCTGCCACTTCATTAACTATTTACAGTGGTTGAAAAGTTTTATCTCTACTATTATAGGTCAGAACCGTGTAATGGTGTTGCTTTGTGGGCGGAGTTTGACTTTGGAGATGGTCATGTGATCTCCACAGGACCCAGGGAACCAATCAGAACAGGGCACAAGATCACATGGGACTACTACACAAGACAAGGCGTTCACCTGCTGTATAACTCGAGGAGAATAAACTGTTTACAAAGTGGGGATGACAATTGTCATATAACTGTGTCAGTGAAGTTTGTTCCTCAGAAAGGAGACATTTCATTCAAATTTTCCCCAAGCTGGTCATGATTGCAAAGTGTTAGTTAGCTGCAAAATGTTTAATTTGATTTAGTTTTAATATAAAACGTTGCATGGCGTCATATGTTCCGTAATGGTATTGTTTTGCATAGGTGGTAATCGTCAGTAATTTTATTTAAATTGTATTTTTTAATGAATGTCACAAAAACCGATAGCTTACAGAGAGTAAATCCTGTTCTTGTGGCAGCAGACATTTCTCATGTTGGTGATAGAACCTTCAACCCCTTTGGTTAGAAAAGGACATCTATACCACAACACAACCTCACTCTGTTGGTATCATTTTTTGTATTTTGCTTTTAAATAATTATAATTAGTATTTTAACTTATATATATAGAGAGAGATGTACATGTTGAAATTTGACCAAACAAAGTCAAAACAATGTAAGATGTGAATTGTTTTAATTGATGAATTAAATGGAAAATTATAATGTTTTCTGTATTTGAAATGTATCCTATATACAAGACTAGTAAAGCAAGGTAGTTCACTTAATGTTGGACTTTTTTTCCTGATTTTCTAAATACTTGACAGCAATATAAAGAAACTTGGAAGGATGCATATGATATGACTGAGATCAAATTGTTAAGGGCAATGTTATGCTTGGGCCTTTGCTGGGCATTTCACAGCTACACATGTTTAATTGGGGCTTTATTTACTACTTTAAGATTATAAAATTACATGTCCAGGTTTAGTGTACTACTTCAAAGTCACTTTTAATATGATATTACCATAGCATCACACATCTAATGCACACATGTTTCATGGTAACTTTTGTTTCTTTGAACAATAAGAAACAATACTGTATACATATGCATTTGTATACTGGTACCTGCTTGACTCATGATCACGTTTCTGATGAATCAGTTACTGGTAAATATATGAAAAATAATAACAAACTGAATTCAGTTATTTTATCATCCAAAACCTACAGTTCAAAAAATGAGTTTAAAAATGCTAACAAAATACCACAATAAGCTGTAGGAATATAAACTGATGTTCTAATAACGCAAATATACAATTTTCACATTAAACCTTTACACTAAAGATCCAATTTTGCGCTCGGAGACAAAGTTTCCTTTTGGACTGGTTGTATTGGGAGGCAGCATTGCCAGATAAAGGGGTGTGTCTGCTCCTGGTGAACGGAAACAAGAACTGCAGTGAATTATTATTTCTCATCTTGTTATAAAACTAAAATGGTTGGAATCATTACAGGGATCCAAGACAAATATTTTATTTTCAACTAAAGTTTCGTGAGACAAACTAGGTCGATAATCAAACTATGTGGAGAACAGAAACGGCCAAAAGACTTATAACGCGAGTACCTTGATCTATTGTTTTTGTTCCCTTGTGGCTGCTCATGTCTGTATCCACGTAACCTGGGCAACACTGAAATATTAAAAACAAGCAATCATATTACAAATATTGTAAAAAAAGAACCATGTACAGTATAAAATGAAGTTCAACTTCAGATCTTGGATTCATTAGTGCATTACTATTATTTTTTATATAAACAATGGATAATTGTCTAGAATCTCAAACATTCAATGGGGAATATTTAAATTTGAGTTTTTCAAAATGAAATGCTACATTCACTATCTTGCCTTTGAACAATTTTAAATTAATTTTTAATTTAAATGTTTCAACATTTTGTGAAGACGTTATGTGTTAGCAAAGAACTACTTTTGTACATTTCTCGTACTGTAGAACAAAGGTACTGGTATTATAAATCCATATTTCCAAAATCAGCTAGAATGTGATGGAGCTCATCTTGTTTTATATGGTAACAACATTTCTGGATTGAGTTCTTGTTTGGATTTTTATAGTGAGTTTCCCATTGTCAATCCAACCTCCATTTTGAACAGCAAAATTAGTAAAAAAAAATTCAAAAAGACAAAATGTTCTTTTATAACATGAAATTGGGATATCTCAGTTGGGATAACGGACAAAAAGTAAATGAATTTTTACCTTGTCTGTTGTTTTTTTAAAATATATTACTGTAATTGAGGAGAATATTTGAAAAACCTTCTGATTCAGTATATTACACACATACACTAGACACTAGCCAATACTGTATTGTTGTGTATTTGTATAAATTGTAATGGGCTGGTAGCATTTTAACAAATAATTGTTTTCTATTGTCATTTCTAATGCATAGCTTACCTAACCTTAAACAAAAAATACCGATAGTAAATGTATCACAAATCAAAGGAACCTATGCAAATTACAAATATAATTCCTTTCATTGAATAATTTATACAATATTCCATTGACTTACAGCGTTAACAATGATGTCCTCTCTGCTTTCAGAGTTGAACTGTTTTTGCTGGACAAAGGACATCAAGGTCACTCCAACCTTGCTTACTCCGTACGCAGACTCCGGCCATCCCTTCTGCTTGAAGCTGCCGTCTTTTGTGGAGCTAAACGTTACAAATATAGTAAAGGATTATGTCAAAATTAAATTCTGAGAATGAAGGATCTGGTCTGTTACTGTTTAACAATTTATCCTTAAAGCATTGCTTTGTGAGCCTATGCCAAAAGGCAAAGGGGATGTAGTAATGGTTGATGTGTGTGTGTGCACAAAGTCTTTGCGGTTGTGACTTCAAACTTCATTCACAGACAGATCTTATTGAGAAGGAGTGCAGAGCATAGGAACCATCACTTTGTCTTTGGTATTTTAAGAGTTATTGCCCTTTGATAATTTTTAACCAAAAAAAAATGCATGAGCATAACTCATAATTTGTATTAAAAGTATGCATCGACAATAAATTGTTAAAAACAACAACATGTAATCAATAAGGTGGTAGTTAACCTTTTTGCTCTTCATTGTGGTTAACTTTCTACTTTTAAAAATGCATTTGAAAAGCAGGTCATTGCTTTAATCGACAATAAAGGTTATTATGTGGTACTCTTAAATAGCGCTATTGCTATGCATTTTTCCTCTGCAATATGAGCGATTTTAAAAACCTCACCTGACAAACTCTGTCATAAGCTGTTCCAGATTTGCCATTGTTAGACCTGGAGCCATGAATTTCTGCTGTAGCTCCTTGCTGCATTTCTTGGCTGCAAACTGACTTGCCATACTGGATACATTCACAACCCTAGGAGGAAATGAGGCATTTACTTATAATAGTGCTCAGGTGCTACAGTTAGGGGTCTCTCACCGAAGGGGTCGTGGGCTTGAGCTATACCATGGGTCACATTCTACTGGCCCCTCTAAAAATACAACCGGCCCCAATTTTTCAACATATATTAAGCGTAACATGAACAAAGTCTTTTAGTTCCCATAGCAAAATTTCTTGTTTAAATTTCATTTTAAGAAAGAACAATATTTAACCATCATTATCATTATAATCATTTCCTTAACAAGACTCATCTCTTTTAAAGGAAAACATAAAAGGATTAACACCAAACAAAAACACCAAGCTGACCTTGGATTTATCATATGGGTGTTTGGGTACCACTGGTAACAGGCCCCTCTGTGATTTGTGTCAGCTAATAAAACTTTTTGCATACTCCAGCTGAAATAAATCAATATAAACTTTGAATCAAATAACACGTGGATGAATGCATACCTTGCATGTGGGCGGAGAAGAGGAAAGAGTGTATTACAGGCGTTGAGAGTGCCCCAGAAGTTGGTTGCCAAGGTAACCTCAGCCTGAACTGGAAATGGCTCTGTGGCTGCCACCTGTGAGGAAGGAATGGGCAAATTAGATTGTAAAATGTACACATTGTGAAGTCTTTAAAGTACTCTAAAAGTGCTATATTTGGCTGCTTACAGGAGTATTACTCAAATTTATGTCAATAAAAATGTCAAGAAAATATCAATATATAAAAAAAAACTTATTAAAAAGTTTTAATGTATAGAGCTTGTTATGGACCACCAGTTTCTGAGATGTGCTGACTGTGTTAAGGAGAAGCGCTAACAGAAAAAGTGTTGACTGTGTTGAGGTGAAGTGCTGACTGAGTCGAGAAGAACTGCTAACTGTGTTAAAGGCCAAGATTAAGGAATGTTAGGCATAATAGTCCCCTGCTGTGCATCTTCTGCTAATTGCACTGGTGTCACAGTAGGAGCCAATTTCCTGTATATTGGTTTATTGGCTTAGGGCCATTTAGGGTCCAATATTATAATGAAACCTTCAAAACTGCTCAGCAGGATACTCAGATTGGAGATCTGATAAAAAGGATCAAGGCAAGTATATTAAGATCAATATACAGAGGATGTGTACTACAACCCAAATATTTTTTTTTTTTTTTTTTTTTTTTTGGGGGGGGGGGGGTCACTTCTAGAAGGTTTAAACTAGGCCTTTAAGGAGAAGTGCTGACTGTGTTAAGGAGAAGTGCTGTTGACTGTGTTAAGGAGAAGTGCTGACTGTGTTGAGCTGGCTGTGTTAAGGAGAAGTGCTGACTGTGTTGAGCTGGCTGTGTTGAGGAAAGGCGCTGCCTGTGTTGAGCTGGCTGTGTTGAGGAAAAGTGCTGGCTGTGTTAAGAAGAAGTGCTAACTGTGTTAAGGAGAAGTGCTGACTGTGTTGAGGAAAAGTGCTGGCTGTGTTGAGGAGAACTGCTAACTGTGTTGAGAAGAAGTGCTAACTGTATTAAGGAGAAGTGCACACTGTTTTCAGGAAAAGTGCTGACTGTATTGAGGAGAAGAGCAAAATAAACACTCCCAGTAATACTCCTCATTACAAGAAGGTGACGTATTGGGGATATTTATTACATCCAGTGGTAGCTCTAGTTGTTACAAGAAATTGGAATTTTTCTGTTCACTGATATCTTTAATTACTCGGTGTTTAAATGTTATAAATAGTTAGGCTTTAAAATATGTTGATCTCTATGAAGGAATTTCATTGTGACTTCACAAATTATGTATCATGTCACCATAATATGGACCATGTTAAAGTTATGTCATAAAATGCACACATTGTTTTCATTCAAAGTTGAAAAACTCTTAGAGACATTTCTCTTTCAAATATATATTAAAGAATCACTCAACCATATAAGGACTTGTACCTAAGTTGGTCTATTTATCCTGAGAGACCTGAAACTAAAATCAACACACTGTATCAAACCTTGAAGGCAATTCCTGCATTGTTGACCAGTATATCAAGGCCCCCGTACGTGGACTTCAGGAATTGACCAATGCTGTCAATGCTAGCCTTGTCTGTGATGTCCAGCTGGTGGAATATTGGCTGAAGACCCTCGCCATTAAGTTGCTTGATAGCGGCCTGCCCATTACTCTCACTACGAGCTATGAGTAAAATTAATTTAAAACTTTTATATAAGAACAATGATCAGGTACTGAAAACAGAGACTATATGAATAAAATAAAAAATTACAACATAACTTTGTGTTATCTGTCCCCAATCTCCTGGTGTGTGTGTGTGTGTGGGGGGGTGGGGGGGTAGGTTAGGGGTTGGGGGTGGGGGGGCTAAATATACTCACCGGAATTTGGACAATAAAGTAATAAAAGTAGACTAGGTTGCTTGCTTTGTTCATACAGCAATTTGCATGGAATATTACCATGTTTTAAAGACATGTTATATAATCTCATGATGTCTCCAGATATATTTATTATTATTATTATTATTAGTATTGTTATTATGATCATTGTTACCATTATTATTATAATCACAAGTTTAGATAAGCTTACCCGTCAAAATAACATCCCCATCAAACTGCTTGCACAATCCACGAACAATAGCGTAACCAATACCCTTGTTTGACCCAGTCACCTTTGAATGAGTAAAAAGGGCATGAAGATGATGGTTATGTTGATCTCAGAACAAACTGACTAACTGCAATAACCAGAAACATCATACTCCCAGGACTCACTGACTGACTGACTGTAATAACCAGAAACAACATGCTCTCTGGACTCACTCACTGACTGCAATAACCAGAAATATCATGCTCCCAGGACTCACTGACTGACTGACTGCAATAACCAGAAACTGACTCACTGATCGACTGACTGACTGCAATAACCAGAAACATCATGCTCCCAGGACTCACTGACTGACTGCAATAACCAGAAAAATCATGCTCCCAGGACTCACTGACTGACTGACTGCAATAACCAGAAACATCATGCTCCCAGGACTTACTGACTGACTGACTGCAATAACCAGAAACATCATGCTCCCAGGACTGACTGACTGACTGCAATAACCAGAAACATCATGCTCCCAGGACTGACTGACTGACTGACTGCAATAACCAGAAACATCATGCTCCCAGGACTCACTGACTGACTGCAATAACCAGAAACATCATGCTCCCAGGACTGACTGACTGACTGCAATAACCAGAAACATCATGCTCCCAGGACTGACTGACTGACTGCAATAACCAGAAACATCATGCTCCCAGGACTCACTGACTGACTGACTGCAATAACCAGAAACATCATGCTCCCAGGACTCACTGACTGACTGCAATAACCAGAAACATCATGCTCCCAGGACTCACTGACTGACTGCAATAACCAGAAACATCATGCTCCCAGGACTCACTGACTGACTGCAATAACCAGAAACATCATGCTCCCAGGACTCACTGACTGACTGCAATAACCAGAAACATCATGCTCCCAGGACTCACTGACTGACTGCAATAACCAGAGACATCATGCTCCCAGGACTCAATGACTGACTGCAATAACCAGAGACATCATGCTCCCAGGACTCACTGACTGACTGCAATAACCTGAGAATCATGCTCCCAGGACTCACTGACTGACTGCAATAACCAGAAACATCATGCTCCCAGGACTCACTGACTGACTGCAATAACCAGAAACATCATGCTCCAAGGACTCACTGACTGACTGCAATAACCAGAAACATCATGCTCCCAGGACTCACTGACTGACTGACTGCAATAACCAGAGACATCATGCTCCCAGGACTCACTGACTGACTGCAATAACCAGAAACATCATGCTCCCAGGACTCACTGACTGACTGCAATAACCAGAAACATCATGCTCCCAGGACTCACTGACTGACTGCAATAACCAGAAACATCATGCTCCCAGGACTCACTGACTGACTGCAATAACCAGAAACATCATGCTCCCAGGACTCACTGACTGACTGCAATAACCAGAAACATCATGCTCCCAGGACTCACTGACTGACTGACTGCAATATCCAGAAACATCATGTTCCCAGGACTCACTGACTGACTGACTGCAATAACCAGATACATCATGCTCCCAGGACTCACTGACTGACTGACTGCAATAACCAGAAACATCATGCTCCCAGGACTCACTGACTGACTGACTGACTGCAATGATCAGAAACATCATGCTCCCAGCATTGACTTACTGACTGACTGCAATAACCAGAGACATCATGCTCCCAGGACTCACTGACTGACTGACTGCAATAACCAGAAACATCATGCTCCCAGGACTCACTGACTGACTGCAATAACCAGAAACATCATGCTCCCAGGACTCACTGACTGACTGACTGCAATAACCAGAAACATCATGCTCCCAGGACTCACTGACTGACTGCAATAACCAGAAACATCATGCTCCCAGAACTCACTGACTGACTGCAATAACGAGAAATATCATGCTCCCAGGACTCACTGACTGACTGCAATAACCAGAAACATCATGCTCCCAGGACTCACTGACTGACTGACTGCAATAACCAGAAACATCATGCTCCCAGGACTCACTGACTGACTGACTGCAATAACCAGAAACATCATGCTCCCAGGACTCACTGACTGACTGCAATAACCAGAGACATCATGCTCCCAGGACTCACTGACTGACTGACTGCAATAACCAGAAATATCATGCTCCCAGGACTCACTGACTGACTGACTGACTGCAATAACCAGAAACATCATGCTCCCAGCATTGACTTACTGACTGACTGCAATAACCAGAGACATCATGCTCCCAGGACTCACTGACTGACTGACTGCAATAACCAGAAATATCATGCTCCCAGGACTCACTGACTGACTGACTGCACTAACCAGAAACATCATGCTCCCAGGACTCACTGACTGACTGACTGCAATAACCAGAAACATCATGCTCCCAGGACTCACTGACTGACTGCAATAACCAGAAACATCATGCTCCCAGGACTCACTGACTGACTGACTGCAATAACCAGAAACATCATGCGCCCAGGACTCACTGACTGACTGCAATAACCAGAGAAATCATGCTCCCAGGACTCACTGACTGACTGACTGCAATAACCAGGGACATCATGCTCCCAGGACTCACTGACTGACTGCAATAACCAGAGACATCATGCTCCCAGGACTCACTGACTGACTGCAATAACCAGAGACATCATGCTCCCAGGACTCACTGACTGACTGCAATAACCAGAGACATCATTCTCCCAGGACTCATGCACTGACTGACTGCAATAACCAGAAACATCATGCTTCCAGGACTCGCTGACTGACTGCAATAACCAAAATCATCACGCTCCCTTGACTCACTGACTGACTGCAATAGACAGAAACATCATGCTCCCAGGACTTACTGACTGACTGCAATAACCAGAAATATCATGCTCCCAGGACTTACTGACTGACTGACTGACTGCAATAACCAGAAACATCATGCTCCCAGGACTCACTGACTGACTGACTGCAATAACCAGAAACATCATGCTCCCAGACCTATCTGACTGACTGCAATAACCAGAGACATCATGCTCCCAGACCTATCTGACTGACTGCAATAACCAGAGACATCATGCTCCCAGACCTATCTGACTGACTGCAATAGACAGAAACATCATACATGACTACTCCAAGGATAGTCTTAATAATAGACGTGTTATACGGGATTCTTCCTATTTGCCATATCAAAAATCTAAAAAAAAATCCGTCAACGTACAATTATTTGGACTACTCCAAGGACTGACAAACTGACTGCATCATCAGTTTTTTACCAGATTCTTTGCAGTTAAATTTAAAATGTGTCATGCTAAGTTCCTGGTAACGGACATTCTACTTCAACATGAGATGAATGAGCATTTATCAATTTAAAACTACGAAAATTAAATGTCGTATTGTATTTTTGACCAGCCCTTAAAAATCGGGCACAACAATAAAATGGATAAATTATAGAAAATTACACTTACCAGGGCCACACGTCTACCAGATGAGCTCATTTTCTTTTTCTTTCTTGAAATATATTCCAGTTCAACTCTTTGGAACTTCTTATAACTATCAAATTATTCTGAATATTCTGACTATTGTACGAGTTATTGTTATTGTTTTAGTTCTGAATTTTGAACCCGATTATATACAGTACTGTATAGAGAATTTAACGAATGAAAAACCGTTGTCAGAAAATGAATTAGTTTACCATCAAAAACTAAACTTTAGTTTAAATATTTAAAGCAACGCGTTAATAAACCATTCATGGTGTCATGGTACGTTTCACTATGATTAAATAAGAACCAAAACAAAACAATCTCTAATGGTGAATACAGAGAGTGATAGTAAATAAACTGGAAAACGAAAGTGAAAGTAGGTAGTTGAAAATGAAAGTGGAAGTGAGATGCGTTCTGGGAGGTAGTACCTTTAATAGCCAGGATTGGACTTATTTCAGATTTAGATTTTCACGAGAAATCAAAATTTTGAAAAAATATTAAAATTGAAAACGTCGAGAGTGTTGACGTCGAGCCTCCTTATGTCGCTGTTAAGGTGTAATAATGACAAAACACGCATGCATAAATATATACGTAAAATTTTATGCTCACTAATGCTTGCAAGTCTGAGGTGGATGATTATATAACAATAAACACACAGGAAAATGTAAGAACACATAGACTAACGCGATGAAACATTGAGCATATTTTGACAGCGATCGAAGGCTGACTGCAATACAGATACTATTTATCAAGTTGAGCTTGTTCATTTATATTTCTAAAGACTTTACAGATGACTAAATAAACTTGGATGGCAATATTATACTTGGGGCTTTGTTGAACAGTTCACAGCTATGCAAGTTGATAAAAAATGAATTTACTACTTCTTAAAAAATATAAAGTAACAAAAAGTCCAGGTTAAGTGTACTACTTTTATAAGGTCACTTTTAATGCATTATAATCACAATATCATCATGCATCATCACGGTTTCATGATAATTCTTGTGTGTTTTTTTCGAAAAGTAACAAAATACATGTATATACCTGGTTTGTTCCTTATTAAACTTTCTAATGAATCAGTTAATGGTAAATGTAGAATAATAATAACAACAATTTGCTTATAGTGGTTATCATAATATAAAGAAAAATAAATTATGTTTTTCTTAACAACAATATAAAATGCTAACAAAAAACCACAATAGCCTGTTAGAATATAAACTGATATGTTCCAAAACCGTTAACAAATATGTTTCATATATCCATGAGTCATTATGGGCATTCAATGAGGTAATCTATGTTGAAAACGTTAAAACGAGAAATCATGTTGATTCAGTTCATGTCGTACCATTCATGCGATAGGGGCTATTCTGAAAAAAATAATTAATTTTTCACTTTTTCGATATGCCACGGCTTTCCGAAAACGAGCGAAAACAGGATGCTTGCGGGTGGGATGTTCGCCAGGGTAGTCGCGCGTCGGTTCGGGTGCTGTCGGAAGACGATTAGTCGTCTTGCATCCCGGTACCAGCAGACTGGGGCTGTTCACGACCGGCAGCGACCTGGTAGGCCTCGTGTGGCTAGAGCAAATCGTTTCATTACGCACTTAGGTCAACGTCAATTGGCAGCCAAAGTCACTGCTAGGCAATACGGCGTCTCAGGGCAGACCATTCGCAACCGGTTGCGTCGTAACGCCCAACCAATCAGGGCACGCCGCCCGTACACTGGTCAGATAATGACCCAACTTCACCGTGCTGCCAGGCTGTTATGGGCGTGACGTCATCCGATTTGGAGAAGGGCTGACTGGAACCGAGTTTTGTTCACCGATGAATCTCGGTTCACAGTTAGTCATGCTAAGACTAACGGGTATACAGGCGTAAAAATGAAAGATTCGCCGATTGTTGCATTGTTGAGAAGAACAGGTTTAGGGGAGGGAGCGTAATGGTCTGGGGTGGGATCATGGGAAACCGGAAGACAGATTTGGTTGCTGTACAGGGCAACATTAATGCACAGCGTTATGTTGCAGACGTGCTAAATGCATATGCCTTACCATTTATTCGTCAGCACGGTCCTGGTGTAAAATTGATGCATGACAATGCCCGCCCTCATGTAGCCAGGGTCACCACTCAATTCCTGCTGCAAAACAATGTCAACGTCATGCCATGGCCCGCGGTTTCCCCGGATCTCAACCCCATTGAGCACATATGGGATCAGCTGGGCCGCAAAGCACGAGCTAACCATCAGATTGACAATGTTTGCGATCTTACACGGGCGTTACAACAGGAATGGAGGAATTTGCCCAACGCACTGGTATTGCGTTACGTTACGTCGATGCGGCGTAGGATCATTGCATGCATTCATGCAAATGGTGGCCACACTCGGTACTAACGAGATTTACTGGATGTGCCACATTTCTTATTGAAATTCCATCTCTAAACATTCAATAACACCTACCTGAGTTTCGGGATTTTTTTTATTTTGACCCCTACCTCTCTTGGCCGGTTATCTCTCGAAAAGTTAACAAGATAGCCAGATGTTATTAATTGGTTTTGATACAGAAATTAATGAACTTGTTTTTTCTATTTTGATTCATAAAAGTAACCCTTTTGGTTTTCGATAAATCTTTCCTGAAGGGAGGGACGTTTCTATTTTTGCTGAGTATACTTGAGTTTCAACAATGAACGCTAAAAATTATTTATTGCTAATGTGTTTCAAATCAAAGGAACCTATGCAAATTACAAATATAATTCCTTTCATTGAATAATTTATACAATATTCTATTGACTGACAGCGTTAACAATGATGTCCTCTCTGCTGTTAGAGTTGAACTGTTTTTGCTGGGCAAAGGACATCAAGGTCACTCCAACCTTGCTTACTCCGTACTCAGACTCCGGCCATCCTTTCTGCTTGAGACAGTCATCCTTTGCCGAGCTAAATGTTACAAACATGATACAGGAAGAAATCAAAATCAGATTCTAGAAATGAAGGGTGGTCAGTCCACTCCTTCGTAGCCTACCAGCACAGCATTGCTTTGTTAATATGATAGGCAAAGTTTTTTTTCCGCAGCATAACTCTAAAAGCGTTTGCGGTAATGACTTCAAACCTCATAATTATATTGCCCGTCGCTATTTGTTTATCATCTTATTTCATCATATAAAGATATATCTAAACGAATAGAGGTGCTGTGTAAATGAATCGTAACTCTGCTGTGGTATTTTAAGAGTTATTGCTCTTCGATCATTTTATACTTAATTTTCGGCCGGAGCATAACTCATTATTTTGTATTTAAAAATCTGCATATACAATAAATTGTAAAAAAAACATATGAAATTCTTGAGGTGGGCTTAACCTTTCCTGCTCGTTTCCTATTTGTAAACTTTCTATTTTTAAACATGCTTTTAAAAATCAGGTGTTTGCTTAGGCAAGAGGCCTGTGATGTTCAGGTACACTTAAATAATTGCCTACTCAACTTGCCTCTCGTAATATAGTCCCATATGAACAATCTCACCTTACAAACTCGTTCATAAGCTGTTCCAGATTTGCCATTGTTAGATCTGGATCTGTGAATTTCTTCTGAAGCTCTGTGCTGCATTTCTTGGCAATCATCTGACTCCCCATACTGGATATATTAACAACCCTAGGGGGATTATACATTTCCATTTAGAAAGTTATACAGAAACCTTATTAGTGATTTACATCGTCTGATACTCATTTCTGAAAAGTGTTTTTGTGCTTACGTGGTAGGCCTCTCACAAACGAGGTCTTAGGCACAAGCTATACCAGTGCCACATTGTCCCAATAATTCAAAAAATAGTCAGCGTAACATGTGTAAGTTTCTTAAATAATTAAGAGAAATTATCTGCATAATCTTGATATTAAGATTCAAACAAGAGCTGTCACAGTATTAGACGAATGCCACCGAATGTGACATTGACCTACGAACAAGGTCAGTACATGAAAAGTTGATTTTGCCTTTATGTGTCAAATACATATGGCAAGTTATTTTAAATTTCCTCTGAACATAAAAAATACCACCTATACTTGACAACCTACACTGTTATGTCCTTATATTCAGAATTCCCTTGTGAATAAACAGTGTATCTTTCACCTTAGAGGTAGGGACATGGGTCTTGCACAGGACACGTCGTCTTCGTATGTGGAACACATGTAGCAAGTTATTTCAAAATCTGTCCTTACAAGGGAAAGTTACAGCCCAGACACGACAACCTATACCCTATGTCCTTGTATGCAGCACTCCACTGTGAATAAACACTAAGTGTGACCTTGACCTTTGAGGTAGGTACACGGGTCTTGCACGCGACACGTCGTCTTGGTATGTGGAACACATGTGGCAAGTTATTTTAAAATCTGCCCATATAAGGGAAAGTTACAGCCCGGACACGACAACCTATACTCTATGTCCTTATATGCAGCACTCCATTGTGAATAAACACTATGTGTGACCTTGACCTTTGAGGTAGGGACACGGGTCTTGCACGCGACACGTCGTCTTGTTATGTGGAACACATTTGGAAAGTTATTTTATAATCTGTCCATACAAGGGAAAGTTACAGCCCGGACACGACAACCTATACTCTATGTCCTTATATGCAGCACTCCATTATGAATAAACACTAAGTACGACCTTGACCTTTGAGGTAGGGACACGGGTCTTGCAGGCGACACGTTGTCTTGGTATGTGGAACACATGTGGCAAGTTATTTCAAAATCTGACCATTCAAGAGAAAGTTACAGCCCAGACACGACAACCTATACTCTATATCATTATATGCAGCACTCCATTGTGAATAAACACTAAGTGTGACCTTGACCTTTGAGGTAGGGACACGGTTCTTGCACGCGACACGTCGTCTTGGTATGTGGAACACATGTGGCAAGTTATTTTAAAATCTGTCCATACAAGGGAAAGTTACAGCCCGGACACGACAACCTATACTCTATGTCCTTATATGCAGCACTCTATGGTGAATAAACACTAAGTGTGACCTTGACCTTTGAGGTAGGGACACGGGTCTTGCACGCGACACGTGGTCTTGGTATGTGGTACACATGTGGCAAGTTATTTTAAAATCTGTCCATACAAGGGAAAGTTACAGCCCGGACACGACAACCTATACTCTATGTCCTTATATGCAGCACTCTATGGTGAATAAACACTTAGTGTGACCTTGACCTTTGAGGTAGGGACACGGGTCTTGCACGCGACACGTCGTCCTGGTATGTGGTACACATGTGGCAAGTTATTTTAAAATCTGTCCATACAAGAGAAAGTTACAGCCCAGACACGACAACTTATACTCTATGTCCTTATATGCAGCACTCCATTGTGAATAAACACTGAGTGTGACCTTGACCTTTGAGGTAGGGACACGAATCTTGCACGCCACACGTCGTCTTGGTATGTGGAACACATGTGGCAAGTTATTTTAAAATCTGTCCATACAAGGGAAAGTTACAGAGCCGGACGGACGGACGGACGGACGGACAGACGGACGGATGGTGCGATTTTAATATGCCCACCTTCGGGGCCATAAAAATAGTTTATCATAATAATCTTTATAATCATTACCTTTAAAGGTTTCAACTCTTCAAAGGGAGAACAATTTATATCAAATACAAACAGTGAGTCGACCTTGGTTTTATTACAAGGATTCGGGCCATGCCTGTAACAGACTCTATGATTCATATAACCTTTCAGCAGTTTGCATGATCAAGCACTAATAAATCAACGTTAACATTTAACGCCAATAACCCATGGATGAATCCTGTGGACGAAGAAGAGGAAAGAGTGTATTACAGACGTTGAGAGTGCCCCAGAAGTTTGTTGCCAAGTTAACCTCAGCCTGCACTTTAAACGGCTCTGTGGCTGTCGCCTGTGAGGAAGGAATGGGCATTTTTTGTAGTGTACATTCGATTGTTAATTATATGCATTGCGGAGCTTTAGAAATGTTCAATTAGAATTCCATAGTAATTTATCATTAAGCTGCATGTATTGTTTATTCAAGAATCACTCAATCATGTCGTGTTTGGTCTAACCCTAACCCTGAGGGACATAAGAGCAAATAAGCGCACACAATCAAACCTTGAAGATGATGCCCGCATTATTGACCAGTATATCAAGGCCCCCGTATGTGGACTTCAGGAACTGACCAATGCGGTCAATGCTAGCCTTGTCTGTGATGTCCAGTTGGTGGAATCTCGGCTGTAGACCTTCGCCATTGAGTTGCTTGATAGCCCAGGTCCAGGGAATAGCGGGGACTTTGACTTTTAGTCCAGCAAACCCCGGGTAAAATCCCCGCCCTGTGGGGACGAACTGTTTGTAAACCCCCGGCCGAATGCCCCCCTGCACCCCAGAGACTCTATATAAGTCAATATCTCCGCTAAATTTGACACTAAGACAAAACCACCGCACTCACACGTCCATGCGGGGCCACCTGGAAAGTAAAAACACGGCCCTTTTCCCCGGCTATCCCCAGTATACCCCCGGACCTGGGGGGCCGTGGTTACAATTGATTGGTGCATAATTGCCTAATTGTCTTATCAGATCTCCGATCTGAGTATCCTGCTGCGCAGTATGGGATATTTTAAAATAGAAATGGACCCTTAATGGCCCTGAGCCGATAAACCTACCGGTAAACACACGAAATTGGCCCCTACTGTCAAACCAGTGTGATTGGAAGGAGATGCACAGCAGGGGATTATCATGCCAAATATTCTTTAAATTAGGTCTTAAAAGGGGGAGGGTCACTTTTAAAAGCCTTAAACTAGGCCTTTAAGACACGCAACAGTCTGATCTTTAGTTCTATTTTGGTTTTTCGTATTGGAAGTTATTCTATCCAGATTGGTATATTTTTTTACGAGATTGTTTAATCAAACTGCTGCGGGAACAGTGTTTCCAGGATTCGTCATTCAGCCTGACACCATATAAACTTAGGTCAACAGTGTATTTATAAATCAACATGAACAAAACTAGTAGGAACTATATGAGAAGCAATAGAATTATATTGTAACAACAGGTTATTAAAATCTCAAATGAGTAAAACATTATAACAACATTTAACTAAATGAAGAGTCAAAGAAACTATTTTCAACTGTAGAAGCTCATAAAATGTGTACGTCTGTCACACTGCATCTTCGTCAATCTTGTATGATTATTATGATTTTTATGTGATTATCAATTGACTGTGTTTATCAATCATTTATATAGTTTGTTTTATACTGTATCAAGCTCAAACAGTCTGTGGTAGGTCTGTATTTTATTTTGTTGTGAAACATTCTGTCCAACTGCTAATGTGACATACTGCTAATGTTACTCATTCTGTCTTGTGGTAACACTAGCACATACTCGCAATTAGCAATTTATAATATATATGTTTAATATCAAAGGAAATGATAATTGCACCATACTAGAGACATTTATATCACCACAACAAAACATTTATGTTTATAGCTTATCTGATCTGATTTAAACAGAAAACCTATGTTTGCAGGAAATATTTTCTGTCTTGTTGTCCAATTTGGGTCTGTTTCAATAAATGTATTTGAGAAAAACAAAACAATCTTTAATGTTTGTCTGTACAATCTGTTTTATAGATAAATGAACCATTTAGTGCAAGACAAAATACTTCTTTGGATCAAAATATTTATAAAAAAAAACAAGTTTTTATCGGCAATATTGTAACACTAGCACAAATGGTATGGTGATACAAAATTCTTTTTTTTATAAAAATACATGAATAAATCATTGCAAATGTTCTAAAATATGATAGATAAGAAATTGCTGTAAAAGATTATGTTAAAATCACAAATCTGCAATAATTTTTAAAAATCAATATTCGCCGGGAACTTTTTGGTCACCAAAACGTGAAATCTGCCATATATATATGACTGGAAATTATTATCCTGCCCACGGAGAAAGATAAAACAAGGACCCGTATGGAACTCCTTTTTTATTGTTGTCACACAATTACTTCCCTTTTTGAAGACCGTCGTCTGGAGCATCATGGAAACCTTGTAAATTGCCAATATTTAAAATCCTTATTAACTATTTCTCGCTTCAAATGCCACCATAAAAGATGTTTTCACGTACCATTCAAGAAATATTGTTGCACACTCCTCGGAACTATTTAAAGAACGATTTGACTATGAACATAATGAATAATGAATTATTCCCGCCGAGATGCAATAAGTGACATGATATAAAGTGACTGCACTAGATATAAGAAGAGTAGGGGAAACAGAGTGAGATATATGGAGACCCGGTGCAATACACCCTTTCAATTATACCTTGTTTTAAATTTGCTGCCCTTTGCTGACGTCAAGTGAGGATAGCCGAAATTGAGCGCCTTTATTCGAGGCGATCTATTTTCAGCAGAGGAATGCGATATAAGGTACACAACATATATGCTGGGCACACTCAAGGATCATTGGTCAAACTGAGATGTTCTCCCTTCTATTTTGGCTTGTGCGGGCTGTTACTTGCATTGTAGGATTTCAAGACAACTGGAAACAGATGTTTACCATTAGATTGCGTATCACGTGCAACATCCATGGTGTTAGACAGAGGTATTGGTTACACTCAAGGTACTTGGTCAAACTCCATGAGGCTTATACTTGGGTTGTCCAGGCTGTAATTTGGCTACGCAATTCGGGATTTTGAAAGAACTTGGCACAAATCTTCACCATGAGAAGAAGGTATGTCACATGCAAGATCCATATAAATAGGTTGCAGATCAATGTCACAATTATTGGTAAGATTACTTGTTTGACATAACTGTTATGCAACCAACTTGCCAGATATTGTATTTAAGGTACAACAACAACAACAACCGTTTTCGGAATAATTTCCATGAATATCACAGTGCAGTCTCGACATTGTTGGCGTTTTTCCGACAATATTCTAGTATAATGATATTGCTGTATTTTATAATGGATAAAACTTTTCAAGTAAATTTCGAAGTACGATATTGTGTCTTCCCAGCGTAAGCATTTTCACTCGGGTTTTAGGTATTCGCATGTATTAACAATAACGGTTGGATATGCGGTGAGGTGACATATGCTGACTGATCGCTCTGCCACTTGATCAACTATGTTCATTAGTTGTCAAATTTAGTCATAGAGTACAGGTCATAACCATGTACCTGTGTCATGGGATCTCAACAGGATCCAGGGAACCAATCAGAACGAGGCACGAGATCATATGGAACTACACGACAATTGGTTCACCTGCAGAATAACTGCAGGAAGATGAACTGTTTACAAAGTGAATGCACATTGTCAGATAGCTGTGTCAGTGAAGTGTGTTCCCCTCAATCAAATTCCCCCAAATTTGGTCACGGTTGCCATGTGTTGATTAGCTGTCATTGTTTAATCTGTTTAAGTTTTAATATAAACTTTTGCGTGGATTCATATGTTCTGTTTATGATCTTCATTTGCCTAGTTGGCTATTGTCAGTAAACTAGTAAACTCAGAGTTGTGGTTTTTAATAATTGTAATCAGTTTTTTAACAATTGTTTATGTATACATGTTCAAAACAATGCGAGTATTAAATTCATCAAATCTTTATTTACTTCTTCTCAGAAAAAATAAAGTAACAAGGTTAAGTCCATGTGAAGTGTACTTTTCCAAGGTCACTTTTAAAATAATAGTATGACCATAGCATTACACATCTACTGCTAACATATTTCATGGTTAGTGTACAAAACGAAACACAATGTAAGCTCTGCTGATGACAGTCAGGATATATTCTATATTTACGTTCAAGTCTCTTCATGGTCTAGTTCAAACTTCACAGTAATGTTCCAATTTTGCGCTCGGAGACAAAGTTTCCTTTTGGACTGTTTGTATTCGGAGGCAGCATCGCCAGATAAAGGGGTGTGTCTGCTCCTGGTGAATGAAACAACAATTGTAGTGAATGTCGTATATCTAATTTAAAACTTGCCTGTCACATATCATCTCATCTACTGAGAGAGTTCTTGTTTTAACACTAAGGTTTGTCTTGTGATTCATTTCATACACTGGATCCAAGACAAGCTGCTGTACTTTCAATTAAGGTCTCAAGAAACAAACTAGGATTGAGAATAGAAACAAACTAGGGTTGAGAATAGAAACAAACTAGGATTGAGAAACAAACTAGGATTGAGAATAGAAACAAACTAGGATTGAGAAACAAACTAGGATTGAGAATAGAAACAAACTAGGATTGAGAATAGAAACAAACTAGGATTGAGAATAGAAACAAACTAGGATTGAGAATAGAAACAAACTAGGATTGAGAAACAAACTAGGATTGAGAATAGAAACAAACTAGGATTGAGAATAGAAACAAACTAGGATTGAGAATAGAAACAAACTAGGATTGAGAATAGAAACAAACTAGGATTGAGAAACAAACTAGGATTGAGAAACAAACTAGGATTGAGAAACAAACTAGGATTGAGAATAGAAACAAACTAGGATTGAGAATAGAAACAAACTAGGATTGAGAATAGAAACAAACTAGGATTGAGAAACAAACTAGGATTGAGAAACAAACTAGGATTGAGAAACAAACTAGGATTGAGAATAGAAACAAACTAGGATTGAGAATAGAAACAAACTAAGATTGAGATCTAAAACGGCCAATAAAATGTTAACTTAGATACCTTCATCTATTGTTTTTGTTCCCTTGTGGCTGGTAAGGTCTGTATCTACGTAACCTGGGCAACACTGGAATATTCAAAGCAAGCAATCAGACAACACGTTAGATGTTTTGTTTTGTTTAAGGAAGGTAAACTTTATATCTTGGAGTCATAAATTCAGATTCTAAACAACAAAGTAATCGATGTTTATATTTGGCTGAACCATGTCTTTAAACATTGAGATATCTGAATTGGGTCAAATGACAAATATCATTGCATATTTGGCTTGTCTGAACATTGATAACTTAAAGAGGAATTTAGAAAAACCCACTTCATTTTCAGTGTATGACTGGGCTTGTAGCCTTATAACGAATAGCTGTTGTCAGTTGTTAATACTAATTTATCAATTACTTGAGTTTTTCTTTTCAATTAACCTTAAACAATATATATAGTTAATGTATTACAAATTAAAGTTACTTATGTTACTTACAAATATTACCCCTCTCTTTGAAGAAGTTATTTAAAAGTATACAATACACTATTGACTTACAGCGTTAACGATTATGTCCTCTCTGCTCTCAGAGTTTAATTGTTTTTGCTGGACAAAGGACATCAAGGTCACGCCAACCTTGCTTGCTCCGTACGCAGACTCCGGCCATCCCTTCTGCCTGAAGCTGCCATCCTTTGCCGAGCTAAATGTTACAAACAAGACATTTAACAGGATCATGTCAAAATGAGATTTTAAAAATCAGGGGCCATATTTATAAATCATCTTAAACTAGGTCACAAGGTCAGATATTAAAGACATAATTTTGTGTAAATGTTTCTCATTCCGTTCACAAATTCATCAGTGGTCATCCATTCTTCAAGAAAGTCAGTCAAAATTTGTGTAAGTATGATATTACAATAAATATTACAACCATAATGGAATTTCTGTAAGAAGGGCTTAACCTTTCTCGTTCTTTTCTCTTTGGTAATGGTCTAGTCTATAAAAAACACTTTTGAAAATAAGGTCAAAAGCACTGTAATGTGGTACTCGCTCTTCGTACGGAACTTGCCCCTGCAATATAGGCCCATATTAAAAATCTCACCTTACAAACTCGGTCATGAGCTGTTCCACATTAGCCATCGTTAAATCTGGATCTGTGAATTTGTTCTGTAACTCCTTGCTGCATTTCTTGGCCGTAAACTGACTAACCATACTGGATACATTCACAACCCTGAGGGGAAATGGTTCGTTTTCATTAAGAAAGTTAAGAAACTATACCAGTGATACACAACTGAATTGCAATACTGGATATATTCACAACCCTAGGGGTATTATTCATTTACCAGTGATATACATCTTCTGATACTCATCTCTAATTATAAAGGTGCTCTTATGCAAAAGTTGTAGATCTCTCACCAACAAGATCATGGGCTTACCATACCAGGGATATATTCTACTGACCATTCTTAAAACACATGTCTCCTATATCTAAAAAAATTAGTAAGCGAACTTTTTATGTATAAAGTTATAAACATTTCAGTTCATTTAGCAAAACTCTTTTCTTAAACTTAAATTCAAGGAACAATCATAATTATCTTATAATTAATCATTTCCTTTTAAATGATACAATGAAAACTACAGGGACATACCCAGTAAACGAAAATTCAAAAATAAACCCTGATTAGGTGCATAAGACAAGGGTTCAAACGGCAATGAACTAGAGACACAAACATAGTAACAAAGTCTCAACTCTTCAAAAGGAGAAGCTGTTTTCATTATCAAGTTAAAACAATTAAAGCAAATAACACGTGGATGAATGCATACCTTGCATGTGGGCGGAGAAGAGGAAAGAGTGTATTACAGGCGTTTAGAGTGCCCCAAAAGTTGGTAGCCAAGGTAACCTCAGCCTGCTCTTTAAACGGCGTAGTGGCTGCCGCCTGTGAGGGATGAATGCGCATATATTAATATATTCCAGACGCGCACACTCACGAAAGCTGTTATAATCATCAATTGTCGGCGCCCTAATTCCTATATATGTTATACGCAGTAATCTCCCTTGGCGAGAAACGACAAAGGACGTTTTGAAAACTTACATTTAATTTATTTATTTATTTTGCAAATGTCTTACAAAAGAATTAATTTAAGAGCTGTTCCTCACACTGTGTCTTTTTAATCGCCTTTCAATTCACTTATATTTCTTATGGATGAGACTGTTCTTTGATAGCGATGTACCTACAGCTTTACATTAACGTTCTTGTTATTACAAGAAATTGTGAGACACTCATGAATAAGTTGCATTTTTCCATTGATTGATGTCACTGGACAAATATTAGCAATAGTTGACGTTTTTAATTGAGTATAACACTACAAAGGAGTTTCATTGACGTTTCACGAAGGTTACCACAAGTCAGCAAATGGGTCGTGTAATTTTACAGTAAGAACTTCTAATATCATTGCAGAAACTGTTTTATTTCTATGGATAGTTCTCGTTAATTTGAAACATAATTTCAAAAATCACTCAATCAAATCCTATTTGAACCAGTCTACAAAAAGGGACAAAATAAAATAAAAAGTGTGTCAAACCTTGTAGGAAATGCCTGCATTGTTGACTAGTATATCAAGGCCCCCATACGTCGACTTTAGGAACTGACCAATGCGGTCAATGCTGGCCTTGTCTGTGATGTCCAGTTGGTGGAATTTCGGATGTAGACCCTCGCCATTTAGTCGCTTGATAGCGTCCTGTCCGTTACTCTCAGTACGAGCTATTGAGTTCAATAAATTAATAACGTGTGTAATATGTACGTGGCAACAATGATTTGACAACAGGGACTTTTATTGAATGAAATGAGATACGACCATAAGTACATTATAACAAAAGTGACAGTGTATTACAAATTTTGTGCATATGCTATAACATGTATTCTTGTTACGATGTAGAACGCATGAAAAATTCAGTAATATTCATTTAAATTAATTAATTACAAAACTACAAAAAAGATAAGTTTCCATCCGCGTGTTCATTCTCGATTGATTAGACTACATGTATAGCATTGTTTCTTCACTAATTGTTGTTTTTGTGCATTTTTTTTTATCTTAAATTGTAAAAAAAAACATATACCATAGCTTACCGGTCAAAATAACGTCCCCATCAAACTGCTTGCACAATCCACGAACAATAGCGTAACCAATTCCCTTGTTTGACCCAGTCACCTTTGAATGAGTGAAAATTGCATTAAGATGATGAGTACGTTACTATGTAGAATTCGCAAATCATTACTAGATAACCATTTAGTGCTAGAAGCCAGAAATGCATTTATAGATAACAGGTAACGTGGATCTTAATTGTTACCCACTTATAATGTTATTTATTAAGTGGAATTAACTAGTAAACCATAACTGGACTATTAGTGCTGATGTAAAGTTGGAGGGTAAACACAGGTAAGAAACTTAACGGACCCCTTAGCTGATGCATATAAGCCCGTGATAACGCACATATATTACCTTGACATTTATGAATGAGCATTGATCAATCTAAAACTATAAAAAACACGGTATTTTGTATGTGATAGCAGTTCTAAAATATAGCGATATGTATGCCATAACAATAAATTGGATAAATTACAGAAAATTGCACTTACCAGAGCAACACGTCTACTAGATGAGCTCATTTTTGTTTCTTCTTGAAAGATATCCAACACAAGTCTTCAGGACATCTTATAGATATCAAAATGTTCTGGCTATAGTACCAGTTCTGGCTATATAATTTCAGTTCTGGTTATTGTTCCAGATTGTTCCACCTAAAGTGACGTCATAGTGGACATTGCGACATATCAAATGTTAACGTGATAACCCTGAACGCATTTACCGGATGATCGACATATATATATTTCTAGCACACGGGATAGGCATTTCCGGTGACGTCAGCCGTGCTGGAAAATCCCATCTGGCATCCCCCCATGCCAGATGAGTCACGCGCTGTGACGTAATACTTTTTATTTCTTTTATTATATACTTAAAGTAACCATAATTATGAGATTTCAATAGATGAGTTTCATAAACATTAACTTTGCAAAAATATATCTTCACAACAAAACGAAATAACCCTTCAAAGACTTGATATCGAAGGAACTTATTGACGTTGACAGCGACTTCACAAAAAAATAATTAAGGTATGCTAGAAAAAATATCTATCATGTGTATCCGTTCCGGATAAAAAATCCGACCCTCGGGCACGCTGCGTAGCCGGTAACTCGGCAAGCCTCGTTACCAGGCAACGCAGGTGCCCTCGGGTCGGATTTTTCTATCCGGAACAGGAACACATGACAGATATTATTAATATTGATATGTATATGTATTTGGAAGTTGGCTATTCGAATATGCAACAACCTACTAACTGGTCGTTGGTTATTCGAATATTCAACTACATGCTAGTTGGGGATTCGGGTAATTAACTTCATAGATGTTAAATGATGATGTTGATATTTAGCTACTCGGCCATTTCCGGTTTTTCTTGCGAATATCCAACAACGAACCAGTTGGTTGTTGGGAATTCAGATTGTGTCTTGTTTTGATGGTTTAACGGTACACATGAAACAAAAACCACACGTCAAATGTATTTTTATTCATGTACACATATTATGTATCTTCGTGACACTGTTTTATTTGAGTATATTTTCTACATCGGCCGGTTGGCTATTTGAACATTTCCAGTTGGTTATTCGTGAATATTCAATAACCAATCAGTTGGTAGTTGGGAAATTGTCTATTTATATGATCTAAAGGTATACATGTGACGAAATCAAACGCTAAATGCATTTTTATGCGTGTACACATATGCATTTCCACGAACAACCACTGTTTTAAATCAATAATTTTCTTGCATTCGCCAGAAGTATATTTGGTTATTCGCGAACATCCAAAATCAATAATGTTGGTAGTTTGGGCGTTCAGATTTTGTATTGTTTTATTGTTAAAAGGTACACATAAAAAGAAATCAAACAGTACACATATTAGTTTTTTTCTTCATGTATATTTATGTTTCTTCGTTACATACGATGTTTTAAATCACTGTTATTCGTACATTTGCCAGTTGGTTTTTCGACCATTTTCAGTTGATTAAAAAAAGCCGATTCGACTTGAATATGAGTCATTTAGATAACGATTGAGTATAATTGACATGTTCAATGGGTGGGTGTCCCAGAATATCGCTGTCAAGTTCGATATTTCAAATCGTTGACGTCCAATTCAATTGCTTTACTTAAGGACAAAGAAAATCTGAAAATTAACCCAAATTATCGAAAAAAAATGAATTTGTCCTAAAAGTCTGCAAATAGAAATTTTACGTCCGATGGTCTGTCTACGTTCGATTTCAGTTGAAATAAAGAGTAAATATTCAAACTATAATAACGTAATGTGTTATGCACTTTGGGTTTTATTTCATACATCAGCAAACATCTTTCAAATGATACCAACATTACATGGGGACACCAGATATCAATAATTAACATTACGGTTAATGGAGCTAGCGGACAACTAGCTTATTTGTGGGTCGCATTGCTTAAGTTTGATACTCAATTAGCATAACAAATGTTACCAAACTTGATTACAAAAAATCCAGGAAGATGGTTTAAGAGTTAAATCGCAAAGGGAATGTGCATCTATCGTCTCCACCGTTTTCATGGATGATTGGTGTACCAGATTTACAGTTGACAACGTTGTATGAGAGTTGTGAGTGAAGAGTGGTGGTCAATTTACATAACAGTTCTTACTTTTAGCTTATAAGAGCTTCTCGCCCCTCAAGTAAGCTGTGAATCTTTTATTGACTACGTATATGTCTATTGAATGTGTATATATATATCTAATAGGCTGCTGTGAATTAAGTGATCATTTTTCGCTGAAAGTTACTAAAACAGGCATATTTTATGTGTTCTTAATATATGTTTAATGATTGATTCAGATAATAATAGCGGTACTAAGAAGTTTTGTTAACTGGAAAATATAAGTAAGGAGTATATTGGTTGTAATCAAATATTTATTTTAAAATCCCAGAAAATGCATAAATTAAGCATGTCTGAAATGGACTACTCATATACAGTGCTTAGCGATACATTGATAAAAACCACTAACGGCATTTCCAAAGAAAAGCAGAATTTGAAACAATGCCATGATACAATGGATAGTATGCTGAGCGGCGACAGTGAGGGAATGATTCAGACGACAAAGTACGCTACAAGTTTTAGATTGGGTAGACAAGTCGATTGCACCCCAACAGTCCATGTTGCAATTGCCATTCGTTCAGTCCTTGTAATTGCATGAACACAAATTACAGTTGTTTTTATATGATGTGATGTCTTAAACAGGTTTTATATATTTAAATTGCAATTTCATTGGTCAATATTTTTATATTTACCGTTCCATACTAACTTTCGACATACCCTACCTAGCTGTCCAACTGCAAAGTTGGTCTTTAGATTTTGACAAAATAATCACATTCACTTTTTCACAGAGCCATTTGGAAGTTCAAACTCAAATTATTACATCATTTCACAGCCCGGTGAGTTGTTTTAAATCATACCATATTTTACAACTAGTCATTCATTTGAATGTATTCATTCTTATCTAAATACTAATTAAACCTGTATCATTAGCTCGACTTTACGAATAATAAGGAGGCTATACTACTCGACCGGCGTCTGCGTCTGCGTCCGGTTAGAGTTTTAGGGCAAGTTGGCATTTTCACTTACAATGTATATCTACAATACCCTTGATTCAATTCAAATAATACTTCACACAGTTTTTCAAGACCATGACAAAATGAGGTTACATAACTCCATACTAAATACAAATTTTGGCTCCTGATTGACTTAGGAACTAAGTCAAAGTTTAAGGGCACATTGTGTCAGGTTAAAGTTTTAGGACATGTTGCGATTTTTACTAAGAACTTCTATACCCTTCATTCAATTGACCTAATACTTCACACAATTATTGACGACCATTTTACAATTAAGTTACATAACACCATTTTATCCTAAATACAAATTATGACCCCTGATTGACTTAGGAACTTGGGTAAGATTATAAGGGCTGTCACGTAACCGTCGTTACGTATCAACTTTAAAGTGTTACGTAACATAAAAGTTACGTATGAAACACTTTAAAGTAATTACCAAAAATCAATAATAGAATTCAAAATTTATTTGTATCAAAAAGTAAATACTCCATATTTGTATCAAAAAGCAAATACTCCATCATGGGATCAAGTGTAGATACACTTAGATGCTGACAGTTCGTGATAGCCGCTGGCTATTAGACCAATTAGCGTGACAGTTCATGACTATAGAATACATCCCTTCGTCTGTAATAAGATATTAGATATGCATACCTGTCACAAACTGGTCGAGATCAGCAGTATATATGAACGCATGTTACTCATGTTAGTAGATTAGATTTTGGGCGTGGACTGGACATATGGCCCGTATGATACTTTATTATATACTGATTATTATACTTAGAAAGAACGTGGAACAATAAAGACTTAGAACACTTGAACAGTTGTTGGTTGGTTACTGAACGAACTATCACGAAAGTTAAGTGAGCGTTGGCGTTACGTGACACGTAAAAGTTTGGCGCCTGCTGACCAAGGATAAGAGCAAGGTTGACGTGGAACACAACGGCGAAGTACGAACCTGAAACGAAAAAGGGGTGAGTGACAATTTCGGTTTTATTGGATAACATAGAGAAATGGCAGAACCAGATATTAGTAGAATTTTTCAAAATTTAGGGGAACAATTACAAAATGTATCGGCTGTAGTAGGCACTCAGAGTATATCACAAGTAGTACCATATTTTGACGGGGATACGAAACAATTCAAATATTGGATAAAAAATATTGAAAAATACGGCGTTCTTACGGGTCTAGATAGCGAAAGGTTAAAAATGGTAGCTTATCAGTCTAGCAAAAATGCAGTTAGTGATTTTATACAAAGATATCTAAAAAGTAACCCTGATGATAACTGGGAAACACTAAAAGGGGAATTAAAATCAAGATTTTCGGAAGTACAAGATCCACAACATGCTTTTTGTCTATTAAGGGCAATAAAACAGACACCAGGGGAAAATGTTCAAATATATGCAGAACGACTTTTAACGATGGCGGAAGAAGCTTTTGTAGGTCATAACGGCGACCTAATAGTTATTGAAAGGCAACTAATAGGGTTCTTTATTGATGGTTTGGCACATGATTTCCTAAAAATGAAAGTAATGCGAGAAAATCCAGATACTCTTCAAGCCGCGGTGCGTAGTGCAACAAATGAACAAAATCTTAGAACTAGATTTAATCTTCGAATAGGTAATGCGCCGAGTCAAAATAGCAGGCATGATATTAGCATCAATGATAGGCATGAACCAATGGAAATTGATCATTTAAGACCAAATAAATACTGCATATACTGTAGACGGCCCGGTCATAACATAAAAGATTGTAAATCAAGAAAACGCGAAATAAATGCCATAGGTAAAGAATTTCAAGTTCAAAATAACCAAATTAGTGATAGGCCAAATAACGATTGGAAATCAAAGATTGAATGTTGGAATTGTGGGAAAATGGGTCATTTTCAAAGGGAATGTCGAAATGGCAGGAGACCATATTACGCCTCACGTAATCAAAAAAACTAGGAGTCTCTTATCATAAAGAAGTCGGTGATAGGAGAAAACATATGTCAACATTCACTATAGCAATTTGTGGGAATCCAAATTCATGTCTGATAAAAGTAGGAAATATTTCTTTTAGAAGTTTAGTAGACACAGGTGCTGAAGTTAGTTTAATTAGTCGAAAGGCCCTTAGGTTATTACAAAACAAACCTAAACTCTCCAATAAACGCGCTCATTTACAATCAGTTAACGGCAATTCGCTACAAGTTGATGGCTCAGTACAATTAAAATTTAAAATCGGCCGAGTTCACAAAGTGCACGAATTTTATGTTGTCCCAAATATAAATAGAAATATCATTTTAGGCAGGGATTTTTTATCAAAAAATGGGGTAAGACTCTATTTTGATTTAGAATGTATGCGCATAGATGACAGTTATGTACCTTTGGAAGAAGATTTACATATTGCATCAATTGTGAGACTTCAAAAATGTACTGTCTTGAAACCACAAACACGGTATTTATTAAATGGTAAAGTAAAATCAAATCCCAATATAGATACAAAAAAATGTTATGAGATTA
Source organism: Mya arenaria (assembly GCF_026914265.1). Taxonomy (NCBI): domain Eukaryota; kingdom Metazoa; phylum Mollusca; class Bivalvia; order Myida; family Myidae; genus Mya; species Mya arenaria. Next base: position 1,305,254 of record NC_069129.1, on the reverse strand, counting down.
AAAACATAAACAATTCATTTTTAGATTCTGAACCAGGCCTTGTAATTGTTAATTCCGTGGTTAAATTTCAAAGCAAACGTACATTTCCAATTGCAATTATAAATAACACTCATAAAACAATTAAGTTAAGGAAAGGCAGTGCTATAGGCAAAATTGAAAAATTAGAGGCTCAAGAGATTGCTTCTGTTCAAAATACTTCGGTTAAAGGTAATCCAATGACTGATGATGAAATTTTGACAGACTTACGAGTACCCAAAGATCATGCTGAAACAATCTTACCAATTATAATGCAAAATCGAAAACGTTTCGCTAAAAACGACTCCGATCTTACTCAAACTGACACCGTTACCATGACAATCGAGACAGGAGATCACCCCCCAATTAAATTACGACCATACCGCACACCTTTGAATAATAGGAAAATTATTGACAAGGCAATTGACGAAATGCTTGAGGCAAAGGTAATTAGGAAGTCACATAGTCCTTGGAGTTTTCCCATTGTAATAGTAGATAAAAAAGATGGCACTAAACGATTTTGCGTAGATTTCAGACAATTAAACAAAATTACAAAACCCACATCTTATCCTTTACCTCTCATAGATGACATATTGGCTATTTTAGGTAAAAGTTCATGGTTTAGTTCGCTTGATCTTAAATCAGGGTATTTCCAAATGAAACTTGCAGAACAAGATAAAGAAAAGACTGCTTTTACGACCGGATTCCGAGGTCTTTATGAGTTTAATTCTTGTCCTTTCGGACTCTGTGGAACTCCTGGACGATTCCAAGAATTACTTAACCAAGTATTAGAAGGCTGTGAAAGTTTTGCCATTGCGTATTTAGACGATATCTTAATATTTTCAAAAACAAAGGAAGAACATTTGGTACATCTCCAAAAAGTATTCAAACAACTTGAAAAACATAAACTCAAATTAAAACTGAAAAAATGTCAATTCATGCAAGAAGAAACGCAGTACTTAGGTTTTGTTATTGATAAATTAGGAATCAGACCAGACCCTAAGAAAGTAGAAGCAATTAGACAAATTCCAACTCCTAAATGTGTAAGAGATGTTAGGTCAGTCTTGGGAGCTGCCGGCTTTTACCGCCGATTTTGTCCAAAGTATTCCGAAATGGTTGAGCCATTGATTAACTTGACTAGAAAAACAGTCAAATTCTTTTGGTCACCAGACTGTGAACGAAGTTTTCAACTACTTAAAGACAATCTGACGAAAATTCCCTATTTATCTTATCCTGACATAAACAAGCCTTACATTTTATATACAGACGCTTCAGATAAGAATATCGGAGCATGCCTCACACAAAAATGTGAAGAAAATGAGATTGGGGATTATGCTAATGAAAAACCAATTTATCTGCTTTCACATAAATTGTCCGATACACAAACTCGGTGGAGTACCGTGGAAAAGGAAGCATTTGCCATACATTACGCATTACAAAAATTAGACCATTATTTACACAATGCTGAATTTGTTATTAGGACCGATCATAAACCCTTAAAATATATTTTAGAGTCTCCCATGCAAAACAAGAAAATTCAACTTTGGGCGTTAGGCATAGCTGGTTATAATTGTAAAATCGAATATATACCCGGAAAAACTAATATCATAGCAGATTTCTTGAGTCGCCACCCATCGTCCGATACTATCCAAATTGACCCACCCACGGATTACGAACCGGATATAAGTGATAACACCTTTCAAATTTCCGAAAATTATGTTCCAGAGAATATTAAGCAAGTCAACGCCATCAATTCCCATTATCTAAATAAAAAACAGGTTGTTGATAAAGAATATGAGGAACAAGATTCTTTCGAAGAACCAGTGAAACAATTTGAAAGTATGTCAATGGCTAATGAACAAGATCTTGATGCCAATATTTTACAATTAAAGATGAAACTGCGACATGGTCAGCCTAGCAAAACGGAGCAGAATAAATATATTGAAATAGACCGCATTCTGTATTACTTATCAAACGCCGATGAGGAGCCAAATTTGAGATTAGTAATTCCCAGCCATTTAACACCTTTAGTCATTACGCAATATCATGATAATAACGGGCACCCGGGTAGCCAAAGGTTATTTGCAACCATTAAACAAAAATACTTTTGGCCTGGACTGTTTAAAGAATTACACGCATATGTTGAAAAATGCGTTACCTGTCAAAGTCGGAATTTAACCAAAATAAAAGCTCCCATGCAAGACCGTCTCAACATGGCACCATACCCATTCTCAGTAGTGTCTGTGGATGTCCAGGGACCATTACCCATGACCAGTTCGAGGAATTGCTTTATTATTTGCTTCTTAGATATGTATTCCGGCTTTGTAGAGGCTTTTCCAGCACCTGACAAAAGTTCAGATACCTTAATACACTTACTGGTAGAAGAAATCTGTTGTAGATACTCAACTCCCCTTCGTTTAATCTCCGACAATGGTAGCGAAGTAACTAGCGGTGCTTTCCAGGCCGTTCTGAAAGAATTAAACATAGATCATGTAAAAACTTCCACCTACCACCCTCAGGCAAATGGTCAAAATGAAAGATCTCATGCAACTATCAATAACATTTTATCAAAACTAGTAGAGGGTAATGTCCGACAATGGGATGTACATCTTAACATGACCTTGGCCGCAATGCGATTTTCAACATCAGAGAGTTCTAAACATTCACCCTATTTCCTTCTTTTTAATCGAGACCCGGTTCTTCCAATCGATAATCTACTTAAGCCCAGAATGAAGTACCATGGCGAACAGTACTATCAAATTATGCTTAATGCGCAACATAAAGCATTTGTAGAAGTCCGCAGACAGCTTAAAAAATCTAAACGAAAACGAGCAGAGTATGCAAATAGGAATGCCAAAGACATACGCTTTAATTTAAATGACCCTGTCTATTATAAGAACTTTCAAAGACATAATAAATTGGATGCTAAATGGAAACCGTATTATCGGATAATCGAACAGAAATCACCACTAACCTACCTAATAAAAAACCAACTTGATAACTCTATTGTTAAAGTGCACGCTGAACAAATACGACATGCAAAAATTGACGAATGGCCAATTCCCAAAACAACTAATAAACGACCTATACGAAGAGCAAACTATGTTGTCCCACCAAGTGATTTATCAAGTTCTGATTCAAATGATTCTGAGCCCATTGATTCAGAACCCCATCAAGTTAATTTACCTCCTATAACAAAAAGAGTTAAGCAAGAACTTGGCACCGATTCTGAGAGTGAAAATGAAATACCCCTCGCAGAACTCCAAAAGATTCTACGAAATAAATCTAAAGTCACAGAGATGCCAACAGAGGTGACAAATGATACTCTAAGCAGTTCTGATTCTGAATCTCTTATGAGCGGCATCAATCTAAATAACCCACCCGCAGATACAAATCATATTGATTCTGATAATCTGATAACCCCTGAGTCTAGCGACGATGAAGCAATGAATATTGAGGCTGTTTCAGCTTCCCCAATTAATGTCAAAAAACATAAGAAGGATTCGAGGCATAAAAAGAACGCGATAAAAACAATGTTAAAATGTTTGTCCGTTATGCTGTAATCACAATACCTTTCTTATGAATACGATGTGCTAAACATCAGACACCTACACCTTGCGACTACGAGTTGCTTTAAGAATGTTGACATATGTAGAAGACTTCACACTATATAAGTGCATTGTGTGAAACTACAGTAATCGTGTGAAAATACTGTAATGGTGCGAAAATACTGTAATTGTGTGAAAATACTGTAATTGTTTGTAAATACTGTAAATACCTACACATCGATTATTAATGATTGATTGTTATCAATTATATTAATCATCTATTTTCAAAAACAAGGATGAATTACCTTAATTACCTTGTACTCTGGTACGCGATTGGCATGGGTGAACTTAAAGATATTTCGATTACTAAATCACACTGGCTATTAGCACTTGTATTTGACACTAAGGTGTTTGCAAACTTTCTTGATCAAGTTGATCAGAGATTAATAAATTGTACGCGAATGATTACTTATAAAAAAAACTCAATTCTCCATCCTAACTGAATTTGAATTACAATCTTGTGTACAAAACATTAGTCCATTCTGCGAAGTTCGCTCGGCGCTTTATCAAATGAGTTTATCCCAGTTCTGTATTACAGCCTTATTTATGAAACAAGACAATAAAGTCAAAAGTCAATGCTCTACCATAACAAGACCAAATAAACGCCTACCAGCCCTGGAATATCTATATGATGGTATTTGGATGATCGCTTCCAAAACGGACTTAACATTTGTAATCATATGCCAAAACTCCATTCAAACTCATAGCAAAAAGACAGTAAAAGCTCCTTTAAGTTTGCTATCGTTGCAAATGAACTGCAAAGCGTATAATGAACATTTTACACTGGGGTCATGGTTTACAAATAGTTCAAGACTGCTATTAAATAATTATGAACATTATCAAGTACTTCCCAATTTCACATCACTTCAAATCTGGGACCTCTCCATAAGATTCTTACTAACGTCTCAAAAATTGAAATGCCTGATGAATTGAAACAGATACACGAACTTCCCTTAAGAGCTTTAATGAATAAATTAATTTACTTACCCAATTCTGTCCTTGACGTATCCTCTGGGTGGCCACTATGGAAAATAATTACAATCATAGCAGCTGGTGTTCTGCTTGTCAGTGTGACCGTTCTCATTCTTTGTAAATATCCTTCTGCCTTTCTCAAATGTATTCCTAACCGATCGCGTCCCAAACCACACCCACAATACAGTCAGGTGGTCTACAAGGCCAGTGAGGAATCTACTCTCGCCCAATCAGAGGCGGGGCCTGAAAAACCGGGTATCTGCAACCAATCAACGTCGTCTGCGAACCCGATGTCCGAAGCCATCCAACGACTTTATCCTTGCTTGGATCGGATGGATTTAAACCCTGAGGGCCACAATTAAAATTGTTGACAGCCACCGGGACTTCTGATATGTCACTAAAAAGATCGTCAGCCGACGATACCACAATAGTGATGGACATCATTAATGGACTTGTACATAAGAATCGTTTATCTATTTATGGACTTATTCACTGAAGTACATGAGAAAATTCACCGTGTAGCAGCCCAACGCCAACTCCATGTCTGCATCTGTTGCTGCGAGGCCACAGTTTCTCGCAGGTCGGTGAGAGCCCTCACCAGGAGGTCGGCCGTGTTCCAAAGCGTTTGGACACGTGCCACAGCGCATCTAGAGCTGCCGCCTCAAGGACCAGCCGCGTCACCCCTCCTCCCGATGTTGCCACTTACATGGACGTGCTCCAGCTGCTCGAGTGACCGCCCACGGTCACCACCCACGAACATTACCCTAGACGTCAACAGTGTCGACTAGAGACAATTTCAGTGACTTTTCAGAAGTGTTTAAATATTATTATTTCAGTTTAGTGTATTGTGTTTGTTTCTGTTGATTATTTTTTTTTCTTATTTGGTTTCGGGTATAATTTCTGTGCATGTATTCTTGTTTTCTTCATATTTCATATAAAAACCAAAACAACACCGTACCTTCATAGTCACCAACTCCTTTTAAATTTTGTTACCAATCATCTACTTTATCATTAATCAATTATAATTGACAGAGTTTTTCTCAAGTTTAAATACCGCAGAGTATTTCTCTCCGATTAAAAGTCTACATTAACACCATTCCTGTTGACACCTCATCATTAGCAAGTGTCATCATCCTCGCGAGCAATTCACTTTGACACCAATTAACCCTGCGGGTTTAAGTAATGATAGTTTCTCCGATCTTTACCGAAATAATTATCACCTCTTTATGACACTTCCTAAAAATAAGATTAGGGCGGAAACGCGTTGCTTGCGCCGCTTGAAATTGATAAAAATTATTGGAAAAAAATTATTGGGATAAAAGGTATAACGCAAGGATTATTGGTGGCAAAACGAAACATTAATTTTTTTTCGCTGGTTTCAGATATCGAAACGAAATTAAATTAAAATATATTAAGTAAGATGAAATAATTCCCATGATGAAATATTTCTTTTAAGAAAAATCGGACGAATGTCACGTAACCGTCGTTACGTATCAACTTTAAAGTGTTACGTAACATAAAAGTTACGTATGAAACACTTTAAAGTAATTACCAAAAATCAATAATAGAATTCAAAATTTATTTGTATCAAAAAGTAAATACTCCATATTTGTATCAAAAAGCAAATACTCCATCATGGGATCAAGTGTAGATACACTTAGATGCTGACAGTTCGTGATAGCCGCTGGCTATTAGACCAATTAGCGTGACAGTTCATGACTATAGAATACATCCCTTCGTCTGTAATAAGATATTAGATATGCATACCTGTCACAAACTGGTCGAGATCAGCAGTATATATGAACGCATGTTACTCATGTTAGTAGATTAGATTTTGGGCGTGGACTGGACATATGGCCCGTATGATACTTTATTATATACTGATTATTATACTTAGAAAGAACGTGGAACAATAAAGACTTAGAACACTTGAACAGTTGTTGGTTGGTTACTGAACGAACTATCACGAAAGTTAAGTGAGCGTTGGCGTTACGTGACTAATTTCGATGACTGATTCTTTAAACATTTTTGAGCACACTAGACCAATACAGAGAATAAATCTTGGGAGTGATGTCAGGGTTAGACCATAACATTTTTCACAAACAGGGGTACATGTATTCTGCAAGGGTTGAAGTGAGGTTTTGGAGCTTGGTATGCAAGATGGTGGCGAAACCATGATGAGGAGTTTTAAAATCAAAATCTGCTGCCAATTAAAAATTATGACTTTCAGACTCATATAGAGAAAATGGAATGAATATATATTAATACTTTTAATTTATTCCAATTTCAAATAGTCATACTTATTTGCAATTGAACAAAAATACAAATGAATCCATTTTGTAAATTTCATCAACATGTTCGTGTTCAGCATTCATCAAAAGAAAATATACCATCATTATAATAAATAAATACTTGGTCATTTCACCCAGTTGTCTACTTTCAGTTTCACTTCTCAGTTCTGTCATTTTCCAATATTTGCAATGAAGGTCAATGTCATGTATGTCGGTGAAGCATGACAAAGAACAGCATTGTCTATTAGTTATTTTAATCCCCATCTGCACCGAATAATTTATTGTCAACATTAAATTATTAATCCTTTCGTTGATAATTATACATGTTTATAACCCAATGTTTTAACTCTTAATTTGTTACATGCTATCTGATTGGATTAAAAATATAGTTCAACCAATGAAAATCCCCCTTTCACCATGACGCAGTAATAATCATTGTATGTCTCTGTGAATAGAAGCTTGGATGTAGGGGATGTAACTGTTTTGTTTATATTTCATCGTCTTTTTTTTCTTATTTTCTTTTGAAGTTTTTGAACTTCAGATTATGATTTTTTATTCGGAAAATGGGAAAAAAAGATACTTTTTGCCATTGGGAATATGACCGAATACCGGCTATAAATTTTGCCAAATAAAAACCTGAGCGTAATCAAGATTTTATGCTCAATTAACTAATGTGATATATTTACTTTTTCTAGTAGTCCGACTGACTACAGACTACCAAAAAAACTGGTAGTCTCGAACTACCGGCTCCAGTTAGTATCAAACCCTGGGACTATATCAATATATGTCTATTATCACATTTGTCCAAGTTATTGTGCTGATACACATTTTGATCAATTTTGGGAATCATTGGATAAAGGATTCCATATAATGAACGCTGCTACCCATATACCCAATTATGAGTTTTTTTTAAAAACACATCAAAAATAAGGTCTTACATTTGTCTTTCATGATGTTCAAGCTTTAGTTTGCGGAAGTGGGCTCTTGTATCGGGGTTCAGGGTTTTGGTCATCTGTCTTTCGAGTGATGTACAGATTGTACATTTGGAGAAGCTGTTAAACTGAAAAATAAATAAACAAGTATAGTAGAAAATGCTTCAATCAACAACCACAACATTAAAATTTACATCTAAAAGTCTATAATTGACGCCCTAGACTTTGCGGAGAAAAACAAAAGGCACAATTACATCTAGTGATGGGAATCGGTTCCAGCTTTACTATCGATGATCGGTTCCACTCAAGTAACAGATTATAGATAGTACAATCGGTTGGACCATTTCTGACTATACCTTAAATTTTTAATGTAGTAGTATTTTGTACAATAAGTTAATAACTCATAATCATTTTAAACTAAGCTTATGTTATGCATGTAAATGTACCATGTTAGTTTGAAGTAGTTGTTTTTTTCTTTTATTACTATCAGTCATTAAAATTAGACTTTTGGATAAACAAGCCCGAATTCTTTTTCTATTGCTTGGCATCTAATTTTTTAACAAGCCCTGCTATATAAAAATCAGAATTTGAGCAAGACTGGATGACAATTTACCAATGCAGGGCTTGCGGGCTTGTGCTAATTTCGACCACTGTACTATGAGCCAAATAAATACTGTAATAATCAAACTGCTTCACTCGACAGTCTGAGTTTTATGTTTCATCAAAGTCTTAGTCTCGGAATGTAAATATTGATATTTCGTCGAGATTTGGCGCTTGGTCAGCCATATTATTTGACGATAAGAAATGAACAACTCCAAATGTATAAATGAAGCAAAAGAAAATAGGCGGTAATGAACGGAAAGTGAAGGACGAATCTCTAACGCAGTGATGTCCCCTGGCGAGTCCCACACAACTCTGGTTGAACCGATGATCGGTTATGACCATTTACAATCGACTGTCGCAGACTTCTGGGGCAACCAATCTGGGACTTATAATTGCTCAATGAACTTAAAATAGTTGAACCCATGTATACAGTATCGCTGTCAGAACTGTTTTACCCACATACCTTTTTAATCTTGAGATGAGAAAGTAACGCTGCCATACAGAGAAGAACGTTGATCTTGACACAGAATATGATGACTCCTGCATAAATCGATTGAAATGTCAACTTTTTTAGTCCCATATGGCAAATAGCAGTCTAGACTGTCAGGCATTCGATCTGTATGAAATGATGCATAATCCTCAAGCCATGTTATTAAAATCAGTTTTGAAGAGGAGCTGCACCTTTGTTTTGATGTTCCAGGAGCTTCTTTCCCTTCATCCACCATATTTCCTGCCCTACTTAGTGTATTCTTATTAATCCTGAAGACTTTAAAAAACGTTTTAGAACACACCTTTTGTCCATCACTTATAACAAAAACGTAAATTTTCCTTCCCGTTTGGAACTCCGAATGTAATTCTTCAACACATACATCCTTACATTCTTTGCCTGGCTCCAAAACCCTTTCCTCATATCCCTGACCATGGCAAAGTCAAAAGCTGACATACAGTTTTGTCCACACTTGCACTGGTATCGTAGAACACTTTTTATGTCCAGAAGGCTTTGAGAGCGTCCAAGCATTTTCTTGCTACATCTTGCTTCTCCTGAAAAGTTGGAAAAAAATACTGGCATACTTGCAGTGTTTTTTTTAATACAACCTACATTTACAGCAAATGATATTGCAGATAGGCAATCATTCAGTAAATCTCAACTTAATCATTCAGGATTTCAACTTTCACAGGTGTTAAAAGGTTGGCCAATAATCTGATACACAATTGATTCCTGCATTAGAGTTATGCGCTGTCAAACTTGTGTCAGCCTAGGTTGCATTCTAAGGATGATGTGAATTAAAATCTTAAAAATTAAAAAGGCCTTAATTGTTTGCTACGCTTACTCTGCAAAAATAAAATCATTAAGATTTTAATTCATGCAATTCAACTATTACATTAGGCTTAAAAAAATATCCCGGTAACCCGACCCTACCTATAAAAATGCGCCGACCCTAACTATTTTTTTCCGTTTCTGAGCCAAAAAATATTCGTTAGCGAATAGAGAGTTACGACGGGCGGATAAATGCAGATTTTAATCAGAATAATTGTTAATATGATAAAACAAAGTCAGGCAATGACAGTAATGTAGAAAAGACTGCCATGTGCAAGAAAACACTCTGGACTTACGACAGATTTTGAAAAAAAATCCCTACCTAGCCGTAACCTAGAAATTTTGGGAAGGTTACCCTTTTGGCCTTATGAGACTTCGGAGGAAAATTGACACCTTTCATAATGGTAGTCCAAACAATAGTACATTGCCATATCTTTAACTATTATTGATATGGCATTGACTCCTATCACTAAGGAAGAATCCTGTATACCATGGCGTTAATCAAATGGAATCGGACCAAGTATTTCGATTTGCTATCGGACAGTAATCGAAAGTTCATAATGTCATTTTGGTATACATTTTTTAATCATAGTATAACCATTATCATTTAAATGGTTTAATCTGGAATCAGTATGTGTGATGCTATAATCATGCGTTTGCAGCAGTAAGTAAATATATCCATAACCTTTTTCTGTTTTTTATAACTCAACGAATAAACATTACAACAAACCACATACTTAGTAATTGGACATCAATTGCAAAATGATGCACACCACATCAGGTAAGTTATCTAAGCATTTTGTCCATGATTGTAAAAGCATATTAAATATTTGTTTTTAAGCTTAACATTCAATAACTTGTAATATTTAAGATTTTATTAAAATAAGTTTCATAAAACTTTCACCAAAAAGTAAAGTAAATAAAATGTTATAACAAACACCATATTGCCAAAAAAGGTTTCAAAAACAGAATGCATCGAGCCGGGTTCCCCGGTATTTTCAGGTACGACTGGACTACTACACCATAGACAGAGTAACAATTTGTATTTTAGGAGTGTTTGTAAGTTTTTAAGCAAGTGTTTATATTCATCGCATTTCAATCATCGGCACAACACACAAAAAAACAACAACAAAAAACAAAAAACAAACAAGAAGAGTCTTAAAGAAGGGGGATGGGGTCCTAAACTATTAACTTATAAGTAAACCCAAATACTTCTTAGATTAGGGATCCTGATTCCATACATCATACTTTCAAGTCACTTTGATGAAAACTGTAAGCACTCTCTTGCAATCACACAGTTATTAAAATTCAGGCCAGCGGATTCTTGGAAGATTTCCTTATTGTGGAATTTAAAAGTACAACATGAAGTAAAAAAAATGGATAGACAATGCATGGACAAATCTAAGACCCTTTCACAATTGCTAATGCATATGACTTTGATCAATCAAAACTCATCATAAGAAAATAATTTACGTAGAAAAACATTGATTATAAAAGACATTACCTGTATTTTTTTATTTTAACATACAGTCAGTATTCAATTGGTTGTCAAATTAACAGTAACACTTTCAGTTTTTAATTATTATTCATTGCTAATTGAGTGCACCTTTTTTAACACCTTTATTTCATCATGCACCCATAGTGCCAATTTAGATTTACCACAATTAATACAATTCTTTAAATTTACCAAAGAGGATGGATAATTGTTGAAAACAATATGTTTCCTAAAAATGTAGGATACCAAGTTTTATATAAACATTCAAGTTTTACCTTCATTGCAAAATAATTCACTGCTACTATTACTACTGTAAAAAAATAACAATTATTTATCTTTTTTTCATAGTCTATCACTATGCTTTTGGTTATCTTACAGTGAATTAACAGCATTAAACTTCCAGTATAATAAAAAATCACTTTTAAGCTGCACTCTCACAGATTGAACGTTGACAACTTATTTAGTTTTGGTCTTGGAATAAGCCATTTTTTTGCGAAAATCCATTGAATCCAGTTAGATAATACTGCTGACAAAAATTAGAACGCAGATTTTTATATTCAAGTTAAAAAAATCATGTTTTACGCATTTTTCTTAAACCATTAGTAACGGTTTAAGCCATAAAACATTACTTTTCGTACAAAAATATGAAAATCTACGATCTGATTTTTTGTCAGCAATCTTATGTTATTGGATTGTAGATATTTACGCAAAACTTTGCTCATTCAAAGACAAAAAGTTGTAAAAATGTAAATCTGTGAGAGTGCAGCTTAAAGTAACAAAAGCTCAGTTTCAGATTTCATGAATTTAATCTATAATGCATCATGTACAACAGTGTCAAAACCCATTTCATAGTCAATGAATGCCCACATTACATTTCTTGTGATAGTGAGTTTTTGAATAATAGAGTTTACTTAATGAATTTTAAATAATTATAAATATCAAAGTTATACATATATATATGAAGTAGTTAGGATCAAAGATTGAAAACTTGAATAAACAAATAGAATTAACAATGCAACTAGTAAGTATTAAAAGTGTAAGATGAAAACTTTTAGCATGGTGCATTTGTTGTTGTTGTTGTTAAGTCTATGAAGGCCTGCCCTTGCATGGTGCAATATACTACACTGCATATCATACAGATCTTCACATTTAGTTAAAGCCAATCAGTCAATAGCCTGAGTGATAGGGTGGAGCCAATTTATGCAACTCAGTTAGGTGGAGCTTTAAATCAACGTGCTTTGACATACTTGATTTTTTCTAATATTGTTTGCTTGTGATTTAAATATTAGAAAGCATCATAAAATAAAAACAACAAAAATAATATCAAACAATAACTAATAATACTTGTTCCCATATATAATCCTTTGCCATACTTTTAATAATTTCATACTTAAAAAACTCAATAATAGAGTCTTATTATAATTAGAATCAGCCAAGTGATGGCCATTATTCAAGCCAAATTGTATTAGACAATTAATCAATAAGACCAACAAAGTAAAAAAACTTTCTTAACTGAATGAAATCAGCTATTTTAAAAGTATTGCATTCATTAAATATCCATGTGAATCCAGTTCAAAGATGTCCCATTAAAATTTAATGAACTGTTTATTTTGTGACATAATAAAGACTAAATATAAGGCAATATTGAAAATTCTATGAATAATATAATGTTGTTCTAGCACAAATCAAATATCAATTGAAAAGAAAGAAACAGTCACACTCAGTAAATTTAGTAAATTGTATGGGACAGTTATTCTGATTGACATGCCTATTGTCTACATGACTGTCAACTACTAATTGGTTATAGCAATAAAACTGTCATCATGATGACTTCCTGGAGTTTAATCCCTGCTTAATCCCCTTGATTTAAGTAAATAGCTATGGCTGTTTATTGGGGTTGTTTATGACATTTTTATTTGCAAATTTTATATTTGGATGCATTGCTCTCCCAATTTCATCAAATTAAAAAAAAATCAGAGTGAATACATTAAAATATTTGTTTAACTTTTCAACTTTGACATTATAATTCTTTAATACTGAAATATAAATTTATTATGTGATTTTTTACCTCTCAGTAGTGCCAGGGCCATTTAACATTTGGCATTTTCCAAAAGAGACGAAAATACTTATGAAAGTTGTCCACCAAGGCGGTGCCTGAGAATCATTGATAACGTTCAACTCATCAGAGTAAAAATATTAAATACCTAAAACCTCAGTAATGAGATGAATAAATAGTTTTGGTCTAGACAGTAAAATATATTGTAGGCTTGGTTCAATTTAACCTATTTGAAATAAACACACGTACTTTGTGTGCCTTTTTGAAATGAATCATATTTTATATCGAACTTACTGGTAACAAGCTGGCCAACAGGCGCAGATTTGGGTAATCGGGCATATACATGCTCTGGGTCTACCCCATCGCTGCAATTCATTAGAACTTCACTTGAACTTGAAGATGACAGGCCAACAAGATCACCTGAGGAAGAACTGTCAGATAGTCCAACTTCATCCTCAGTGGAGGTACATGACAACCCAACCTCGTCATCCCAGTACTCAGCTTCACTCTCCTGCGCCTAAATCAAGCGCAGTAAAAATAGAGTTAAAATCAATCTATGAACTTGAAGCAATAACATTGTGCAGTAATTACTAGTATACAATTATTGACATACTGGTATGGTTAACTTATTATTATCTTAAATGTTAAAACAATTGAAATTCAATTAAATCAAATTATATATGAACATTATACTCATTTACATAAAACTTACCACAATTACAGTGGCTGCAACCAACAGTAATAATGATACTGTTTTGTACCTCATCATCAATCTATGAGAAGCTGTGCGCGATTTTGCGACATTTTTCCCGTGTACAACATTTTCTACGCATGCGCACACGTACCGGAATGAAATGGACTCGCCCCCAAATCGGTAAATTATTCATTAAATATTAAGTATTAGCACACTTTAAAATATAAAATCTGAAATTATTCCTTTTTTTTCAAACCACAACACTTCTTCTTTTCAAAAAAAAAAAAAAAAAAATATGTTATCTTATTCAGCACAGTTCGTTTTTAAAATGATACCCCTTAATTAGTGTTTAATAGGTTCGTCCAAAGTTGATGACCGGGTTAACTTTTAATTAGGACAATCAGCCTAGTCATTTCCAAGTGCCATCATGTGGTTCCTGGTGAAAAAAGATGACCAGCTGATCTTGAGAAGAGAAGACGAATCGCCGGTGCTTGTCAACGGAATCCGTGAGGGAAAACGCTTTTTCCATGTTGATGTAAGTATTCAATTGATTTAAATGCAATTATACTGATTAAGTTGTGACCCTGTCGTCGAAAAGGATTCATGTGGAGAAAAAAGTAATGATATTTTTATTCATTCGTTTATGCTTCATGAACAGGCAATCCTAGATTTCTACATATTTTTCAACGAATGTCTTGAATTAAATATTTGTTTTCATGAATTTTAAGATTGTTTTGTTATCCTACTTTATGGTTTAATATCAGGCCTATTGGATTTTGAATATATGTGAAAAACAGAATCAGTCCTGTATAACTGAATTATCTAATTAACTGAACATTTATCTTTTTTTTATGTTTGTGAAATAAAAAAAAACACATTGGGCTTTTACAGAAAAACCAAGGTGAAAAGAATGAAACAAGTATTTTTTAAACTGTTCCTAAGAAAATTAATTCAAAAAGTTAAACTCACTAATTTATATGGCCTGTAAAACATAATGCAGATGACAAGTAGAGTTAGTATTAATGATTGATGATATGAAAACATACATTGTCTTTTCATGTGTAACAATTAATGTCTTTACAAGTGTAACAACTAACATATAGAAACAAATCAATTTACCAAAACCCATTTGCGAATTGCTCTTATGATATTTATTTTTTATTAAATCAGTTTCAAGTCTCTTGTTGAAACAATATTAAAAAGACTCATGTTGAAAAATATTTGGGGTTGAAATGTCTGTAAATTAGAGACTGAAATGTTTTCAATATGGCTTTATATTCTCCGATATATTTAGTTTAGCGTTATTTAACCTAACGCTAATTTCACAACAACAAAATTTATGCGCGCAATCTTCAAGATGGCGGAAAACTATTTGCTAACGCCAAGCCAGCAGCCAATAGCTAGCAGCCAATAAGTGTTTGCGTTGACTTACGGAAATAGATACGACGAAATAGAGAAAATTGCCAAATACATTAAGTCAGCAGCCAATAAGGAATTTAATAACCGTAATAAAATTTGCACTGAAAATTCTTGAAATGCACCAGATTGTGGAAGTAAAAGGAAACATAAAACACATTTATTGGTGAACGCTGAATAAGAATTGGACGTAATTCAGTTTAATGCAATAAATAAAATGATGAAAGAATATCAATTAAAGAAGACAACAAGTCTGGTTTGATATCAATAACATAGATCGCTGTATAGATGTATTTGTAACCAATAAACGAGGACTGGACATTCTGTATGATGCAATAAATGTAATATTAAATGAATATTAATGAACAATTAAATAAACATACAATCATGATCAATCTCTGTTTTGACGTACAGGCCACCACAGCCTAACCAATTGAAACCAAACATCACGGAACTTGGGTGGCTGTTACGACCAGAAGGAGGCGATGTGACGCCCCAAGACCGGGTACTGGCATGTAGGGGACATCCAGGGCTATCACCTAGCACCGCCCAATAACTTCCATCTTGGGGTGAGCTTGACCAAAATTGACCCCAACGTCCAGGACCCCCTATTTGGGTAAAACAAGCACATGGACCTACTTTGGGTGGCTGTTACGACCAGAAGGAGGCGATGTGACGCCCCAAGACCGGGTACTGGCATGTAGGGGACATCCAGGGCTATCACCTAGCACCGCCCAATAACTTCCATCTTGGGGTGAGCTTGACCAAAATTGACCCCCAACGTCCAGGACCCCCTATTTGGGTAAAACAAGCACATGGACCTACTTTGGGTGGCTGTTACGACCAGAAGGAGGCGATGTGACGCCCCAAGACCGGGTACTGGCATGTAGGGGACATCCAGGGCTATCACCTAGCACCGCCCAATAACTTCCATCTTGGGGTGAGCTTGACCAAATTGACCCCCAACGTCCAGGACCCCCTATTTGGGTAAAACAAGCACATGGACCTACTTTGGGTGGCTGTTACGACCAGAAGGAGGCGATGTGACGCCCCAAGACCGGGTACTGGCATGTAGGGGACATCCAGGGCTATCACCTAGCACCGCCCAATAACTTCCATCTTGGGGTGAGCTTGACCAAAATTGACCCCCAACGTCCAGGACCCCCTATTTGGGTAAAACAAGCACATGGACCTACTTTGGGTGGCTGTTACGACCAGAAGGAGGCGATGTGACGCCCCAAGACCGGGTACTGGCATGTAGGGGACATCCAGGGCTATCACCTAGCACCGCCCAATAACTTCCATCTTGGGGTGAGCTTGACCAAAATTGACCCCCAACGTCCAGGACCCCCTATTTGGGTAAAACAAGCACATGGACCTACTTTGGGTGGCTGTTACGACCAGAAGGAGGCGATGTGACGCCCCAAGACCGGGTACTGGCATGTAGGGGACATCCAGGGCTATCACCTAGCACCGCCCAATAACTTCCATCTTGGGGTGAGCTTGACCAAAATTGACCCCCAACGTCCAGGACCCCCTATTTGGGTAAAACAAGCACATGGACCTACTTTGGGTGGCTGTTACGACCAGAAGGTGGCGATGTGATCGCTGGAGCTTATTTTTGAGTAGTCGAAGCATTGACACGTACATATAAAACAATGATTGGTAATGCCACTTTCCAAGGTTGGTAGGCATTTGGAATTTCTTCAATCACACATGGGCTATTGTGGTCGAAAAGTTTGGTTTGACCACATTAAACATATTATCATTTTTTATGCAATGCTATATTGTTTGAACATACACTATGCAAATCCCGTGACCAAGGACAAAAAATAGAATATTTTTTCGATAAATGAAATTATTTGTAAATTATGTATTTCTATCTGTAGTTAAACTAAATCCTTTGGCTAATTGCAAGTTGGTCAAAACTACCAAATGAAGGGGGAAGAAAAAGGGGGAAGAAAAAGCATTTGAAAGGTGTATGTCGCTGAATTCCAGCTTTATGCAGATATTAGGGATGCAAACGAATATTCGAATATTTGAATATTCGATGGGGTTTTTTTGGTATTCGAATGTCAAAATCGGTTAGTGTTTTTTTTTGTTTAATAAATAGTAATGAATATTTTGCCTACAACGCTGTTGTTGTTTTTAAGATTCGGTTGTCTTGTTTTTACGATTGGTCCATAATGCCAGAGGTGTGAATATGATGACAATACACTTAACACGCGTCATATCGTCGGGTCCTATAAAAAGTCCCCGTAACTTTACAATAACCGGCTGAAAGACACTTGACACAAAAAAAATCAATTATTTTCGATAAATTGCCTCTATCAATTAAAATTTCTAAAATAAACTAATTCCCAAGTTGGTTTGGTTTTTCCATTTTTTTTAATTAGAGGTCAAGCCCAGAACGAGGATGCTCGTCGTACGGAAAGACCATCGATTGGCGCATAACGCCAATTGACCAGAAATCCATCTTAGTTCACGTTTTTTACAAACATGAAGGCAGGGGAATATAAATTAAAAGTTCTTTGTGTTTTTCTTTGTTTATAAAGTATTACTTTTTATTTTTCTGAAATGAGGAATTTCAGAGGCTCAATTGGTGAAATTCAGGGTCCGCCGCGCTTAGTGGTTGCGACAAAGTAGAGCTGAAATGCCCCGTCTAGTACTTTAGCGAATATTGTAAGTTTACAACAACAACTTTTTACAAGGTATATTTTGGTAATCAAATAATCGAATATTCGTTCGAAAGAATAACCGAATATTCGAATATCAATTTTGCCATTCGTTTGCATCCCTAGCAGATATCTTTTCTGCTTGTCAAGGGGGAATACTGCGTAGGAGATTGATTTACACCGGCTAGCAGACAACAGGTTTGAAGCCTAGACGCAGATTTGTATTTGAGGGTGTGTCCACCAATTTCGAATAAAAATTGCCCAAAATAAAATAAACAATAGCAAAAGAGTAGTTGTTTAGCAGAAACAGTCGCATTATATAGTTTTTAGAAACAGAAAATCCCCAAATTTACCTCAAATTCTTTATAGATTGAAATTTGGGATCCCCAAATCGCATCTAATGATCCCCAATATTAAAGCATCTTACTATGACCAAACTATTGAGTGCTAGCAGATGTCCGTATCATCGGAGGCTACACAGGGGTAACATTTAGGTTAGGATAAGAGGTACCTTAGAGTAAATAGTGGTAACTTTGAGGGGAACAAGGTTTTTTCGATAAGAAGTATTGTTGAGTATCGAATATGTTTACTTTTAGTTTGAATGAGCTAACATAGCTTTTATTTTTAGGTTTATAAACTAGTGTCACAGATAATTATGTACATATTTTCATAAATTTAATTAATTATTTAAATTAAATAAAATAAATAGAATAATATTTTGTAAAGCTATAAATGTGTAAGTATCATTTCCCGAATTTTGCCATTTGAAGCGGTAATTTATCAAAGCCTCTGTCATTAATAATCTTTCATCAAGTGTATACATATGTAGATATCACAAATCAGCATTGTAATCCGGGATATGACATCATGGATCGCTAAAGATCATCGCCGTAGTCCCGGATAGTTCAAAGACTTTGACATTAATATACATACATGCATTATGACTTTCGTTATACATGGATATATTATAATATATATATATATATATATATATATATATATATATATATATATATATATATATATATATATATATATATATATATATATATAGATATATGTGTTTATGTCACATAAACCGTGTTGTAATCCAGGATATGACATCAATGAACGCTAAACGACATTTCCTACCCGGGATAGTTCATAGCGTATGTCTGTCATGTTTCTTATTGAACATCCATAAATAAGAAACAATATTTCCAAAAACAATCATAAACAAAAAAATTCTACACATTTTTTGTTTAGTTGGCCAACCATGTTGTTATTGAACTTAAAACGCCGCAATGCGATATCAAGACTTTAATATCTGCGGTCATTATTTATAGCTAATTATTTTCTTGTATGAATTAACCTAAAGCAATCGGGCAAAAACCATTTTTTCTATCTTAAGTTACAGTGACTTTTAATCTGACCCTGACCCCACCCCGTCAAAGGCAATCCTAAGCGAGCTTGTCACATAATGTACCGACACATCAACCTTCATTACACTTAAACTGATCAATAAATATCCATCATTTCTTACTTTAGTTTGGGGCGGAAACCATGCCTTAATTTTTAGTAACTGTTACCTTCACCTTGACCTCGCTCCCTTGAAAGCAATCTAGCTTAACACAAAAGTTATCTACACATTAATTGCATTATTATCTATCCACTTCTTACTTAAGTTATTGAGCGGAAATCGGTTTTTCTATTTTAGTAAGAGTGACCTTTACATTTACCCCCTACTTAACAATCCCAAACTAGCTCTTAACATAGCTACGTACACAACAACTTTCATCACTATCCTTAATTTTTTACTTAAATCATTGGACAGAAACCAATTTCAGTAACAGTGTCCTTGACCTTTATCCCCTCAAAAGCATTTTTAAGCTAGCTCTTTACATTTTCTATCTACACACCAACTTTCAAGACTAACCATCAATTCTCACTTAAGATATCGGGCGGAAACTTTTTATATTTTTACAGTGTTCTTCAGTTTTACCTCACCCCGCTCCTCAAAAGCAATCCCAAGCTAGCTTAACACATAAGCTACCTACAAACCAACTTTAACAACTATCAATCAATACATACTTTAGCAATTGTACGGAAACCAATTCCAGTAACAGTGACCTTGACCTTAAGCCTCTCAAAAGCAGTTCCAAGCTAGCTCTTCACATAATCTTCATAACTCCAACTTTCAGCACTATCCATCAATTCTTACTGAAGTTATTAGGCGGACACCATTTTTTCATTTTTTATTGTCAGTGCCCTTGGCCGAGACCCCATCCCCCATAAAACTGTTTCATACCCATAGAAATGATCATTTAAATTACTGATATCAGCCTCTTTATGGCATTTTTTTAAATTTCATGACTTAGAATGCACACGGATTAGTAGTATTCAATATGTTTGTCAAAGACCAGTTGATCCATTTTGAATTCACTTGTATTGAGCGACAACTGCCCTGTGAATCCCTTTCTGACTTGCTACTATGCCATGTGATTGATTTGTGAATCTACTTATTTTGCGCTTTCACACTAGCAAACTTAAAACATTCAATCAACTCCCCTGTGACCGACATATTGAATACAATCTGCCATGTTTATTAACGTACAATAATATTTAATCTCATCCGTCACTTATTATTATAACTATCACATTAAAACAAATCATTTTTTTACATCCTCAGTCTTGTTTTGAACAGGGAAAACCGAGACCCAATACTGCAAAGTTAGAGCGATACAGTGATCGTGAGGTTGTGCCTGGTGCAGGAGAAAGACTCAACCAACGTCGAATAGGACTTTACATTAACGAGCAGTTTCCTTCAGAAATAGAGGAACGTCGAAGATATTTATTCCCCGTCATGAAATGATTTTAATTGAATCCAAATTGCAGAGAAAAATGCAAAATAGTTCTCTTTAATCTATATGTTGGGAATAAACGGAATGACACAGAAAGTGATACGCTCGTGTTGCCTAAAAGAACATATAACACACGGGAGGACCTTGAATTCACGACGCTAACAGATATGCAACACTTTCTGCCAATATAAGTGACGTCCCAGTGAGAAACAAACCCCTTTTCAGGTATCTTCACGCCAATGAAGAGACTTAAGTGAAAGGCCCCCGCAACGATACAGACGAAAATAGACTCACAGTTATTACCTCTCAAACCAAGAGTTTTGAGTTTAGAGGTAGATTTTCTCGACACGAATTCACTCTTGTAATGCTATTTTTAACGTTGATAGAGTCTGAATATAAGTACCTAGAAGTGTTATTTGCTAGAATTGGCTCTTTTTGTAAAGCTTAAGAATATAGTGCAAAGCAAGCTACAAAAGCCACGTTAAGTTTGTTCACAAAAGCAAAACAATTATGTCTATATATTGCCTTACAAAATGATGTTTTAAAGAAAAATGAACAAACGATTACAGTATATGTATGTGAAGTGCGTAGCTACGGAAATAATCATATATTAGAAAAAGTACTGTTATTTTTTTAAGTATGTATTGAATATGTTAAGCAGTATACTAAAGTGTATGGTTTATTGCGATACCAAATGGAAATTGATACACAAACGATCAGTTATAGGTCAAAGCTAATAGTCCCACATTACCCATACTCAACTCCCAGTGTTGATATATTTTGGTATGCTTAGTAGATACATGTATATGCATGATGATAGAAAAAACTATGGATAAAACACATATAAAATATATCTGTAAACTGTTGTATGATTAATATTTGGGATAATCATAAATTCCCAAGCACATTACGCCAATAAACGAGGTTTATGATTAATATTTTGGCTACTGAACTTGTTTCTGTAATTTTTCACATACATATTCAAAGGTCCGGTCAAATGAAACTATATGATTTATAAATAAATGATTGGTATTCTACTTTAAATACATTAAGAAAGTAGCTATAGACTGTATAAAAAAGCTTCCAATTGGAAGAATATTTAGTAAAAAAACTGCATTTTTTGGAAATATTTAGTAAAGTTTAAAACAAAAAAATAATCGACTACCATCTGAAGTAGGAAGCTTGAATAATATACAACTAAATGAAAGGAAATGTGGACATTGTGATAAAAACAGTATTGGTGAAGAATTCCATAATGTACTAGAATGTAGCTTTTTACAGAATACAGAATAAGATTTATCGAGAGAAAATTATAGAAATATCCTAATGGTTTGAAATTTAAAGAAATTATGAAAAACATTGAAAAAGATAATACAAAATCATATAAATATGTAAATTCATTAAGAGTGTAACACTATGTCCTCCTCCATAAGTAAATAATGTTTGAACAGAAATAATAAGTTTCAAAAATGTAGTAAGTATTAGAAACTCTGAAAAAATATGTGTACTATTATGTCCAATATGTTTGTAATGCCTCATTTTGTTGTATTCTATCTTTTATCCATGCGCATTTTGTCCTGCATTTCAGATATTAGTGATTTTTAATAAACTTGGAAATTTCTTTCAGAACAATACATCTAGAAATAGTGGTTCTGGTAAAACAAACACGCCCATTCACATGTTACTTAAGCCATTAATTTATTATAATAAAATAATTAATTTCAATGCAATTGTATTGAATAATCACAATTAATACCTGTTACAGAAAGGGATTGTGATCAACAGAAGGAAATACTATTAGTCGATTATGTTTTAGAAAACAAATATAAACGACATAATTTATTATGTTATTCGGGACATGCATCAAAATAACTGTGCCTGTTTATCTTTCCCAGTCATATTACAAGACACAACCAGACCTAAGATAACCCGCCCACAAAATAGTCATTTAAAAATAGTCTGACTGGTTTTACTTAAAGTGCAGTGAGGCAAAAACCTTGTATAAAAATGTTTTGAATGTACTAAACTGTAACAAAAAAAATGATGATAACAGGCTTTTTATGTTAGACTACAGACTATCCTACTAGCGTTTGGTTAAGCGAAAACGTAGACAATATGAAAATAAAAATTAAGAAATAAAAAGGCTAAGATATTCTAAGCCTCGTGCTTGGATATAAATAACAAATGTTTGTATGGGAGATTTTGACAATTATTTTTCATCATTGCAAAATGATAAACCTTCTGCTGAAAACTATGAAGCAGGCGATTTTACAATCATGATTTTGAAAACTTAAATCGCAGGTTTGAGGAACTGGATAATTTTGGGCAGAAAATTATGACGTACTGAGCGATTCTCAATTTGGATTTCGCAAGGGTCGGTCTACATCAGATGCAGTTTTTGTTTTCAATGCAATTGTGCAAAATATGTTAAATGATAAACAAAGATTGGATTTTTCCTTCATTGATATGAAACGCGCATTGATAGTGCTAGCTTAAATAGCTTCTGGTTAAAGTTATATACATGTAGATCAGGAGTTGATGGAAAAATGCTCGGAATTGATAAGAATATGTATGCAATTGTCAATTCATGTGTAAAAAATGAAGCTGTCCGAATATTTTGATTGTGCCGTCGGCCTTAAGCAATGGGAGCTAATGTCCCTAATACTATTGGCCCTTTTCATTGATAACTTTACGTTACATGAATATTGTGTTAAATGGGGCCTAGAAGTTATTTAAGATAAAACAAAGGTCTTGGCTTTTCGTATTAAGGAAACTACGTAACAATAAAAAATGGTTATACGACAATAAATACCTTTAAACGGTTGATATTTTTTATTACCTTGGTCAAATTGTTTGACGCTTTGTAAGTATCACCTTGAATTGTGGATGTGCAGTGTGGGGTTTTTAATATCAAAAGAAGCGTATTCACTTAATATTTGGCAAACATATACAAGGGGTTAAAACGAGCTCATGCAATATGGCCGTTTCTGGTGAATTAGGTAGATATCCATTATATGTACATAGATATGCTAGAATAATAAACTTTTGGTGAAAGACTATTTCAGATAGCATTATTATAAATAAGCTATACAATGATATGTTAGGCAGTCTTGCTAATCGTAATAATTGGTTTAATGATGTAAAGACTTTGTCAAATGTTGTTTTTTCGTATGAGTGGATAAACCAAAACTATGTTAATTTGACAAGTTTCATATTGTGTTTAAGAATAGAGTGCTCGATGAATTTAAACAGTTATGGTCTGAAAATGTTCACAACAGTAATACCCTATGTATATATATATATATATATATATATATATAAATACCTTAAGGGATTTGGAATCGAATTATATCTAGATGTTTTACACACAAAAATAAGAATGGCTTTGTCTAAGCTAAGATTGTCGTCAAATATACTACATATTGAAATAGGCCGATATAGCCGTAATATAATTGATTTGTCCTTATAGTTATTTGCCATGTTTCACTGTTGCCATATTTAGTATTTGGCATGTCATGTTTTGTCAAGAGACTGTTATGTGTACAACAATAAACAAACTCTGTCTGACTGCCTCTCCAATTTTAAGAAAGTGGTTCTCAAAATTCATAAAATAACACAACTATAGAGGTGATTGGTATTTGTATTTCACAATAGTGCATACAATTAAAAATACAAGAATGTACTTAACTATGACGGAAACTTAAGAATAACAAAAAAATACATAAATGGGTTGAATTTTAAATAAGAACACAAAATACGAAAAAATGATACTAAATTATGAATACATAAATACATAGCACAATGTAGATATAACTATATCAATATAAACATTTTGGCCATAATAAATATAATTACTTTTTAATGACACATTTTAAAGGTATTTAAAATGAATAGCGCATAATATTAACAATAAATGTATTTACTGATATAAAAATAAAACATTTATTAACTCATAACACAACGTACACTTTAATGTAACCCATTCATTTATATTATCTTTAGTTTTACTAAATGGGAAGCAATATCAACATTATGGCATTCTGTCTATTTCGCCAGTTTGCAGCTATTAATGATCCTTTACTCACGGTAAACCATTGGACGTGCTAGTGTTGACTTTCGCATCGGATATTTTGTTTTAACAGTTGCAGTAGTGTCTCTCCTGTTTTCTGGTTTTCAGGCTGTACATGTAGCCATTGACAACTAGAGTTTTTCTGCTATTCTTTATGAACCGTATATTTACTAGCGATTGCCATTTTAGGTGGGTTACGGATGCTGAGGAGACTGACCATCTTTATATACTATGTGTAATTATGACTTACAGTTAGTGACCCTTTCTTGGTGTCCAGCTGTTAATTATCGGAAATGTTAACTTAATTGGGACTCATCATAATTGTTTTTAGACTTTTGTACGTTTAGATAAGCATTGAAAACATGTGACAAACATATAGTTATATTATACAATCAGTATTTTTAAACAGGATGAAACACGATACTAGTATCTGAAAAAAATAAAGTGAGAAAAAGAAACGGTTTGGAAAGTGGGAACAAACCGATTTTATTTATTGAGGGAAGCTACATGAAGTTGAAATGTTTTGTTATGTTTTATACTAATTTCTGGCGTTTATTGGTATTTTGAATTATTTTCGTATAACCCCTTTTTGAAAAGATTGTTTGTTACTGCCGCTACCCGTGGGACTGGGGCAGAGTATGTCATTTCATTTTTCGGTTTGTTGAGAAATACTTCTCAGAGTTTATCTTATTGATATCATTTAGTCGTGTTTTAGTGCAAACATTTTAATAAGTGAACAAATAAAAGATATTCCCAAAGCAATAAATCGTCAACCTCTCGTTTACCTATTGCCTATCCCAGTGATGTTAAAGAATTCAATCGCATATTAAAATGGTTTAAAGAGAATGAAAATAAAAAGAATATATTGACATGAACCAAAATAAACAAAATGAAGAAACATAAGACAAATGAGAATCTTAACAAATATCAGATGAGTATGAAGGACAAAAAGAAGAAGAAATTGGAGTAGTAACAGAAGAAGAAACTGATTGAAAAAAATATTGAAGAAGAATTGATAGCAGTACTAGGTGACAACGATGGTATTGAAAAAGATGTGATTGAACATTATAAATTACCCTTCTTATCTACACTATTGTCCAAATACGATAAAGAATAATGGAGAGAAAAACAAAACAAAACAAAACGTTAAAAACATGTTGGTAATGATTTAAAAAGTTTATCTCAGGATATTGCTTGGTATAGAAACAAATGCAGCAGAAACTACTACATTTGCAAATTTTAAACCACTAAAAGTAGGTGATAATTTAAAAAATGAAATAATTAAAAGAAATGATTAATCTTCACCATAGCTTTTAACAGCATGAAAATAAAAAAATAGCAAAGGCCTCACAAAAACTACAAATGGTGAACAATATCTCGGTTTATCAATTTACATTTCTAAACAAGTTAACAATAATGAATTAATTGCTAAAACAGCGACAATGTTGTATTAAATGTAAAAGTTTATTCTGATTTGATTGATCTATTAACAAACAAATTTATTCCAAACAATGATTATTCGAAATAAGCCTAACATATGTTTAAAAGATTAAACACAACTCTTTGGAATGTAACCACTAAAAGTAAGTAAAACTTAATCTAATTTGCAAATATGACATTATTTTTCTTTTTGAACCTTGGGGAAATAAAAATTCTAATTTTGAATTAAGTGGCTTTAAATGTTTCAATTTATTTAGAATATTTCAAAATCGTCGAGCGAAGAGAAATAGTGGCGGGGTTGTAGTTTATATCCGCAATAATATTTCAAAAGGTGTAAATATTGTCAAAAAACATTTTGATACCATTGTTTGGTTAAAATTGGACAAAACGTATTTTAAACTTGCTGATTTATATCTTGCCGGTGTGTATATTTGGGTCGAGAGTTTCCCTGCATATAATTTTATTAATAAAGATTTATTTGATATTGTTCAAAATGATATTAGTTATTATCAAATGCTTGGTAAAACTATGTTAATAGGTGATTGGAATGCGAGGGTCGGAAACGGGGACAAAAGGGATTGCATTGATTGTGATCGTTTTGTGCACAGTATTGATGATGACGAGTATTGTCCGGATTGGCCCATTGTTCGCCGTTCACAAGACCAAATTTGTAACGGTCATGGTATTAAATTATTAAACTTATGTAAATCATGTTCAATTCGCATTGCTAATGGTAGATTAAGTAATGATTTTCATAATGGGAATTTCACATACGTATGTTCAACAGGTGTTATCGACTATTTACTGTTAAGTGACCATGATTTTAATTTGGCACATAATTTTACCATTGGTGTATTTAACGAGTGGTCAGATCATGCCCCGATTTATTTTAGCATGTATACCTATTGGTCATGATCTAATATATAATTCTCACGAATATGTCAAATCTAGTATTCGATGGAATGATGCACTTTGTGACTTTTTTCGATGCAATAGTATTGCAAAATTGCCCGTTTTCAACTCTATTGTAAATGATGTTACATTTGATAGTCGTATTGCAGTTAATGATTGTATAAAAACATTTACACATGTCATTAATTCTGTAGCAGAGCCATTGTATCCGATAAGCCTATTGTTGATCAAGGCGTATGTAAAAAGGCTGACTGGTTTGATGAAGAATGATTTAATGCTTAACGTCTGTATATCAATGCACTGAATAAATATAATAGTTGTAAAAATGAAATAAATAGGCAATCATTTTGTGAAAATGAAAAGCTTTATAAATGCCTTGTTAAAAAGAAGAAAAGACGTTGTAAAATTAATAAGATAAAGGCAATTGAAAAGCTAAGGCACTGTTAACCAAAATATTTTTTAGGCATTTCAGTAAAATGAAATCTAATAATGATTACAGCACTGATGAATTCTTTTGCTTCTTTTCAACTTTGAACGATGATATGCCAACTTGCATCAAATGTAAATGCAGAGAAGTTCTGTAATAATCATGATTTTGATAATAATGATTGTATTTTTGAAGAGCTTGATACTCCAACCACTGTGCAGGAAATTGAAAATATAACAAAAGTATTAAAGAAAAATAAAGCTTTCGCCGGTGACAAATTGTTTAATGAATACTTCGTTGCAACTATTGACGTTTTATCGTCTTATTTGGTAGACATTTTTAACGGTATTCTTCATACCGGGGGTTTTCCCGACCAATGCATGGAAGGTTTTATAGTTCCTTTGTTTAAGAAAAATGACCCCTTGATGTAAATAATTATAGAGGTATTACGCTTGTCAGTTGTTTCTCTAAAAAAAATCAGGAATACTTAATAAACGTATTACAGATTGGGCTAAAAATAATATATTATAAGTGATGCCCAATTCGGTTTTAGAAAAGGTCGCCCAACAGTTGATGCATTTTTGTGCTGAATGCTGCTATAAGTAAATGTTTGAATGAAAATAAACGCTTAGCCTGTGAATTTATAGAGTTTACGAAAGCCTTTGATAGTATTTATAGAAATGGTCTTTGGGTTAAGTTATATAATGTAGGTGTTCGTGGAAAAACGTTGAAAAATATGCGCGATATGTACTCCAAGGTAAGAGCACGTGTTACTAAGTGTAGCTCATTTTCTGATTTCTTTAAATGTTCTGTAGGCTTAAAGCAAGGTGAAGTCATGTCTCCGATATTGTTTTCTTTATTTTTAGAAGATCTAGAGTTGTATTCATTTGATAGTATTGATTCAGGTATTACTTTAGAAGAAATATCTTTCATATTATGTTATTTGCAGATGATATGGTTATAATGGGACAATCTCCAGAAGATTTGCAAAAAAAGCTTAAATTTGTTGAATTCATATTGTAAATGTTGGGGATTAGAAGTAAATCCAGATAAAAGTAAAATAGTTGTGTTTAGAAAACGAGGTCCTATTAAAATTATTGAAAAATGGACTTACAATGACTGTAACTTAGAAGTTGTTGATGATTTCAAATTATCTTGGAACGGTATTTAGTTATACTGGAAGTTTTATATTGAATCAATCGACACTTGCTGGTTAAGGTTTAAAGGCTCTTAATGTCCTTCTTTCAAATGTTAAAAATAAGCCTTTAAAACCAAGTACAGTATGTCAACTGTATGATGCATTTGTCTCATCAGTTCTTAATTACGTTTGCGAAATTTGGGGATTTGGAAAAAAATAAGGAAATCGAAAGGATTCATCTGTAGTTTTGTAAATTATTGTTATTATTAACATGTTAAACAGGCCACATCGACAGTGTCAATTTATGGTGAACTAGGAGGATATCCATTGTATATAACAAGACATACACGAATTATAAAATTTTGGTGTAAAACACTAAATAGCGATAATATTATCGTAAGTACATTGTATAATAATCTTTTATCAGATTGTGCGAAAGGGAAAACTAATTGGGCTAGTAATTTAAAACTGTTGCTTAACACAACTGGTTTTTCAAATGTGTGGATAAACCCTAGCTGTGTCGATGTGAACAGGTTCTATTTAGTTTTAAAAGAACGCCTTATTGATCAATTTAAACAATCTTGGTATAATTATATACATAACAGCCCAGTCTTGTGTACTTACAAACATTTTAAAACTTCTTTCGAACGCTTGTATCTGGATACATTTTCTTCAAAGTATCGAATTCCTCTTACTAAACTGAGACCCTCGTCTCACCAGTTACGTATTGAAACTGAGCGTAATGGAAATAACATTGATCATCATGAACGTTATTGCACCATATGTAATAATGGTGACATTGAAGATGAGTTTCATTTTGTTTGTGTGTGTGATGTATATGATAATTTATATAGAATGTATTTGAGAAGAAAATATATCGTTAGGCCTAGCATGATCAAATTTATTGATCTTATGCAAGGTACGAATTATTCCGAGCAGCTTAATTTGTGCAAATTTATTTCTAAAGCATTTGAACATCGTCATAACATTGTAAATAGTGTTTGTTGATCTTTATTGAAGGCTTACATTTTGGCTTTTTTGCATACCATAATATACCTTTAAAAATCTAGCTTTCATCATGAAAATTATTATATAAATATTTACTAATTAGTTGTTAGGCCATCCTCACTGTGTAAGTGAAATGTTAGTGAAATGTAAAAGTATCTAATGTTAAAGTTTCATGTTAAAAGATTGATTATAAGTTCTTTTCTCATGCCTGAGATTTCAAACCAATCATGTTATCGTTTTATATATGTTTAATTGAATGTATTATATTTATCATGTATTGAGGAGCATTTGTGTTCAAGTTACTTAATAAATAAGTTGAATCTTCAATCCTGAATCTAATATTCTTAAGGTGGATGCAGAAAGAATTTGTACAATAATCGGGATAAATTATTTGACTTTATAGAATTAACTATAGATTTGAATGCTGCAGGAAATAATAGTTTGCATGTGATTATTGCAATTATTGACGAATTATTAAAGTTGGTGGCAATCACGGCGGATAAACATCAAGACGTTTATAAAAAAAGAATGTATAATGGCATCATATTGCATAAAAGAGAAACAAAAGCTTACACAATTATTAAATCCTTAGTATGTCTTTTCTAAAAATAATCCGTTGCCGTTTTTTAATGAAAAAAGGTAGAGAAAAGACATCCATAAAGCGATTTTTTCATTGCTTTCTTAAAAATTAAACTTACCGTGAAATAAGAACTGTGGGCCAATTTTGAGGGAAATAAAATAAGCAAAGATTGCATATAATTTAATTGTCACACCAGTTATTAATGCAAAGTATAATGTAGGTCTGTGACAAAACGGTAACAACCCCCCCCCCCCGGAAAAATGACTATAACAAGGTAGATTTGTTAGAGTCCAAGTAAGCTGATACCTTAGCAAATGATTTACACAAACCAATTAAATGAACATTTCGAAGCAGACGAGTTATTTTTATTGATGAAATATGGTCAGGAGGTTTGGTTGACATGCATGGCTTTTCTGCATTTAAACAAAATAACAAATGTTTATTAATAATCATTGGCAAAGTTAATATGCGTGGATAATACCATCAAAATATAAAACAGGTATATCTATTTTACTTTATTAAAGTGTCTTTAAAAAATGGCTTTCCAAAAGTTATATTGATATATGCCGGTTCCCAGTCTTAGTGCGTCCCATAACTACCTTCTAATTGTAACAGCCATTAAAAGTAAGTCAATGTGCTTGGTTTACCCAAATAGTGGGTCCCCAGACGTTGAGGGTCAAAATCAAGCTGACAAGTTGGAAGTTATTCGGCGGTACCGAGTGATATCCCTGAATGCCCCCTACATGCCAATACCCGGTCTTGGGGGGAGGGGGGTCACATCGCCTCCTTCTGGTCGTAACAGTTACCCAAAGTAGTTAAATGTGGTTGTTTACCCAAAAGCGGATCCCCAAACGTTTATGGTCGGTTTTGGTCAAGCTGACCGCAGAATGGAAGTTATTTGGGTGTAAGGTGATAGCTATAGATATCCTCTACAAACCTTTTCCCGGTTTTAGGGCGTCACATCGCCTCTTACTAGTCGTACATGAAACCGATAGTAAGTCAATATGCATGTATTACCCAAATAACGGGCCCCTGACGTTTTGGATCAATTTTGGTCAAGCTGATCAAAGATTTAAGTTATTGGGCATTGCTAGGTGATAATCCTGGATGTCCCCTACATTCAAGCACCTTGTCTTAGAGCGTCACCTGCGTCATTCTGGTCGTAACAGCAATCTGAAGTGCTTGCTTAACTCAAATAAGGGTTCGTTAGACGTTGGAGTTAATTTTTGTGAAGCTGATCCCAGGATGGAAGTTATTTGGCGGTGTAAGCGATAGCCATAGATGTCCTCTGTATGCCAGTACTGGATCTAAGGGCGTCATGTCGCCTCCTTCTGGTCGTACCAGAAGCCAAACGTATGTCAATGTACATGTTTTATCCAAATAATCGGCCCCAGACGTTTTTGGTGGAGTTTTGCAAACCTGACCCAAGATTAAAGTTAATGGGCGGTGCTAAATACTGTCGTCCCCTACATGTCAGTACCTGTTCTAAAGGCGTCACATCACCTCATTCTGGTCATACTGCTAACCCAAAGTAGTCCAATGAGCTTGTGTTACCCAATTACGGGATCCAACGCCGTTTTTGGTCAATTTTGGTCAAGCTGACCTGAATATGGATGTTATTATGCGTTTTTAGGCGAAAACCCTGGGTGTCCCTTCCATGTCAGTACCCGGTATTTGGGCATCACATTGCCTCCTTTTAGCCGTAACATACAACCAAAGTAAGTTAATTTGCTTTTTGTGCGTAAATAGAGGTTTCCAAGACGTTGAGGTCAATTTGGTCAAGCTCACCACAAGATGTAAGTTATTGAGCGGTGCTAGGTGATAGCCATAGATGTCCACTTCATGCCAGTACCCGGTCTTGGGGCGTCACATCTCCTCCTTCTGGTCGTTCCAGCAGCCCAAAGTAGGTCAGTGTGCTTGTTTTACCCAAATAGGGGGTCCTGGACGTTGGGGGTCAATTTTGGTCAAGCTCACCCCAAGATGGAAGTTATTGAGCGGTGCAAGGTGATAGTCCTGGATGTTCCTTTCATGTCAGTACCCGGTCTTGGGGCGTCACAACGCCTCCTTTTGGGTCGTTCCAGCAACCCAAAGTAGGTCAGTGTGCTTGTTTTACCCAAATATGGGGGTCCTGGACGTTGGGGGTCGATTTTGGTCAAACTCACCCCAAGATGGAAGTTATTGAGCGGTGCTAGGTGATAGCCCTGGATGTCCCCTTCATGTCAGTACCCGGTCTTGGGGCGTCACATCGTCTCCTTCTGGTCGTTCCAGCAACCTACAGTAGTTTAGTGTGCTTGTTTTACCCAAATAGGGGGTCCTGGACGTTGGGGGTTCGATTTTGGTCAAACTCACCCCAAGATGGAAGTTATTGAGCGGTGCTAGGTGATAGTCCTGGATGTTCTCTTCATGTCAGTACCCGGTCTTGGGGCGTCACATCGCCTCCTTCTGGTCGTTCCAGCAACCCAAAGTAGGTCAGTGTGCTTGTTTTACCCAAATAGGGGGTCCTGAACGTTGGGGGTCGATTTTGGTCAAGCTCACCCCAAGATGGAAGTTATTGAGCGGTGCTAGGTGATAGACCTAGATGTCCCCTTCATGTCAGTACCCGGTCTTAAGGCGTCACATCGCCTCCTTCTGTTCGTTCCAGCAACCCAAAGTAGGTCAATGTGCTAGTTTTACCCAAATAGGGGGTCCTGGACGTTGGAGATCGATTTTGGTCAAGCTCTCCCCAAGATGGAAGTTATTGAGCGGTGCTAGGTGATAGCCCTGGATGTCCCCTTCATGTCAGTACCCGGTCTTGGGGCATCACATCGTCTTCTTCTGGTCGTTCCAGCAACCTACAGTAGTTCAGTGTGCTTGTTTTACCCAAATAGTGGATCCTGGACGTTGGGGGGTCGATTTTGGTCAAACTCACCCCAAGATGGAAGTTATTGAGCGGTGCTAGGTGATAGTCCTGGATGTTCTCTTCATGTCAGTACCCGGTCTTAGGGCGTCACATCGCCTCCTTCTGGTCGTTCCAGCAACCCAAAGTAGGTCAGTGTGCTTGTTTTACCCAAATAGGGGGTCCTGGACGTTGGGGGTCGATTTTGGTCAAGCTCACCCCAAGATGGAAGTTATTGAGCGGTGCAAGGTGATAGCCCTAGATGTCCCCTTCATGTCAGTACCCGGTCTGGGGGCGTCACATCGCCTCCTTCTGGTCGTTCCAGCAACCCAAAGTAGTTCAGTGTGCTTGTTTTACCCAAATAGGGGGTCCTGGACGTTGTGGGTCGATTTTGGTCAAACTCACCCCAAGATGGAAGTTATTGAGCGGTGCTAGGTGATAGTCTTGGATGTCCCCTACATGCTATTACCCGGTCTTAGGGCGTCACATCGCCTCCTTCTGGTCGCTTCAGCAACCCAAAGTAGGTCAGTGTGCTTGTTTTACCCAAATAGGGGGTCCTGGACGTTGGGGGTCGATTTTGGTCAAGCTCACCCCAAGATGGAATTATTGGGCGGTGCTAGGTGATAGCCCTGGATGTCCCCTTCATGTCAATACCCGGTCTTGGGGCGTCACATCGTCTCCTTCTGGTCGTTCCAACAACCTACAGTAGTTCAGTGTGCTTGTTTTACCCAAATAGTGGGTCTTGGACGTTGGGGGTCGATTTTGGTCAAGCTCACCCCAAGATGGAAGTTATTGAGCGGTGCTAGGTGATAGACCTAGATGTCCCCTTCATGTCAGTACCCGGTCTTAAGGCGTCACATCGCCTCCTTCTGTTCGTTCCAGCAACCCAAAGTAGGTCAGTGTGCTTGTTTTACCCAAATAGGGGGTCCTGGACGTTGGGGGTCGATTTTGGTCAAGCTCACCCCAAGATGGAATTATTGGGCGGTGCTAGGTGATAGCCCTGGATGTCCCCTTCATGTCAATACCCGGTCTTGGGGCGTCACATCGTCTCCTTCTGGTCGTTCCAACAACCTACAGTAGTTCAGTGTGCTTGTTTTACCCAAATAGGGGGTCCTGGACGTTGGGGGTCAATTTTGGTCAAGCTCACCCCAAGATGGAAGTTATTGAGCGGTGCTAGGTGATAGCCCTAGATGTCCCCTTCATGTCAGTACCCGGTCTGGGGGCGTCACATCGCCTCCTTCTGGTCGTTCCAGCAACCCAAAGTAGTTCAGTGTGCTTGTTTTACCCAAATAGGGGGTCCTGGACGTTGTGGGTCGATTTTGGTCAAACTCACCCCAAGATGGAAGTTATTGAGCGGTGCTAGGTGATAGACTTGGATGTCCCCTACATGCCAGTACCCGGTCTTAGGGCGTCACATCTCCTCCTTCTGGTCGTTCCAGCAGCCCAAAGTAGGTCAGTGTGCTTGTTTTACCCAAATAGGGGGTCCTGGACGTTGGGGGTCAATTTTGGTCAAGCTCACCCCAAGATGGAAGTTATTGAGCGGTGCTAGGTGATAGTCCTGGATGTTCCTTTCATGTCAGTACCCGGTCTTGGGGCGTCACAACGCCTCCTTTTGGGTCGTTCCAGCAACCCAAAGTAGGTCAGTGTGCTTGTTTTACCCAAATAGGGGGTCCTGGACGTTGGGGGTCGATTTTGGTCAAACTCACCCCAAGATGGAAGTTATTGAGCGGTGCTAGGTGATAGCCCTGGATGTCCCCTTCATGTCAGTACCCGGTCTTGGGGCGTCACATCGTCTCCTTCTGGTCGTTCCAGCAACCTACAGTAGTTTAGTGTGCTTGTTTTACCCAAATAGGGGGTCCTGGACGTTGGGGGTTCGATTTTGGTCAAACTCACCCCAAGATGGAAGTTATTGAGCGGTGCTAGGTGATAGTCCTGGATGTTCTCTTCATGTCAGTACCCGGTCTTGGGGCGTCACATCGCCTCCTTCTGGTCGTTCCAGCAACCCAAAGTAGGTCAGTGTGCTTGTTTTACCCAAATAGGGGGTCTTGAACGTTGGGGGTCGATTTTGGTCAAGCTCACCCCAAGATGGAAGTTATTGAGCGGTGCTAGGTGATAGACCTAGATGTCCCCTTCATGTCAGTACCCGGTCTTAAGGCGTCACATCGCCTCCTTCTGTTCGTTCCAGCAACCCAAAGTAGGTCAATGTGCTTGTTTTACCCAAATAGGGGGTCCTGGACGTTGGAGATCGATTTTGGTCAAGCTCTCCCCAAGATGGAAGTTATTGAGCGGTGCTAGGTGATAGCCCTGGATGTCCCATTCATGTCAGTACCCGGTCTTGGGGCATCACATCGTCTTCTTCTGGTCGTTCCAGCAACCTACAGTAGTTCAGTGTGCTTGTTTTACCCAAATAGGGGATCCTGGACGTTGGGGGGTCGATTTTGGTCAAACTCACCCCAAGATGGAAGTTATTGAGCGGTGCTAGGTGATAGTCCTGGATTTTCTCTTCATGTCAGTACCCGGTCTTAGGGCGTCACATCGCCTCCTTCTGGTCGTTCCAGCAACCCAAAGTAGGTCAGTGTGCTTGTTTTACCCAAATAGGGGGTCCTGGACGTTGGGGGTCGATTTTGGTCAAGCTCACCCCAAGATGGAAGTTATTGAGCGGTGCTAGGTGATAGCCCTAGATGTCCCCTTCATGTCAGTACCCGGTCTGGGGGCGTCACATCGCCTCCTTCTGGTCGTTCCAGCAACCCAAAGTAGTTCAGTGTGCTTGTTTTACCCAAATAGGGGGTCCTGGACGTTGTGGGTCGATTTTGGTCAAACTCACCCCAAGATGGAAGTTATTGAGCGGTGCTAGGTGATAGTCTTGGATGTCCCCTACATGCCATTACCCGGTCTTAGGGCGTCACATCGCCTCCTTCTGGTCGCTTCAGCAACCCAAAGTAGGTCAGTGTGCTTGTTTTACCCAAATAGGGGGTCCTGGACGTTGGGGGTCGATTTTGGTCAAGCTCACCCCAAGATGGAATTATTGGGCGGTGCTAGGTGATAGCCCTAGATGTCCCCTTCATGTCAATACCCGGTCTTGGGGCGTCACATCGTCTCCTTCTGGTCGTTCCAACAACCTACAGTAGTTCAGTGTGCTTGTTTTACCCAAATAGGGGGTCCTGGACGTTGGGGGTCGATTTTGGTCAAACTCACCCCAAGATGGAAGTGGTTGAGCGGTGCTAGGTGATAGCCCTGGATGTCCCCTACATGCCAGTACCCGGTCTTGTGGCATCATATCGCCTCCTTCTGGTCGTTCCAGCAACCCAAAGTAGGTCATTATGCTTGATTTACCCAAATAGGGGGTCCTGGACGTTGGGGTCGATTTTTGCCAAACTCACCCCAAGATG
The DNA here is from genome assembly GCF_026914265.1 of Mya arenaria. Classification (NCBI taxonomy): domain Eukaryota; kingdom Metazoa; phylum Mollusca; class Bivalvia; order Myida; family Myidae; genus Mya; species Mya arenaria. Next base: position 1,268,501 of record NC_069129.1, on the reverse strand, counting down.
GAAGTTATTGGGTGGTGCTAGGTGATAGTCCTGGATGTCCCCTACATGCTAGTACCCGGTCTTAGGGCGTCACATCGCCTCCTTCTGGTCGTTCTAGCAACCCAAAGTAGGTCAGTGTGCTTGTTTTACCTAATTAGGGGGTCCTGGACGTTGGGGTCGATTTTGGTCAAGCTCACGCCAAGATGGAAGTTATTGAGCGGTGCTAGGTGATAGTCCTGGATGTTCCCTTCATGTCAGTACACGGTCTTGGGGCGTCACATCGCCTCCTTCTGGTCGTTCCAGCAACCCAAAGTAGGTCAGTGTGCTTGTTTTACCCAAATAGGGGGTCCTGGACGTTGGGGGTCGATTTTGGTCAAACTCACCCCAAGATGGAAGTTATTGAGCGGTGCTAGGTGATAGCCCTGGATGTCCCCTACATGCCAGTACCCGGTCTTGGGGCATCACATCGACTCCTTCTGGTCGTTCCAGCAACCCAAAGTAGGTCAGTGTGCTTGTTTTACCAAAATAGGGGGCCCTGGAAGTTGGGGTCGATTTTTGCCAAGCTCACCCCAAGATGGAAGTTATTGGGCGGTGCTAGGTGATAGTCCTGGATGTCCCCTACATGTCAGTACCCGGTCTTAGGGCGTCACATCGCCTCCTTCTGGTCGTTCCAGCAACCCAAAGTAGGTCAGTGTGCTTGTTTTACCCAATTAGGGGGTCCTGGACGTTGGGGGTCGATTTTGGTCAAATTCACCCCAAGATGGAAGTTATTGAGCGGTGCTAGGTGATAGTCCTGGATGTTCCCTTCATGTCAGTACCCGGTCTTGGGGCGTCACATCGCCTCCTTCTGGTCGTTCCAGCAACCCAAAGTAGTTCAGTGTGCTTGTTTTACCCAAATAGGGGGTCCTGGACGTTGGGGGTCGATTTTGGTCAAACTCACCCCAAGATGGAAGTTATTGAGCGGTGCTAGGTGATAGCCCTGGATGTCCCCTACATGCCAGTACCCGGTCTTGGGGCATCACATCGCCTCCTTCTGGTCGTTCCAGCAACCCAAAGTAGGTCAGTGTGTTTGTTTTACCAAAATAGGGGGCCCTGGACGTTGGGGTCGATTTTTGCCAAGCTCACCCCAAGATGGAAGTTATTGGGCGGTGCTAGGTGATAGTCCTGGATGTCCCCTACATGCCAGTACCCGGTCTTAGGGCGTCACATCGCCTCCTTCTGGTCGTTCCAGCAACCCAAAGTAGGTCAGTGTGCTTGTTTTACCCAATTAGGGGGTCCTGGACGTTGGGGGTCGATTTTGGTCAAATTCACCTCAAGATGGAAGTTATTGAGCGGTGCTAGGTGATAGTCCTGGATGTTCCCTTCATGTCAGTACCCGGTCTTGGGGCGTCACTTCGCCTCCTTCTGGTCGTTCCAGCAACCCAAAGTAGGCCAGTGTGCTTGTTTTACCCAAATAGGGTGTCCTGGACGTTGGGGGTCGATTTTGGTCAAACTCACCCCAAGATGGAAGTTATTGAGCGGTGCTAGGTGATAGACCTAGATGTCCCCTTCATGTCAGTACCCGGTCTTAATGCGTCACATCGCCTCCTTCTGTTCGTTCCAGCAACCCAAAGTAGGTCAATGTGCTTGTTTTACCCAAATAGGGGGTCCTGGACGTTGGGGATCGATTTTGGTCAAGCTCACCCCAAGATGGAAGTTATTGAGCGGTGCTAGGTTATAGTCCTGGATGTCCCCTACATGCCAGTACCCGGTCTTAGGGCGTCACATCGCCTCCTTCTGGTCGTTCCAGCAACCCAAAGTAGGTCAGTGTGTTTGTTTTACCCAAATAGGGGGTCCTGGACGTTGGGGGTCAATTTTGGTCAAGCTCACCCCAAGATGGAAGTTATTGAGCGGTGCTAGGTGATAGCCCTAGATGTCCCCTTCATGTCAGTACCCGGTCTTAGGGCGTCACATCGCCTCCTTCTGGTCGTTCCAGCAACCCAAAGTAGTTCAGTGTGCTTGTTTTACCCAAATAGGGGTTCCTGGACGTTGAGGGTCGATTTTGGTCAAACTCACCCCAAGATGGAAGTTATTGAGCGGTGCTAGGTGATAGTCCTCGATGTTCTCTTCATGTTAGTACCCGGTCTTGGGGAGTCACATCGCCTCCTTCTGGTCGTTCCAGCAACCCAAAGTAGGTCAGTGTGCTTGTTTTACCCAAATAGGGGGCCCTGGACGTTGGGGTCGATTTTGGTCAAACTCACCCCAAGATGGAAGTTATTGAGCGGTGCTAGATGATAGTTCTGGATGTCTCCTACATGCCAGTACCCGGTCTTAGGGCGTCACATCGCCTCCTTCTGGTCGTTCCAGTAACCCAAAGTAGATCAGTGTGCTTGTTTTACCCAAATAGGGGGCCCTGGACGTTGGGGGTCGATTTTGGTCAAGCTCACCCCAAGATGGAAGTTATTGGGCGGTGCTAGGTGATAGCCCTCTATGTCCCCTTCATGTCTGTACCCGGTCTTAGGGAGTCACATCGCCTCCTTCTGGTCGTATTAGCAACCCAAAGTAGGTCAATGTGCTTGTTTTAACCAAATATGAGTTTCCCTTACGTTTAAGTTAATTGTGTTTAGGCTGAATCGAAGATGGAAGTCATGCGGCACTGCTAGGTGATAGCCCAGATGTCCATTTTATGCCAGTTACCTGTCTTATGGCGTTACATCGCCTCCTTTTGGTCGTATCAGCAACCCAAAGTAGTTTAATGTGTTTGTTTAACTCAATCAAAAGGGCCAAAGAGGTTGGGGTCAATTTATTCAAGCTGACCCTAAGATGGAAGTCATTTGTAGGTGCCAGTTCATAGCCATTGCCAGTACCCTGTCTTAGAGCGTCAAATTGCCTCCTTCTGGTCGTAACAAGGGGTCCCAAGGATTTAGGTGCGGCATCTTGCTGTCGTACTAACAACACAATTTCCTTAATTTCTTTGCCATGCACTGACCCCGTCTTGGAGGATACATATGGTCTTCCTAACCCCAGTACTACGCTTATTAAATGATTACAGGGAATAGTGTTTTTAAAGGGTCTGCGTCGTATGCTTACCCTGTCTTCTGGAGTCTTTATTTGATCAGCATGAATCTTAGATAATTACACTATCAACAAAGCGGGATTTTTTCTTTCAAAAAAAGCGTTTCCACCGCGGGAGAGAATGCGTCATCGCGGAATATCGCAACGATATATTCCACCGCAGCCAACGCGGTGGTGCGCGTCGTCACCGCAATCATCTGCTGTTACTGCTGTTTCTGCGTACGACTTAATTCCGTATAAATGCACGCGGCAAATCGCCGTAATTCGGCAAAACCGAGATGTTTAGGTATTTGGGGTACAAATAGAATAGAAGAAGTAGATTAAACCGTGCTCGCGGACAGGATTTTACTTGATTGCGAGGGTAAACAATCGCATTGCTCTTATATAAATACTGACTAAACAACCAGAATGCAACTCATAGTAAAACGATTGAAGAATGTTGGTTAAATATTTTGATACCAAATTTTACGAGAACGCTATTCATATTATACATATTTTTACTTAATATAGCGGGTGTTTCGGATTAAAAACCAAATACCAAATATTATAAAGTACAGTATTTATTGGGGGAATGGGGGTAAACTGTGCCAGTAATAATATTTTAAAAAGCTGATGTAATATTTTAAATGTTTATGTTATCTGGGGCCAAAAATAAATCCAATTTAAATTATTCCCCCATGTGTTATCAACATATTAGCTGGTTATCCCGGATACTATTTAGCCGCGGGTAGCCTCTACTGAGTACTGTAGTACATATTAATTTTATGGTTTACTTTTGTTCGAACTGGTTCTTTTTGATTATGTTTCATCGTGTTTTATTTATATAAACCATTTGCGTTAATGATATTTTCTTTGAAACATTGTTGTTGTGTGGCAGGTGTTCTTATTGGCTGCTGGAAAATAGTAGATTCCTTTCACATTTCGTGTTTCGTGGTAAAAGTACTTATTGGCTGCTAAGTCCCTTATTGGCTGCTGTACTTATTGGCTGCTGTTATTGGCTGCTAGCTTGCTGTCAGTAAACTTCTGCGGTCTTTTTTGTTAAAATAATCAAAGTTTGGCAGACCAACGACACATCCAAATTAAAATGATAGCTAACAAGCTATAAATGATTGATATTGATTCCTTTCAACGCATTTCGTTTCCATTACTCCTCCTCAACTCGGTATGGACCCTTCATCCGCAGACTATGATATGAAAAGGTCATCTGATACCATTTATCACGTAGAAGTGTGTCAAGACCCACACAGGTGAGTTGATATGAGTGTATATTTTTTATATCACTCAATGACACCGCCCTGATAGCTCAGTGGTAGAGTGTCTGCATAGGATGTGGAAGGTCCAAATCCTGGATCTAGACCACATCATGCTGTCATACATTAACAAAATAATCCTAGTAGCATGCATGTACCTGGTGCTTGGCATAAAACATACTTGGACTCATGTTCAATATCTGACAGTGATGAGGCTTGTGAAAATCTTGACATGTATCTGGTTTGACAGACAAGTGTTAAACTGCCATCATACATGGCATAGTCCATATAAACAGCCGCTTCGGAGTCTTTGATGATTTTTGTTTTGGTGACTCTACGCGTCCATATCCCACTTGTTTTCCTAGCAATGAATGACATCCCAGCGCAAAGTATATCGAGCGGAAAGATAACAGGTACCAGCTAGATAGTAAAGAAATTGGCGATGCTATGTTGGAAGATCGATCTGAACTTGTGTTTCATAAAACACTTAAGTGTAATGCACCAGTCAATTGTAACCACAGCCCCCTAGGTCTGGGAGAATAGCAGGGACTTTGACTTTCGGTCCAGCCAAGCCCGGGTAAAATTCCCGCCCTGCCAGGACGAACTGCTGGTGAAATCCCCGCCAAATGCCCCCGCACCCCAGGGTATACCCCCGGACCTTGGGGGCTGTGGTTACAATTGACTGGTGCATAATAAAAGAAATGCATTGGCTAAAAATAATGAGTAACTTTTGTAGTTTTATTTAACAATGCAGTGTTAAAAATTGTAGAGTTACAGTTGAAGAATATATTTTACATTGGTATGAATCAGTCGATTTGTGGCGTTCAGGGATTAAAATAAATATCCAAATGTTAAAAAAAGTTCCCTATATATAGTATACGTGCACTATTGTGGCCTGGTAACAATGGCATGAATGGAAATCTTTTGCTCTTTATTTATTTGAAACATAATAATACTGCTGATCAACATCATATTGCTGTATGACTGAGTGTATGTTTATATGTTTGCTTTATACTTTTACTAGTCTAAGACATAGGCACAGAAAATAGTAGGGACTACGTGAAGGTGATGTTGTTGGCATTTAAGACTTTATTAACAGGGACCTCTACCCATAAACCCTGCTTGGACCTGATTCAGATTCTTAAATAATTGTTCAGGATTAGAAATTTTGGTGTGTTATCTTGTAAATTGCTGCTTTGAGTTTCCCTTTAGATTTGAAATGTTATGAAATATTTATAGGTTATTTAACATTGTTCTGTACAATATTGATATATATTTGGAAGAGTACACACTCAGCTAGGCGCGTCCAATATGGATTTCCAAGATGTGTTGTAGTCCAAATATATTCCGTATTGTACTAAACAATGTTAAATGACCTTTTTATTCTATACCTATAAATATAACCCCAAATATATTCTGTATTGTACAGAAAATGTTAAATAATAATAATAATAATAATAATAATAAATAATAATAATAGCAATGATGATTATAATAATACTAATGATGTCCGTGTTTACAAACGACAATATTGATCCAATAATAACAGAAGCATAACGCTTTATTTAGAGCGCTTGTTGATTCGGATTTTCATTCGGAACCTTTTCACGGGTTTCGGTCTTTATCATAGGTTTAACATGGGACCTTTGATTCGTACAATACGTTAAAAATATGGGATTTTTGTATGCGCGTGCATCCCACTACGGAAATATATTGTACGGTCAGGTGGTTCAAAAGAGCATCTATGATTGGATGTATAAATTAGGTATAGAATAATCAATTATATCTAACATTCAAAACTTTTTAAGAACTTTGAAAATTGCTTTTGCAGTACAGCAAGAAACAAAGACATATCAACACATGTTAAGAATTACTTGCAAGGAAAACAGCTGTCAAACAGGGACCTGGTGATTACAGAATATGATGACCCTTTCCTCAAGCAGCATGTGTCCAAGATTGAAATATCAGATATAAAGTTATCTCAGCACGAGGTAATACTTCAATCATGTATAATTTCCATTGTTTTATGTCTATTCACATTGAAGTGCATGTAACCATGATGTGGTGGTGCATGTGCAAATTTCATTTTGATCGACAGCAAAAGTTTCAGTAATTTCATCTGTGAGTTCAAATATCTTCAAACAATGAAGAAAGTCAATACTGTTCACAATTTGATTCGGTTTCATATTTGTTTTCCTTTAAACTAAAACATCTGACAGCTTGAGTATGAGTCAAAGGTCAAATTCTGGTAGTCACATACACTTGACTACTGGTTGATTTTGCAAACTCATGACTTTAAGCTCAGAGTCTGGGCTACAATTAGTATTTATTCTATTCTACACATTTCTTGCATCCACAGACAATCAGCGTGAGTGAGAGTGTGTTCCATTACCATGTATACCAGCTGCAGGAGGATGGGCCGGGTACAGAGGAACTGGATGAAGAAGATCTCGCGGCCGCCAACCACTGGATCCTACCCTCACGGGACTTCCATGGCCTCTGGGACAGCCTTGTCTTCGATGAGGATATTAAAACTAGGGTATTGCAAAGTTAGAAAAAAATACTGTCCCATCAGTCCATGCCAGTAAAATTTGAGCTGTAATTTTTTTCTCTTTTTTTTTTTAAATAGAAAATCTGTCTGGTTTTAAGTTTGCAATCATAATACCCCAAGCAACATATGTCTGGGGGCTATATAGGAGTTGCATATGTTAGATCACGTCTGATCACAAAATAAAACTCATAGAAATGTTGTCAGCATGTGTCTGTTGCGCATCTGCCATTTCTTTTAAATTTCGCTTGGTCCAACAAGTTAAAGCTCTTTAGTTAGTTTTTAATGTTTGGATTTTTTTATGCCCCCACAAAGTGGCGGCATATAGGGTTGCCCTTGTCCGTACGTACGTCTGTCTGTCTGTACGTACGTACGTACGTCCCGAAGATTGTTTCCGATCTAATTCTTGAAAACCGTTTGTCCAATCCTCACCAAACATTAAAGACATGTTTGTGACCATAATATCTTGATCAAGTTCGATAGTCATGGAAATCGCTTTAGTCATTTAGGAGTTACGGCCCTTTTTTGCCAAAAATACTTCAAAAATATATGTTTCCAATCTAATTCTTGAAAAGTATGTGTCCAATCCTCACCAAACTTTACATACATGATTGTGACCATAATATCTTGATCAAGTTCGATAGCCATGGAAATCGCTTTAATCATTTAGGAGTTACGGCCCTTTATTTGCAAAAAAAGACTTGAAAAATACGTCCCGAAGATTGTTTCCTATCTAATTCTTGAAAACTGTTTGTCCAATCCTCACCAAACTTTTAACACATGTTTGTGACCATAATACCTTGATCAAGTTCGATAGCCATGGAATTCGCTTAAATCATTTAGGAGTTAGGGCCCTTTATTTCCCAACAATACTTAAAAAATATCTTATCCGATCTAATTTTTGAAAAGGATTTGCCCTTGTGCAGATTATCCTGAATAATCATTATGGCTTATTTTCTGTGACAAAAAATCGAAGTGGGGGCATCCGTGTCCTATGGACACATTTCTAGTTTTGTATTGCATGTAGACCCAAAACTATTCCACCTTCACTTTTGAAACTTAGGAATATTGGTTAAGATTGGCTGTTTCACACCTGCCATTTCTTTAACATTTCATTGTTAACTCTACAACCTGACATTTAACTATTTCTGAGTCCAGGGGGCATCTAGGGGTTTTCATCACAATTACTGTATGATAGCTATTGTAAGCAATGTCTGGTAACCTGGTTTAAAAAAATAGTAAATTTTATCAAATCTGACAGTTTTTCAATTCATTACAAGAAAGCTGCACCAAACCTTATTTGGAGAAATGGTGAGAATATTTGGACTAACATTCAGTGACACTGTGTAATAAAGGCAGTAAAAATGCAAAAATCTAATAATTAGTTTTTCATTTCATCAAATGCTAACTCACACTCATTAGCATCTATATAATAGATTAATAATCAAATATACCCCGCACAACTACATCTTGTTAGAACGACTACTCCTTGACCCTTACAATTTACTCTGAATGTGGATGGAGATTGTACAAGTTTCCAACAGCTATCAGAAAACTTATATTTATTTGAGAAATGGAACAGTCTCAATTTTATACCCAAGTTAAGATCATGTGAATTTTTTTTGTGAATTTGATCCCGAGATTAGTGTTAATAAGTAGCGGCCCATTGCTGGCTGAATTTTACAATGTTCTTAATAAATGTGTTATAGATTTACATTGGAACTAATATAATAATTGTATTCTTTTATAAATATTTCATAAAGATTCCCATTTTTGTAACCACCAATATTATTGTATGCTTCCTATGTTAGTTATCATTCCACTTATTCACACAGCATAAGTTGTTGAAAGAAATGTTTTCTTTCTGAACCTTTTACGGTAACTTCTCAGCTGAAATCTGAAATTCCATTCAAGCTTTTAAACCTCTTACTTAGGTAAAAAGAAAGATTTTTACAAACAAAGTCTTGAAATACAACTAAGTCCAATGATAATGATAAATTATGTATTTGTTTTTTTTCAGTTACTTAGTTACGCAGCAACAACTCTGTTGTTTACGGATAGAAAAGTTGATAGCAACATCATCTCTTGGAATAAAGTGATATTATTGCATGGTGAGTAATGGGAAATATGGCATTCATTCCCTGGATCTGTGGGCTTGTATGTCTTTGAATTGCTTGTGAAAATCCCATATTGCACTGCTCATGTAAAGTCCATATTGCATGTGGTGAGACTCTAGGGCACGTGGGTGGTATATCTATGCATGCACGAAGAAGTGTTGAAACCAAATGAATAAACTGACGTATGTACAATTTCTTTTTTTTATTCCTACAAATAAGTGCTTCTGATAAAATAAAAATAACTTTGTTTAAAAAGTATTAAAGCCTGCTGGTGCCCTAAATCCACGCTGTATCCTTCATTTAGTAACATTTGAGGAGGTAGATTTGTGTATGGTTAGTGAGCTTTTATGTGATACAGATTCAGAGACACAGAATGTATCAAGGTATGTTTATAATTGTTTGTTGTATAATGCAGATATTGCAAAATAAACTGTATCATTAGTTAAGCTAATTTTGACAATCAATTACTCAAAAATATAGCAAAATAATGCACAATTGAACGTAAGAACTGTATGATATGTGGCACAAGTCATAATGTGGCATTGAGAGCTCAACAACTCATCCAAATATTATTGTTTCTTTTTTGGAACAGATGTTTTTCCATGAAGCAAGCTCATATTATATTAGTATGAATTGTTTTTCATTAGTTTACATGTATACATCTTCAAGACATTCAGATTCTGCTAAAATCACTTTCTCATTTTATGCACACTGATAAAGCTTTGCTTTTTTCTTCACGGATGCAAAACATTTGCATTGATTTTCTCTTTGGCTATTGTGACCAGATATTGTTTTTTCTACATGACAAAGTGCAAACACAAGAATTATTTACTTGAATATCAGACATAAGTTATATTTCCTTCACATTTTCATGTAATTATTAACTGACTCTACCACTGTTTAAGTCAATTTGATCAATGTTTGCTTCAGGCCCGGAATACTGTAGATTCACAATTGTTTGCTTATTGATCAGATTGTCCTAACAGCATATTTATTAAAGCTGCACTCTTACTCCCAAATAAGATTTACCACAATTAATAATATTGTTTTAATATTCTGAACAAGATGAATAAATGTCAAAAACAATGGAGGATACTGAGTTGAATTTGAAAGAAATACGAATAAAAAATGGTATTTTCCTTATGAGACTAGCAGACTACAGTAAATGTTTGAGCATTCACCAATCATTTAATATTTTTTGCACTTTCAGCTATTAAATACACTGTTACAATCTTATTATCAGTAATTAATATTTTCCATAAATGCATTATTAAGTAAACTAGTAGTTAAAGGTTAATCAGTCAAAATTGATGTATGTTATACATGTGTATGTATTGATTTTGAATAAGAGTGTCACTTTAACCATAGATAGCTTCTTAATCTTGAATATTGATGTCAAATATAAAACCTCGCAAAATAGCTAAAAACCATAAAAAGGACCTCATCAAATGAAAACCTTCCACAATAGATAATATCTCCTTATAGTCTGTGGCATTTGGGCAGGCTAATATAACAAGATGTCAGTTCTTATCCATATAACTGTTCCTGTTTATCTCTTCAGGTCCTCCGGGAACAGGAAAGACGTCCCTGTGTAAGGCCCTGGCCCAGAAGCTCTGTATCCGCCTCTCGGACAGGTTCACCTATGGGCAGCTTGTGGAGATCAACAGTCATAGTCTCTTCTCCAAGTGGTTCTCTGAGGTACATGTATAGTCATAGTTTAAATCAGTTTGATGTGTTTTTCTCTAAGATATGGTCACAGTTAAGCCCAGTTTAATGTGTTATTATCTGAGGTATGTTCACAGTAATGATGATGGACTTGTTCTCTGAGGTATGGTCACTGTTTAGATCAGTTTGATGGGCTTGTTCTCTGAGGTATGGTCACTGTTTAGATCAGTTTGATGGGCTTGTTCTCTGAGGTATGGTCACTGTTTAGATCAGTTTGATGTGGTGGTTCTCTGAGGTATGGTCACTGTTTAGATCAGTTTGATGGGCTTGTTGTCTGAGGTATGGTCACTGTTTAGATCAGTTTGATGGGCTTGTTCTCTGAGGTATGGTCACTGTTTAGATCAGTTTGATGTGGTGGTTCTCTGAGGTATGGTCACTGTTTAGATCAGTTTGATGGGCTTGTTGTCTGAGGTATGGTAATGGTTCAGATCAATTTGATGGGCTTGTTCTCTGAGGTATGGTCACTGTTTAGATCAGTTTGATGTGCTGGTTCTCTGAGGTATGGTAATGGTTGAGATCAATTTGATGGGCATTGGCCAGGGAATTGTACTTATATTATTTTCAAGTTGTACTTCACTGTATATTATTTTAGGGCACATTTTTAGCTTGTCTGTTGTTGTTTTTGAAAAAAAAGGTTGAGGTATTGTCATAACAATGGTGTTGTTGTAGGTGTCAGCATCATGCATTTTTTTACCCTGACTGTACAGAGGCATGTTGGCATTTTGCCCCATCACTATTGGAAAATTTTGACCAAGTGAATTTACATGTTGAGTATGGTATTGAGCCTCTTACTTTTGGCCACTTAATACTTACACCATTACCAATTACTACTAATGAAAGAGACTTATGCATCATTTATATCAGCTTAAATAGGAAAACCTCAATTGAAAACAATTGAGATCAACTTGAAATATTTGTGTTACAGAGTGGGAAACTGGTGATGAAGATGTTCCAGAAAATACAGGAACTCATTGATGAGCCTGACGCCCTGGTCTGTGTCCTTATTGATGAGGTGAGAGGTACCAGCATTCATTGGATGGGTTGATAAAGGAAAGGTTCTAAGGGATTGAAATAAAGAAGTACTTAGAATCTTATCATTTCACCTTTACTGTTGGTCATGGAGTTTTCTATAGTGGTCTAAGTCCTGACTGTATTTGTCAAGCAAAGATAACATAATCTTTCATGCTGGTGAAGTGTTGCAAGTCATTTGACCAGTACTAGAAAAATCAATCTTCAATCCTTTTGGGTAGATAGGTTGTGCACACCATTGGGCCCATTAAAATATCTAAATGAATAGTTTCATGCAATATAAATTAAGACATTTCAAAGAAACAAAACCAAATATTGAATCATTATTTAAAAAAACCTGCCATTGCAAAATGATTTGTTGATTATGGAAAATGTCAAACTACTGCGAGTTATGACACCAGTAAACAAGGTGCAAACTCTTTTTGGTGAAGTATGTGGAAAACTGTGATTGTAAAGTGAAAGATTATGGTATGCAAGAAAAGAACTAATCATGAGTTTCCGGTATGGAAGTAAAATTCCAACACTAAGGCATGTTGCTAGCAGGTCACTGTGCAAGCCTCATTTCCGACTTTCCCACTGGCCCTCTCTCTGAATTTTCTATTTTCTCCGGAAACACATGACATATACTTATAGCCTAAAATTTCAAATTGTTATAAATTGTTTTCAGTGAGGAATGAAAACCTTATTTCATGCAAAATAAATGTTTGTTAGGTATGAATTATTTTGCTTTCTCTACCAGGTTGAAAGTTTGACAGCTGCCCGTAAAGGTGCCATGTCAGGCAATGAGCCGTCAGATGCTATCAGGGTGGTCAATGCTGTTCTCACTCAGATTGACCAGATCAAAAAGTATGTACAACATGATAAGTACATGTATTCTGTATTTGTCCTTACAGAATGGTAATATCTACCCTGTGTGTGTAGTCCAAGTCTAAATTGATTTAAATTTGACCCAAGGGCATGTGTGAAAGTAAGTATATTGTACGATAAATTTCTTTAGAAGTCTTTGTCCAATCATCATCAAATTTGGTCACTATCTGTACAGTCATAATTTGTTGAACAAGTTTGATAACCAGCCATTTCGCTTTAGTCTCTCGAAAGTTATCACCCTTTATTTATAGAAATTACTAGGGATGGCAACGAGTAATAAAATTGATACTGGAGTACTCGGACAATCTTCCGATTGAGTACTCGGGAACTCGATTACTCAGATAACTTGAATTGGTTTTCGGGAAAGACAAGTTCGTGTATACATGTATCGGTCATGAACATTGTGCGTTGGTCGTAATATTGGCCATTTCATCTTTAAATAAGACTGTAATTATGTACCTTAACAGAGAAATCAATAAAAAGAAAACAAATATTGGTTCATGCTTTTAATTTGTCGTTTTCATTTCATTTTATACGAACAAATGTACTATATTATAAATGGAAAGTTAAACTCGGATCATATTCGAGCGTCGGGATGATCAAGACTACACTCAATAATGAACTACATTCAGAATTACTATAAACGAAAATTGTTTACTCTACAAAATACTTTTTAAAATGACAGTTTTTCATAATGAAATATTGTTCTTTTCCTCATTAATATTCATTTTCCATGATTATTATATCCACCAATCATTTGTGATAATCATTGCCCATTCAGGAATCATTTCACGTAACAGTCGTTACTAATTCGCTCGTCAACGTCCATTGTTTAGTGAAAACACACTAATTGGTAAACAATATAATTCTATAAAAGATGTACAGCTATCAAAATTTCGCTAATTTACATCAGTGCTATTTGCAAAGTAGGGCCCTTTGTTGACAGTTTGCAACCATCACAACAACTGTCAAATAATTTATTAGGGTCCATTGTGTACAAAGCGGGGATTAGAGGGACCGTAATTTGTCGACTTGGAAACATGAAAGATCTGATACTTAACGTCTGTTAATTGTGAATTTGGTGAATTTTATTAAAAAAAAAAAAAAAAAAAAAATTCCCGAGTACTTGAGTAATGATTTGATACTCAGATGATTGATCGAGTACTCGAGTACATCTTTAGAAATTACCTGAAATTTGTTTTGTCTGAACAATAACTGTTACTAAAAAAACTTAGTCCAATTATCACTAGTTTTGGTCAGAATGTTAAGGGCATTATACCTTGAAGAAGTTCGATAACCAGCCATGTTGCTCTAGTCACTCAAGAGTAATCACCCTTTAATTATAGAAATTACCTAAAATCTGTTTTGCCTCATCAAAAATTATAGAAGCCTTTGTCAATCATCACCAGTTTGAGTCAGAATTTGTTTAAATATTATATCGCTGACAAATTTGATAACCAGTCATATTTCATGAGTTACTCAAAAGTCTTCACCCTTTAATTATAAAAATTACCTTGTCTTTACTAAAAAATTTAGAATTCTTGTCCAATCATCACCAAATTTGGTCTGAATGTGTAATGGCTGAATATCTCAGTAAGGTTTAAAAACCAGCCATGTCGCCCCAGTTTTCATAGAGTTATGACCCTTGAATTGGCAAAAGCTGTATTTACAGTGTCCTCTCTTAAATTTACATTAACAAATATGTATTAAGTGGGGAAAAAAGCCACATTGTTGCATGTGACTTATCTGGCATGGAGTGTGTGCCAAGTAAAATTTCCCAGCCAAAATGTCTGTTGAGTATACATGAAAAGCCTGTCTTTATTTACGGTCATGGCTCAAATTCCTTGTTCTTTTTCTTGTTCAGACTGTTACTTGGTCATGAATTTGAAGAATTCAAAAGTATTTGGAACACATTTTCATCATGTCAAGACTGTGAGTAACCACCAACACTCATGGCTGTTGGTTAAAGGTCAAGGTCACACTTGGTCAAAATGGGTGCTCTTAATTTAACTTTGTGGAAAACATATAAGTTTCTTTTATCCATCAGTATTCTTATCAATCTTGGAAGGGTTTTCCTACTTGTATATTTTCACATTTGTTTAAAAATTATGAGTAACAAGATGCAATGTGTTATGTCAGGTTTTTTGTTATTCCTACAGGTACCCCAATGTGATAATCCTGACCACTTCCAATGTGACAGGGGCTATAGACCTGGCGTTTGTAGACAGAGCTGACATCAAGCAGTATATTGGTCCACCATCACCCTCGGCTATATACTCCATCTATAGATCCTGTATTCTAGAACTTACTAAGGTGAGATCGTAGACTTTGGAGAAAAAATCATTGTTTAATTTTGACATGAATAAGTCTTTAGCATTGGGCCAAATTTAAATAGACCTGGTGCTGAAAATTTCAGGACGGGATGCTAAATTCTTGCTAGGGACCCCCATTTTCAACTTCTGTGCATCGCTGGGACCCTTAAATAATCTTATTCAGTATAACCATGATATTTGGATCCTGTAGAATTACCTGTACCTGGGACCATTATTTGTCTTCCATTTGCATCCTAAGATCCCAAGCTGAAAATACTGCACTGTAATTTAAAACATACATTTTAGGGGTGTTTAGTATGTCATTATTTAAACATGGTTGATCATGAAAGATTTCACTATCATCCGGTACACACAGACACACATGTATGCATGTACCATTTTCACCTCTCTTCCATATCACAATGTGGACTTGAACCAATCTGCTCAATGATATACAACCCCACAGATCAACCAACTAAAATATGATGTACCTTAAGCTTGTTCTTCATTAACAGTGCCGCATATTGACATCGGGGCAGAGCGTGCTGGACATGAGGTCCCTGGAGTTCATGCGATTTGTGGAGAATAATGTCAGCAAGGATAGCCTACAGCTCAGGGAGATTGCTGTGTGAGTTTGCAAGACAATTTGTAAAAGTAAAAACCTTCAAATTAAATTAAAAAGCTGTTTAAACATTTTCACCTTTCAAAATATCTCCTCTCATTTTAAAGTTTCAATGTGTTTAGTAGAACTGACCTGACATCATGTGCCAAGCGAATGAAACTGACATAATTTTTATGTGAAAAAAACAAACACCAATGTCATGAAATTGTTATTCATGCAGTTTGTTGGTAAAAAATCTAACCTGTTATTTGATTAACCTTGTAAATATATATGTGTATTGTGAGTTGGTCTTCTAGGGGCTGTTTAATTAAAGACGTAAAAATCTTACTGTGTATCTTTGGGAGAGTCACAATTGACAATAAGTTCATTATTTTCGATCTTTATTGAAGCAGGGATCTTGGCTTTAAATTGTTTACCTCTCTTAAGTTTACGTGGAATTTCTCTATACAAACTCAAGAAGTAAACTTGCTGTTCCTATTACCCATATAGTATATACCTTTTCAAGTCATAGAATTGAAAACTTTCAGATTGTAAGGCTTCAGACGTAATTAATTTATACCAGAAATTTTTATTCCTTTTCAGTAAAAGTTATGGTTTGAGTGGCCGTACACTCCGGAAGTTGCCTTTCATTGCTCACTCTATGTTCATACAGGTAATAGTTTAGAGTAGTTTAGTTGCAGTCATTTTTTGTCCATGTTTCAAAGAAAAAGTCCTGGCGTCAATATCACCAAAAAACTTTGCTTAAGTTAAATCACAATCTCAATCTCAACTCAATTAACCATATTACATCAAAAGTTATTAAGAACATGTACGGTTTTTAACCCTTAAGAGCGCATACTACATGTATGATAGAATATGTTGATTTAAACCTTCAGTCAAAATTCCACTAGAAAAATATTCTACAGCCAAAACAGTATATGAGTACAATTCATTTATTTTTTAACATTACTGAAGTAAGTTTTTTGCTCTAAAATATTTTAATCTTTGAAATATTGGCAAATCTTTTTTAACAACACATTTCATTAAGAAAGTTTGTTATCAAAAAGCATAAAACATGCATGATTTTGAATCATTCTATGCGTTTATGTGGTAAAATGAGTCGAGTCTGATATTGAGGTATGACTTGAGTATTTTCGTGATATTCGGGCCGGATATTGTGATAGCCTTGGTGTCATTTTCTTGCACAACTTTAACCTTGCCCAGAATTCAAAAACAGTTCAAAATATTCAAATAAATCCATAATTCAGTCTTCAATGGTTGTTGAGTTTTGCCACTTGTGAACAACAACAACTGAGAAAGCATCTGCCTTTGCTGCTCTTGTTGAAGTAACACAAACTCTATATAGTATTAACCACTACATATGTCTGTGATTTCTCTGGGTAAACTTTTCTGCCTTGTAAAGCCTGTTTCCCCTTGTGAAAAAGTGTCCAATTTTTCTCAGTAAATATTCCAATGCAGTACACAGAGTTTCTATGAATGAATAAAAAAAGTACAGTTAATGTATTTGACAAGACATGTATTTTTAGCCGGATTTTTCATGTAAAAATTACGGGTTATAGAATGGCGAAAACCGGGCGTTCGGGTGTGCGTTAACAATTCTGCGTTAAATTTTTCTTTTTTATGTAATAAAATCTAGAGTTTTTATCCAATGGTTATCAAACTTGGTCAGACTATTTGACGGCATGTTATCTTGAATATATATGAATATGGGTCATCTCGGGTCAAAACCTAGGTCACCAGGTCAAATCTTTAAAAGAAATATTTCACAGTAATAAATTCAACAATTTTTATCAAATCTTAAAGAAACATGGTCAGAATATTTGTCTGCATAATATCTTGCTTATTTTTTATATCGGTCATCCTGGGTCAAATTCTAGGTCACTAGGTCAAATCTAAGGAAAATCTTTCCACTTCATAAATTCAACAATTTTTGTCAAATCTTTATGAAACTTGGTAAGAATATTTCTCTACATGTTGTCTTAAACATTTGTGAATATGGGTCACCTCAGATCAAAAACTAGGTCACTAGGTCAAATCTTAGGAAATACTTTCCTGATGTCATAAAAAAAATGTATGCTTACCAAACCTTTCAATATCAGACAACAATTAATTTCAAATGCTATTTAATAAACACACATCCCAATCATGAATTTCATTCCTACCCATATTTTTCAAAAATTTAAATTTTAATCAACTTTAGAAATATTTGTGTACATGAAATAATAAAGTGTGTCATCTAGGGTCAAAAACTAGGTCTCTTGGACAGATCGTATTGGAAAAGCTGATTTATTTAAAAAATGTTCATTTTTTCCTCACACAAATGGAATAGTTTCTGTTGATCAGGTTATTTGTATGAACGATATCTCCGATAAGAATAAATATGGGTCTTTTTGGTTAAAAGTACTAGGTCACTAGCTCAAATTCTGGGTTTGCAAAATTGCATCATCAAATAAAAAATCCGGTTTGTTTCATGGCGTCTTGTTGCTTTTATATCAGGTATTTTGACAGGTTTTAGTATTTTCCCAAAATTGATTTTTTTCCTACCAATTTGAAAGGCACCGGCATTGAAAGAAAATCCCTGTGTCTGGTCCATATTTTTGTCATAAAATATCATATTTTTAAAGTGACCACCAAAGTATTGAGATGTGTCGCACACAAGATCTGTGTCCTACTTTCAAGTTTAAGGTCACAGCAACCTTCTAAGATTGTATGGTTTGCTGTGTAAGCATTATTGATGATATTTCGTGTCTGGTCCATATCTTTGTCATTCACTGTTTGATTTTAAAATAAATTGCCAGAAATTATCAACATAGATGGGGACATGTCACGCACAAGACCAGTGTCATTACCTTCAATGTGAAGGTCACAGCAACCCTCTCAACCTAGTCAGTTTTGCTGTTGAAGACTACTGATGATTTTTTATCCATAGGATAAAAATGTTTCCGTCTGTCTATCAAATCTTTTTGACACGTTCCAATTTATTTTTCAGTCCATAATTTGCCATTATTAAGATGTTTGTCACTCACGAAATGAAGAAATGTTTTTCTACTCAGTTGTATAACAGGTGTCTACATTATTGACATTTCTGTGGCACATTTACCTTCAGTGAAACCCATTCGACTCAATTTCTTTAATTGTTCTATCTAGGCACTAAGTGTTTCTGACACTTCTTTTCGAACGTTTTATACTGTAATCAGTGCCGTTGTCTCTTGCTTTGGCTTCGGAACAATTTAACCTTGCCATAACACAAAAACCACTCATGGTTTTCAAATGAAATTTTGTACAAATGTTGCCACAGACAATATTCACATCATATTTAGCATGACCCATAAATCTTGCTTCAGTACTTGTTGAGTACTGCCCCTTGTTAGACTAAAGCTATAGACAGTCATTGGGTTTTGGTCACAATACTCTTATTTAAAAAAATAGTTGTCTTAGTGATCTTTACTTTTGGACCCTGCTTAACACGCGGGTGCCTTATATTTATCATCATGTCTGTCCATATGTCCACATTTTTTAAGCCTTAAATATTGTCAGATTCTTGGTTATATACTAAATAATATGCTTTCAAATTTCACCCCCTTCAAATACGTTATACCAGATCTTGTTCATTATGTTTGTATTGTGTGTGAAATTGTCAATTTCAGAAATCAGAAGCCACACTACAGGAATTCTTAGTGGCCCTGGATAAGGCAGTGCAACAGCAGTTTAAGGAGAGAAATGACCTCACTAGGGACTCCTAGTGACCTCACTACCAACTCCTAGTGACCTCACTATCAACTACTAGTGACCACACTATCGACTACTTGTGACCTCACTATAGACTTGTGATTAACTCTCTTATTTATGAACTGGATAAATGTTTTGTGTCGATGTACATTTCTGTCAAAATATGGTACAAAATCTATGCTAAACTTTTAAATAATTCTTATGAACATGTTGGGATATCTGTGCCAATGTACTTGTATGTACGCAGATACGGTGCAACTGGTCAATTGCGTTTAAAATATTGCATTTGAGGATAATTGAACATGTAACTATCCTAACTGGGTGCTGCTTGTTGTTGTTTATATGAAAAAAATATGATTTAAGATTTCACTTCTAAAACAATTATTATTTTGCCCGATGTTGAAATGTATAAAGTGGTGTTGTTGAAGGATCTCATTCAAACACCCTGATGTTGGACTGTAGATTGTATCGCTTGTGTAGCATGGCGAGCTTGTAGGGAACATGTTCAAACACACTGATGTTGGACTGTAGATTGTATCGCTTGTGTAGCATGGCAAGCTTGTAGGGAACATGTTCAAACACACTGATGTTGGACCGTAGATTGTATCGCTTGTGTAGCATGGCAAGCTTGTAGGGAACATGTTCAAACACACTGATGTTGGACTGTAGATTGTATCGCTTGTGTAGCATGGCAAGCTTGTAGGGAACATGTTCAAACACACTGATGTTGGACTGTAGATTGTATCGCTTGTGTAGCATGGCAAGCTTGTAGGGAACAAGTTCAAACACACTGATGTTGGACTGTAGATTGTATCGCTTGTGTAGCATGGCGAGGGTGTAGGGAACATGTTCAAACACACTGATGTTGGACTGTAGATTGTATCGCTTGTGTAGCATGGCAAGCTTGTAGGGAACATGTTCAAACACACTGATGTTGGACTGTAGATTGTATCGCTTGTGTAGCATTGCTAGCTTGTAGGGAACATGTTCAAACACACTGATGTTGGACTGTAGATTGTATCGCTTGTGTAGCATGGCGAGCTTGTAGGGAACATGTTCAAACACACTGATGTTGGACTGTAGATTGTATCGCTTGTGTAGCATCGCAAGCTTGTAGGGAACATGTTCAAACACACTGATGTTGGACTGTAAATTGTATCGCTTGTGTAGCATGGCAAGCTTGTAGGGAACATGTTCAAACACACTGATGTTGGACTGTAGATTGTATCGCTTGTGTAGCATCGCAAGCTTGTAGGGAACATGTTCAAACACACTGATGTTGGACTGTAGATTGTATCGCTTGTGTAGCATGGCAAGCATGTAGGGAACATGTTCAAACACCCTGATGTTGGACCGTAGATTGTATTGCTTGTGTAGCATGGCAAGCTTGTAGGGGTCATGTTGTCCAGCGACTTCAGAGTCATCATTCACACTTTCATTCCATGACCTTTCTTGAATATTTCTACTTAAATCTTTACCAAACTTGGCAGCAATGCTAAATGGCATAATATCTCAACTGAGTTCAATATTCAAAGTAATGATCCTTCCATGAATTGCCAAAATTTTATTATAAATGATAATCACAATGGTCAGGCGATATATCCAATTTGCTGAAATTTAGGTCTTCCTGATTTGTAAAAAAAGGTTATGTTTGTTTGAAATGAAAAACTATGTACAACATTCAAGTTGTTAACATGATGATGTATTAAAGTTTGTATCATGAATGTGAAATGTTATGTAGTTCTGTAAACTACAAAGCAAATGCTTTGCAAGTTGATTTATAGTTATATGATTAAATTGTAAATATAACATCTTGTGTCTATGGCATCATCATCATTATTATATGAATAATAAAAACTACAGTGACAAGCCCAGTAGCAAGACACTGGCATTTGTGTCGACTGGCGCAAGAATGTAACATCAAAGCAAGACAAACAAAACAAAAACCCTCATTTATCAAATATCGTTTATCTATAAATGCTTGGATTACATGTTCAATCCATTCACAATAAGTTAATAATGAAGCATCACATTATAAGAAAACACAGTGAAGTTCACACAGGGTTATTATGAAGATGATAAACTTCTACGTGTTTTAACTAGCAAGGGCATTCAGAGGAACCTTACAGATATCACTAATTGGGCCTTGTCAAACAGATACTGTAATTTACCGTGTATAGGATACATTTTCCCCTAGAATTCCTGTAAAAATGCTTGCGTCTATTCTATTGAAGCTATTTGTATATATTTATGATGTACATTTCGAAAACAATAACCCACGACAGGTGCACATTAACCCACGACTGGGGACACATTAAACCATGACCATGGGCACATAAACTCTTGACCAGGCACATAAACCCTCTACTGGTGCACATTTACCCATGACCAAGGATACATTCACTCACAGATGGTGCAAATTTACCCATGACCAGGAATACATTCACTCACAGCTGGTCCACACATTCACTCACAGCTGGTGCACATTTACCCATGACCAGAGATATATTCACTTAAAGCTGGTACACATTTACCCATGACCAGAGATACATTCACTCACAGCTGGTGCACATTTACCCATGACCAGGGATATATTCACCAACAGCTGGTGCACATTTACCCACGACCAGGAATACATTCACTCACAGCTGGTCCACACATTCACTCACAGCTGGTGCACATTTACCCATGACCAGGGATACATTCACCAACAGCTGGTGCACATTTACCCATGACCAAGGATACATTCACTCACAGATGGTGCAAATTTACCCATGACCAGGGATACATTCACTCACAGCTGGTCCACACATTCACTCACAGCTGGTGCACATTTACCCATGACCAGGGATACATTCACTCACAGCTGGTCCACACATTCACTCACAGCTGGTCCACACATTCACTCACAGATGGTGCAAATTTACCCATGACCAGGAATACATTCACTCACAGCTGGTCCACACATTCACTCACAGTTGGTGCACATTTAACCATGACCAGGGATATATTCACCAACAGCTGGTGCACATTTACCCATGACCAAGGATACATTCACTAACAGCTTGTGCACATTAACCCTTGACCAGGGATACATTCACTCACAGCTGGTGCACATTTACCCATGACCAGGGATACAGTCACCCACAGCCGGTGCATATTAACCCTTGACCAGGGATACATTCACTCACAGCCGATGCACATTTACTCATGACCAGGGATACATTCACTCAAAGCTGGTGCACATTTACCCATGACCAGGGATACATTCACTCACAGCTGGGGCACATTTATTCGTGACCAGGAATACATTCACTCACAGCCGGTGCACATTAACCCATGACCAGGGATACATTCACTCACAGCTGGTACACATTTACCCATGGCCAGGGTTACATTCAATAACAGCTGGTGCACATTTACCCATAACTAGGGATACATTCACTCACAGATGGAGCACATTTACCCATGACCAGGGATACATTCACTCACAGATGGAGCACATTTACCTATGACCAGGGATACATTCACTCACAGCCGGTGCACATTAACCCATGACCAGGGATACATTCACTCACAGATAGAGCACATTTACCCATGACCAGGGATACATTCACTCACAGCCGGTGCACATTTACCCATGACCAGGGATACATTCACTCACAGCCGGTGCACATTAACCCATGACCAGGGATACATTCACTCACAGCTGGTACACATTTACCCATGGCCAGGGTTACATTCAATAACAGCTGGTGCACATTTACCCATAACTAGGAAACCATTCACTCACAGATGGAGCACATTTACCCATGACCAGGGATACATTCACTCACAGCTGGTGCACATTTACCTATGACCAGGGATACATTCACTCACAGCTGGTACACATTTACCCATGACCAGGGATACATTCACTCACAGCTGGTGCACATTTACCTATGACCAGGGATACATTCACTCACAGCTGGTGCACATTTACCTATGACCAGGGATACATTCACTCACAGCTGGTACACATTTACCCATGGCCAGGGTTACATTCAATAACAGCTGGTGCACATTTACCCATGACCAGGGATACATTCACTCACAGATGGAGCACATTTACCCATGACCAGGGATACATTCACTCACAGCTGATGCACATTTACCCATGACCAGGGATACATTCACTCACAGCTGGTGCACATTTACCCATGACCAGGGATACATTCACTCACAGATGGAGCACATTTACCCATGACCAGGGATACATTCACCAACAGCTGGTGCACATTTACCCATGACCAGGGATACATTCACTCACAGCTGGTGCACATTTACCTATGACCAGGGATACATTCACTCACAGCTGAAGCACATTTACCCATGACCAGGGATACATTCTCTCGCAACTGGTGCACATTTACCCATGACCAGAGATAATACATTCACTTACAGCTGGTGCACATTTACCCATGACCAGGGATACATTCACTCACAGCTAGTGCACATTTAACTATGGCCAGGGATACATTCACTCACAGCCGGTGCACATTTACCATTGACCACGGATACAGTCACTCACAGCTGGTGTATATTTACCCATGGCCAGGGATACATTCACCAACAGTTGGTGTACATTTACCTATGACCAGGGATACATTCACTCACAGCCGGTGCACATTTACCCATGACCAGGGATACATTCACTCACAGATGGTGCACATTTAACCATAACCAGGAATACATTCACTCCCAGCTGGAGCAAATTTACCCATAGGCAGGGATACATTCACTCACAGCTAGTGCACATTTACCATTGGCCACGGATACAGTCACTCCCAGCTGGAGCACATTTACCCATGACCAAGGATACATTCACTCACAGCCTGTGCACATTTACCATTGACCACGGATACAGTCACTCACAGCTGGTGCATATTTACCCAAGGCCAGGGATACATTCACTCACAGATGGTGCACCTTTACCCATGACCAGGGATTTATTCACCAACAGCTGGTGTACATTTACCCATAACCAGGGATACATTCACTCACAGCTGGTGCATATTCACCCATGACCAGGGATACATTCACTCACAGATGGTGACATTTAACCATTGCCAGGGATACATTCACTCACAGCTGATGCACATTTACCATTGACCACGGTTACAGTCACTCACAGCTGGAGCACATTTACCTATGACCAGGGATACATTCACTCACAGCTAGCGCACATTTTACCATGGCTAGGGATACATTCACTCACAGCTGGTGCATTTTTATCCATGGCCAGGGATACATTCACTCACAGATGGTGCACATTTACCCATGACCAGGGATTTATTCACCAACAGCTGGTGTACATTTACCCACGACCAGGAATACATTCACTCACAGATGGTGCATATTTATCCATGGCCAGGGATACATTCACTCACAGATGGTGCACATTTACCCATGACCAGGGATTCATTCACCAACAGCTGGTGTACATTTACCCATGACCAGGAATACATTCACTCACAGCTGGTTAACATTTACTCATGACCAGGGATACATTTACTCACAGCCGGTGCACATTTACCCATGACCAGGGATTTATTCACCAACAGCTGGTGTACATTTACCCATAATCAGGGATACATTCACTCACAGCTCGTGCATATTCACCCATGACCAGGGATACATTCACTCACAGATGGTGACATTTAACCATTGCCAGGGATACATTCACTCACAGCTGATGCACATATACCATTGACCACGGTTACAGTCACTCACAGCTGGAACACATTTACCTATGACCAGGGATACATTCACTCACAGCTAGTGCACATTTAACCATGGCTAGGGATACATTCACTCACAGCCAGTGCATATTTACCATTGACCACGGATACAGTCACTCACAGCTGGTGCATATTTACTCATGACCAAGGATTCATTCACTCATAGCTGGTGCATATTTACCCATGGCCAGGGATACATTCACTCACAGATGGTGCACATTTACCCATGACCAGGGATTCATTCACCAACAGCTGGTGTACATTTACCCATGACCAGGGATTCATTCACCAACAGCTGGTGTACATTTACCCATGACCAGGGATACATTCACCAACAGCTGGTGTACATTTACCCATGACCACGAATACATTCACTCACAGCTGGTTAACATTTACTCATGACCAGGCTAGGGATACATTTACTCACAGCCGGTGCACATTTACTCATGGCCAGGGATACATGCACTCAAAGCCTGTGCACATTTACCCATGACCAGGGATACATTCACTCATAGCTGGTGAACATTTACCAATGGCCAGGAACACATTTGCACATCAGCAGGGACATATTTATCAATGACCGGTTAAAATGTATCCATGAGCAGTGACACATTTACCAATGACAGGGTTAAATGTACCCACGAGAAGGTACACTTTTACCCATGACCGGGGAAAAATTACCCATGACTAGGCACACATACCTATGACCTGGGGAATATTAACCTACGAGCAGTGACACATTTATCCATGACCAGAGACTCTTTATCAAGGACAAGGTACACATTAACCCATGACCAGGGGCACATTTACCCATGACACATTTTCCAATGACCAGGGGTTCATTTACCCATGAAACATTTACCCATGACCAGGGGTATATTTACCCGTGACCCATTTACCCATGACCAGGAACACATTTACCTATGACACATTTACCCATGACCAGGGGCACATTTACCCATGACACATTTTCCAATGACCAGGGGCACATTTACCCATGACCAGGGGCACATTTACCCATGACCAGGAACACATTTACCTATGACACATTTTCCAATGACCAGCGGCACATTTACCTATGACACATTTACCCATGACCAGGGGCACATTTACCCATGACACATTTTCCAATGACCAGGGGCACATTTACCAATGACACATTTACCCATGACCAGGGGCACATTTACCCATGACACATTTTCCAATGACCAGGGGCTCACTTACCCATGACACATTTACCCATGACCAGGGTCACATTTACCCATGACGCATTTTCCAATGACCAGCGGCACATTTACCTATGACACATTTACCCATGACCAGGGGCACATTTACCCATGACACATTTTCCAATGACCAGGGGCACATTTACCAATGACACATTTACCCATGACCAGGGTCACATTTACCCATGACGCATTTTCCAATGACCAGGGGCATATTTTGCTATGACACATTTTCCAATGACCAGGGGGACATTTACCCATGAAACATTTACCCATGACACATTTTCCCATGACCAGGGGCACATTTACCCATGAAACATTTACCCATGACTAGGGGCACATTTACCCATGACACATTTTCCAATGACCAGGGGCACATTTACCCATAACACATTTTCCAATGACCAGGGGCACCTTCACCCATGACACATTTACACATTACCAGGGGCATATTTACCAATGACACATTTACCCATGACCAGGGGCACATTTACCCATGACACATTTACCCATGACCAGGGACACATTTTCCAATGACCAGGGGCACATTTATCCATGACCCATTAACCCATGAACAGGGGCACATTTACTTATGACACATTTTCCAATGACCAGGGGCACATTTACCCATAACACATTTTCCAATGACTAGGGGCACATTTACCCATGACCAGGGGCACATTTACCTATGACACATTTTCCAATGACCAGGGGCACATTTACCCATGACACATTTACCAATGACCAGAGGCACATTTACCTATGACACATTTTCCAATGGCCAGGGGCACATTTACCCATGACCAGGGGCACATTTACCCATGACACATTTTCTAATGACCAGGGGCACACTTACCCATGACACATTTACCCATGACTAGGGAAACATTTACCCATGACACATTTTCCAATGACCAGGGTCACATTTACCCATGACCAGGGGCACATTTACCCATGACCAGGGGCATGTTTACCCATGACACATTTTCCAATGACCAGGGGCACATTTACCAAAGACTATGACCAGGGGCATGTCTTCCTATGACACATTTACCCTTGACCTAGGACACGGTTACCAATGTCCAGGGGCACATTTACCAGTGACCAGGGGTACTTTACCCATGACCTGGGACACATCTTCCCATGACCAGGCACATTTGTTTCCACGTCGAAGGGCACATATAGCAATGACCAACAGCACATTTACCCATGACTGGGTCACAATTACCCAAGAATTAGGACACATCTTCCCACAACCAGGGCACATTTACCCACTCAGGGACTCATTTATCAAGGACCAGTGGTACATTTACCCACGAGAGGGTCTCATTTACCCGCTCAGGGACACATTTACCGACTTACGGGGGCAAATTTACTCACGACAAGGGACATAACCACCCATGACCAGGGACACATCCCCCTCGACAAGGGCCACATTTGCCCATGACCAAGTGCACGTTTACCCACAACCGGTGGCACATATACCCATGAGGGTGAAACATTTCCCCACGAACAGAGACACATTTACCATGACTGGTTTATTCACTACCTTGGTCACATTTACACACTACCTGGGACACATCTACCCACTACCGGGGGCAAATTTTACCCACGACTGGGAACACATTACCCAATTTCAGGGACACATTTAACCACTACTCATGGCATATTTTACCCACGACCAGAGACACATTTTCCCACATCTGGAGGCACATTTACCCACTTGACCGAGGCACATTTACCCCTAAACCGGGGCACATCTACCCATTTGACTGGTGCACATTTACCCCTTAACCGGGGCACATATATCCACTTGACGGGCCCATTTATCCACGTATGGAGGCACACAATACGCTCAATTTTGACCATCACATCCGGAAAAAATGTCAAATAGCACATGTGGAGTTACAGAATCTTAAAGCTTTACGGAATCATTAGTGCACGGTTCACTCTCACAGTGATTTCTGCAACGGTCTCTTCACAAAAATTCCAGCCTACCAAATCAACAAATTACAATGAGTCCAAAACCATGGCGCTAGAGTGGTCTTAAATGCTTCCAATGAAAAACAAATACTGAACTTCTGAAAAAACTACACTGGCTCACAGTTAAAGCCAGAATTATTT
This sequence comes from Mya arenaria, assembly GCF_026914265.1. Taxonomy (NCBI): domain Eukaryota; kingdom Metazoa; phylum Mollusca; class Bivalvia; order Myida; family Myidae; genus Mya; species Mya arenaria. The sequence continues at coordinate 1,240,139 of NC_069129.1, read as the reverse complement.
TCAAGGTTCTGGTGCTGGTACCATGCAACGGTACAGCCCCATTGTATCTGAGGGAAATGTTTGTACCTATTTGAGGAAGATACAGGGCCGAATTAAGAATAACCACTCTCACTCACACTCAGTGAGTTAATCTTCTGTAATCACATAACGGTTAAGGTGTTTTCGAGTGAAAGGTATATCCGTATTCACAGGCGTGAGTGAGACTCAAGTGTTTTGCGTAAGTGGGACATTTGTGAGTGCTCGGCTAGGCCACTTGAACGACCCTCGAGGATAGGTTGTGAATACGAATTAAATGAGTGTGAGTGATAAATGTACATGACAAGTAGAAAAGATGGAATATATCAGATATTTGCAACAAATATGGGACATCCTCGTCCACAGACAATATTCAAGAGACCGGGATAATCCATTGAAGTACATGTACTTCAATAACGTGGACTTCTATAAATAATCAAATTTTCAAAAGGATGCAGCAATCACATATTTGTTTTGTTTGCTGCTGATCTTGAACGCCGAGCAAACTTGATGGTTGCAATTCATTGATGGCTGCAATAAAAGGCAGCTTCATGTGCGTGTAGTTAGCGGCTTAGCGGTGTGAAGTAAGCGGCCTAGCGACGTGAAGTTAGCGGCCTTTCGGCCTAGCGGCGTAAAAGTTGGCAGCATAGCGGCCTCAATTTGCGGCCTAAAATGGGAAAAAAGGCTGATATTCGCTAAAGGACGTTATCTTGTGAATAGAAACATTTAATTTATCATTGTTTTAGAAAAGAACGCATATAAAATGCTTTGAAATAGGAAACAATTTTAGGCCGCTAGGCAGCGGGGTCGCCAGGCCGCGAACTTCACGCCGCTAGGCCGCTAACTTCACGTACATGGTTTTACGCAACATGTTCATTTCAGACCTTGGTCAGAGAATCGATATTTATTTTCCAGCCTACAGTCAGTTGGATTATTATTATTATTATTATTATTATTATTATTATTATTATTATTATTATTATAATTATTATATTATTATTATTATTATTATTATTATTATTATTATTATTATTATTATTATTATTATCATCATCATCGGCCCACAGACTAAGATCACATAGTAATACTCAATTTACCATTCCAAGGCGAAAAACCAAATTAGCTGACAGATCAATCGTCGTCATTGGTCCCAAATGGTTACATCAACCCGCTTGACCGGTTCATTTACCCATTTCTGGAGGCACATTTACCCATTTGACCGGGGACACATTTACCCACTAGACCGGGGCACATCTACCCACTTCCGGTGTCACATTTACCTACTTGATCGGGGCTCATGTACTAATTTCCGATGGCACATTAACCCACTTTTGGAGGCACATTTACCCACTTAACCGGGGACACATTAACTTACTTGACCGGGGCACATTTACCCACTTGACGGGCTCAATTTACCTACTTATGGAGGCACATTTACCCACTACTAAGGACACATTTATTTACTTGACTGGGTCACATTTACCCACTGGACCGGTGGCACATTTACCCACTTGACTGGGGCACATTTAGCCACTACTGTGGACACATTAACCACTTGACTGGTGCACATTTACCCAATACAGAGGATACATTTACCCACTTGACTGGTGCACATTTACCCATTTGACCGGTGGAACATTTACCCACTACTGAGGACACATTTACCAACTTGACCGGTGGAACATTTACCCACTTGACTGGGGCCCATTTACCCACTACTGAGGACACATTTACCAACTTGACTGGTGGAACATTTACCCACTTGACTGGGGCCCATTTGCCCACTACTGAGGACACATTTACCCTCTTGACCGGCGCACTTTTACCCACTACCGAAGACACATTTACCCACTTGACTGGTGTACATTTACCCATTTGACCGCGGACACATTTACCAACGACTTGATGCACATTCATCCACTACCGGGGGCAACTACAAACGACCGGGGCACATTCATATTTCGATTTAAAATAAACGGTGCGGGAATATATGGAGGTATAAAAGTATTTGTAAAATAGCCATATGACGAAACAAGTTAAAAATGTTCAAAATAGTATACCAAGGAGAAAACAAAGGGACAAATGTTTAGTATTTAGTATTTGCAAGTATTAAATACTGTCAGATGGATTTCTCAACCTTATGCAAACACGAACATGTTTTTTTACATTGATGCAATCGTGTATATCAATTGAAATCAAATCAACAGAAACAATAACAGCAAAATAGCAATATTGATACTTATGGAAGAGACAACTGAAGCACCGTTGATAGTTTCCAGGTTGATTATGTCATCCAGGCATACTCTGATCTTCTGTGTTCCGTGTATTTCCATGGTCCTGGTGAACTCGCCTTGCTCAAGGGTTTTATTATACTTGACTAGGAAGATTTGCTGTTGTAAGTCAATGTATTCCGATTTAATCAGCTCCACCTGTTGACAGAAGAACGCCCTTGTTATCACCAACTCCGTGGTCCTCTCCCTTGCGGTGCGAGGTGCAGCATTCCAATGCTGGAAGTAGACAAATATCCGTTCTTTGGCGGGCTGCAGTTTGTCACTGGCAGAAAAGGACCAAGAAAAGGGGCAAACCTCGACCAGGTTGGCGTCTTGCAATGCTATGTCAATAAACTCTGTATTTTTATGAAACCTCACGCTGAAAGACCATATTCTGTCTCGTAGAAGAAGCTTCCAATTCCGCAAAATAGATTTTTCGACCTTTGCAACAATTCGACTGACGTCCTCTTCCTCAAAGTATTTGTTCAATTGTGCGATCATATACTTAGGTATAGTGTCATTCCCCTCCCTAACAAAAAATAAAGTTATGTCCCATCCATTTAAACCATGCGTCTGCATGTCATTGTTAGTAAAGTTTTCTAATGCAACAACATCAAATCCATCGTTTGGCCCATTCAGTTCCAGTTCAAGATACATTGTACAAACGGTTCTGATGATTGAATACACTGGTTTACATCTACCCGCAATGTTCATTTGTCCTTCTGGACAGAAACTTAGCCGACATACATTCTGGAATCAAACATATAACTGATAGCAATATAACTGATATGAGAAAGAGATTTCAGAAATTGGATTTGTAATACCGCTTTAAATATTGTAGGATTGCATGAAAATGGAATCACACGGATAACCATATAAAAGGTAGCTGATTAAAAAACAATCTACACTTGTTATTTGACTCTGTTTTTTTACAAAATTTCGATATGCATTAAAAGCAGCATCCATTCATTTTATAATAAAACAATATAGCCATCGATATCGCAAGCTATGCAATTTTAGAATATCAACAATTATTTTGAACAACATAAAGTCAAATGAAATATATTGTTTTCCATACTAGATATACATGTTCTACAACGAACACAATCATTATAGAGGAATGTAATCTACAGCCATAAGCATAGCAGCAAATATCTTAACAAAAAGCCATTAGACAACCATTTATACCTGATAACAATGATCCTTGATCTTAGATCCATCTTCCGCGTGCTCCAGGACTTCGTGCACGTTATCCAAAATCATCACAAGAGTGTGATCTCCGCTTACTTTTTGTCTTTCTTCCTGGCTTATACAAAGTCCTTGTGGCTTGTCCAAAGTAGCACAAAGATAGCAGTACACGTTTGCATACACGTGGTCCGTAAGCTGTGAGTTATACGTATACGTGGCGTTGAATGCGTTACACTTTTGTTGCAGTTCCTGCATCTCCGTATCCGTATCAATGCTAACGTTGCTGCATTCCCTACGTGTTCTCCAAGCAGGCACACAACGCTCGTAACGGACGTTAGCTTCCGCTGGCGGAATAAAGTACAAAGAGCATTCGAAGTTGTCATATGATGTGCCATACAATAATTTCTGAACTTTATAAGAGTACGAAACACTATACAATTCACCAATTGCACCGTCTTTGGGACAGGCTACGGCAAATCTCCAAGGGATAAGTTTAGAAATGGTATTACATGTGGCACAAAACTCATTGTAATACACAAACCCGTCAATAAGTGAAGAATGTGGAAACATGCTGCCCCAAGGATAGAGGTCGTCTGCCTTACAAGAACGTGTTGTGTCCGAACACGTATCCACCATATGATACCAGAAAGAAAAATCTGGCTCAGAAGTATTCTTCTTGTGTAACACAGAGGAGCGGCATGTGCTCCTATTTTGTTCCTCCAGTTTGTAAAGGTCCAGTTCATCCGTGCAGCAATCCCTCCGACGTCCGCATTTGGAATCGCAAGCGCATGAATGGCAACATGGCTCATAGCCGGGCGGTACGGTCCCTTCCCCTCCCGTCAAGTTGCAAAACTGACTCAAAGTACATAATTCTGCCAAATCTCTTGGAGGCTCAAATGCTTGTCCCAGCGTAGTACTGTTAAGTTTGAAAAAAATTAACGTAATGGCGATACACATACGTACGCCTGGTGACATGTTTTTTCGGCAATGTTTAATCTCCAAACAGACAGAAGTAAAGTACATACATACACCGCTGTTTATAGTGTATTAGACTAATTTGCTTGTGATTTATCAATTATGATTTTATATCATACCTTATTAAATACAGTCGTTACTTCAAAATATGAAACATCGGATGGAGCACTTGAAAAACATAACCAAGAATTGAAACATCAACGTGTTATTCATTCATGTTCAAAGAACGCAACGAAGTTTTCATTTTCTTAAAATTTATAGAAGCGAAGCAGTTTCATTCTTCTGGAAAATAAGCTGCATACAGATGTGAAAATGTTTATATACAATTAATGCATAAAAAATGTCTTTGTTAATGGTTATGCGGGATTACTTATGTGACAGAGACATCTGCAAACGTCAAGCGCTCACACATAAATCAGGTAAGTTAATTAATTTTACGTGTGTGCTTGCAATCGTCCATACTTTCACTTTTTAGTGGTATAGACTTAGCAGGGAAAATATTAGCTAAAGAACATCAGCGAACACGTTATGTCTTACCTTTTGGAAGGTGTTTTTAATGTGTAGTGAACATAAAAAAAAAATAACTACATTAAAGATATGAAAGCCAGAACTATGAAATTATGTCATAGATACAAAACATAAAGTACAATTCAGATTGTTCGCATTATATGATTTTCATGCTACAACCAAGCCAAAAATGGCGGAAATATACCAAGGATAAAATAAATAGTGGACAGTTGTTTGTTTCTTTTCAAGATAGCAATATAGTTCCCCGAGTGAGCAGCATAAGGTATATTTCAAGAATAGTTTGACACGAGTGAATATTACGAGGTGAAATATATGCAATGTATCAATAAGGCCAACAATTCTTCTTTTTATGTCATTTTTTTCAAAATGGAACTTAAAAAACCCGCTAAGAAATCAGTTATTCAACTGTACATGTGTTTTTTTTAAAATGTCCAAACAAATGCAATATTCCATTATTTAAAAGAGCATAGCTTTATAACACATAATCATTTTCACAAACGAGTTATCTAAAGGAGGACAGAATACGACGTACTGGTAAGATACACCAGTCAATAACGTATCCCCCGCCTTGTTCTGATTTTTGCTGTCAATGTTATTGAGTTGTAATTTAATTGTCATATCACTAAACAAGTAACAGTATTTGAAAAAATAGTATTTAATATTTAAGTGATATACATGGATGATGCAACTCCTACTTTAACCCTAATTAAGGTCTTTAAAAGGAAACCCCGAATATGCATTAAAAGGTGAGTGGCAATCGGTGGATTTGGGACAAGAATGGCAATGACTGTAGTACAAGCGATGGTTTAAAACTTCTAAAATCTGTAGTTTATAGAACCTGTGGCATCAATTTCCAACACGTGGTACGTGGTACCGAATTATCCAAGTTGGCGTACAAGATGTCCGCCATAAACTGTCAATTCAGAGTAAAAATGTGTTTGTTTTTGTTTTTGTTTTTTTAAATATGGGATTTTTTGAAGATAAGTGTAAATATTTACGTGGATGTTATTTTCCCCGTAATGTACTTTGGATTGCCTTGTTACATTGTCAACTTCATTGTAAAATTCAAGGTCATTATAAGGCGTAACTTATAATACAAAGGACAAGCCAACAAAAAATAAAATTCAGATTCAACCATATTAGCATTGCATAGTTTACATTTTCGTTCTAAACGTGCAACATTTTTTAACCTTCCAACTTCAATTTCAAGAGAGTGAGAACATAGTCGCAATCTCGATAATGCAATTCTATATTTATCATTCATATTTAAATCGAGATACTTTTCAAATTCAAAATTAAACTTGAATTGTTTATAATAATTTTACTTCGGTTGTGAATGAATGGTATATGTCCAGTGTTGTACACATTGTATTGATCGTGGAGGCGTTGTCTTAAAGGGACTGTACACCGGTTGGCACCAAAAAAGTTTTTTTTTTTTGTAACGAATCTCAGAATAATTATCTAATACAATTTGTTACGCTTTGATATCAAAATTGTAAAAAAAAGTACCAAAATGTAAAAACAAATGTGTCGGTGACCGGGTTCGAACCTGTGTCGCCAAAATTGCAGTCCAGCGTCGTATCCACTGAGCCACGACGGCTTACTCTAATTGGGTGACATAATTAAGCTATACACCTACCTCGGTAATACCACGTGATAACACCGACTAGCCAATCACGCATTAGGAATGAAGTCTACCTGTTTGACCCAGTAATCTTTTTTAATGATATTTTATTTATAAACGAGGTTGGGGAAGATTTGATCTTGCACCAAAATTTAAGTGCTCTGATTTTACATTACAATGTTAAAGGAAATCGACCTAGCTCTCCAAGTACATCAGCATTAGAAGTTTGAGAGTGAACTCCAGGAATGTGTTTACAATATTTAAGGAAGAGTTTAGCCACCTCTTCCATGTCATATATACCCCAAATCTCACAACCATACATACGAATAGGAGCAATCATAGAGTCAAACAATAATAGTTTAGTCTCAAAGTCGAGTTTAACTCTACCAAAAACAGATGCAAGATGATTATTTGCTTTCAAAGCTTGATCTTTCAGCGCCTTAATTGCATTTACAAAACTTCCATTGTAATTGATTTTGATACCCAAATAACAGAAGCTATCCACTGTTTCGAATTATTAATGGACCAAACAAAACGATTCAATGATTTTCGTTTTTCAAAAATACATATTTTTGTTTTAACAACACTAATTCTAAGACCCCACTTGCATGAATATCTATATATTGCATCAAGTTGTGCTTGAAGACTATTAGGGCCATTTGTCAACAGAGCAATATCGTCATCATACAGTAACATGTCTATAGACAGCTTAGTTATATCATTTTGGGTTAAATTTTCAAAATCTAAATACTCCCTTAATCTTAATAAACAAAAAAAAACCAAAAGACGAGAAAAAGGTCCCCCTTGTTTCAAGAGATATAACGAACAGTTCTGAATATAAAATAGTATTCATATCTTTAACACACGCCTTAACATTTGTATATAGGGACTTAAGCATGGTTGTCATTTTACTACTTATACCAGACTGAACTAATTTCATCCACAAAGCATCGTGTATAGCAGTGTCAAAAGCCTTTTCGTGATCAATAAAAGCACATTACAATTTCTGTTTTTGCGCTTAAACCTTTTGAATAATAGTATGAAGTATAAAAATACAATCAACAGTGATTCTGTTGTCACGAAATCCAAACTGCGCGTCATTAAATTTATATTCAGTTTCACACCACTTTTATCCGATTTCTCAACAAAAAAAGATAATAATTTGGCAGTTACATTAACGAGTGTAATCCGCCTATAATTAGATGGGTTTGCTTTATCACCCTTTTTATGGATAGGCACAATAATACCTTTGGTCCAGGCTTCTGGATAAATTCCATTATAAAATATCTTGGTACAAATGGTAGTTAAAAATACTATATTTTCCTTATTAAATGTTTGAATGTACTTCCAGAACTTTCTAGAATCCTTTTTACAAAGTTTTGACATTTTAGACTTGTCCTTACTATAAAATAATAAGTTCGCCCTACGCTTTGCAGTATTGTTTTCTTGCGGATAGAATATTAAGTCTATTAAAATAATTCGGTAACAAATTGCCTCTTTTTATCACAAAAAGACTTTGCTTGTCTACATTCAGTACTGAACCATGCAGATTTCTTATTTTTATATTTCGAATTTCTGCGTTTCGATGATTTTTTTACCGTGTACCATTAATGAAACATCGTAAAGAATATCAGATAATGTATTAATACAGTTATTTATTATACCCAAGCTAGCTCATGCTACTATAGATGTAGTTTGTTGAAAAGGGGACAAGATCTTAATAACTGTTTTATATGTCTAGGTGTGTATCTTTGCTATGGTACGTGCAGCGATATGTAATAAACACAACTCTCATTTCACTTCATACTCTGTATTGTCTGTTAAAGTATACAACGTATCAGGTCTGCATACACAGAAGGTCTGCAACCTGTAATTAAGAAACCAAATAACATACTATTGCAATACATATCAATTCTAACACAAACCAGTTTAAAACACATAAAACCTGTCCATTTTCACAATTTATCATATATTCAATTACTGGCATCCATGGCTGTCAATGGTATTACTCTTAACATTGTACAATATACTCCACTATGTATTCCAACAACAACATACATTAGTCTTACCGATTAATACAATCGACTGCTTTCACCCTGCCGTCTCACTCCACGAACATCTGTTAGTCATTCTAAAATGCCGTCAAGGCAATTTTAGATGATGTTTAGCCTGGACATCATTCATAACAAAATTCGTAAACATGTTCAAAATGCCGATCAGAATTTGGTCGCACATTTATAAAGTTTATTCCAATTTAGTTAATTAAAACAAAAAAGAACACTATACCTGTTAAAAGTAATGTTTTTTGCACCATTTCCGAATATATAATTAAATAATCATGTTCCGATTTGTTAACACGACATGCATTTTCAAACACCATCTAAATTCACAAACACCACTGCTTTTGTCAACGAATGTAGCCGAGAATATCCAGATGCATTTTTCTTTTCTCTGGTTAAGGTTACACATGACTATTAGTTATTTAACTACGAAACTGATACTGCCCTTAGCAGTATTTTTGTTAAGGCAACTTAAATGCTTTATTGTATATAATTATTCAAAATAAAATTAGGATGAAGTGTTTTTAAACATTTATTACTTTTTGTTAGAATTAAGGCATGTAGTTTTTCAAAATGAAACAAATAGCAATACAGTTTAGTTTGTTGAATGTTATGTTAAGTATGGGAATAATTTTTATTGCATGGATGGCATCTTTTTCAATTCATTTCAATATTTTCTTTGTAATTAACCCCTCATTTGCGCTCACTTGGATGTCTTTGGACTTTTGTCTGCTTCATATCCTTTGCTTGGTATCTTTAAAGCATCCAGATTCTGACTCTCGACAAAAAACTTTTTCAAGTACTTGTCACTATTGACATAAATAACATTTCTACATTTCATCCCCCTTTTGCGCACGCACCTAGCCTCCCGTTCCAAAACGACCATACATTATAAATACTCAACGTGTGCTCTTATTAAGTATGACAGAAATGAGAATTCTGAGGAAAATTACCAGTTTGCCTTTATAAGCTGAAACTTCATAGCTTCCATTCGAACCGCTGGCGCGCGCACGTCACAAACTAGGCATGTGACTCCCTAGGATGACGACTTAAATATATAGTCGGAAGTCAATGAACCATGATGAATTATTAGAAATATCAGTCCTAGAAAGAGGAGCCTTACAATTGTCACCGCCACAGGACCACTCTAGATGTCATTCATTGCGGATATCACGTCATTTTGGCTTGAAATTTATTTCTTTGACATATACCTGTCCAACCAGTGTACCATTATAAACTTAAAGGAAGAAAAACTTCACGGCGGACGGATTTATTAAGTTGAACAAGATTCTATTACGTGATAGCGAAGATTGCACAAGTGTCTCATAACAGCCCGAGACATAGTCGATACGAGCATGAAGGCCAATTATCACGCAGAGGCCCGGCTTTGTCATGTTTTAACCTCTTAAACACATTAGTGTTATTTCGTTTGTAAATGTTTACCAATATAGTTCTTTTAACAAATAATATTTTAACTCTAGTTGTTTTAATCCTATCAGCTTTAAGCTTGACAATGAAAACGCACTATAGTCGGAAAAAAGCAAACAACAATGTTCTGCCATTACGTTTTTCTATCAATTTCATTAAAAATGGTAATTGCCTGAAGGCTACCCTTTAGTTGAGTTTTGTATAGGTTTTCTGATGTGAGGATGTGTGGTATGTGTTAATATAAATACCATCATAGAACATCTGTTCTAGCGAAACTATATATACACAGAATAAATTACTAGAGGCAGCACAAACATAGTATTCTCTGATTATTGTAACTTGGATTGTCATGTTGAAGTCAAATTTTAATTTATATATTACACAAAGAAACATTTTGATTCTTATTTTGCTTTAATGTTTAAATGTATTATATATATGTATAATAGTATGCATTGTCTACATGGTCCATTGCCTTCAGAATAGTTTGTAAATAAATCTTGAATCCTGTATGTGAGGATAAATGTTTTTTTCAATTTCATAAAATACTACTGCAGATTAAAACCCGAAAGTGTAGTTGTGTGTAACCAGTTTCTTTTGGGTAATAAGAAAGCTTCTGTCAACTGAAATCAGGTATTTAGATCACTATTTTCAACAATTAGCTTGTGTATTTGCAAAATGGATATGTTTATGGATATGAATTTTGTTATGAATGACGTCCAGGCTTAACATCATTAAAAAAAGCCTGCACGGCATTTCAGAATGACTAGAACATCTGTGTGCTTTATCAATAAGGGAGTTACTGCATGTACTGTAATATATTACATGCACAGGTTAAATGGGTAAAAGGGATGTTTTGGTGATCAAGGAGATGTTCATGCAATAACAGTCACTTTGACGTTCGGTGCAAGCACAAGATTCCAAAAACAGAAAAATACGTTAAATACAAAGAATTCCAACGCGAAATGACTTGGACATATGGACAATATCACAAAGAAATAAACTAAACCAATACTGACCATTGAATAAGCCCTGGAGAAGATTTAAAACATAAAATGTAAAGTTTTCATCAAATAAGATGGCGATTCTACGTTTCAAGTTTCCCGGATGTACATGTGTACAACACTCCAAACGTCCGTAACAAAAACGGTCAAAAACCAAACCGGTTACATACTCCCCGTCCGTATAGAATGACGTCTAGTCATAACTAAAGTAATTATAACAAAATATGTATCTGTCAAAATATAGGTCAGTTACAAGTGTCATCTCTATATCACATGAAACTACTACATTTTAATATACAACATGATGTATCCAAATTTAATTTTACACCTATTTTCACTGTACTTGATACAATACAATCTATATGCAACCATACTCTCTTTAGTACATGTATCTACCTTTCTTCTTTGTAACACTACAATATAACTTTTATATAACACTACAATATAGCTTGTTATCGCCTCTCCCCTTCTCAAAATATGCGACCACGCATCAACAAATCCACTTATTGTTATAAAATTGGGTGATCAATGTATATAAACACAATTCAATGTTTTATACTTTAATAACGATATACATCTCATGATAGTTAACACAACTGTCTATGTACAAAAGCCTGCAGCAGTAATAAGAATAACATTAGACAGTAGGCGGAGCCTAATATTCATTAGCAGCTCTGAGTAATCATGGTTACATTTTATATGAATGGAATACCAAACACTTATATCACTGAAATATTGAAACAAGAAACGCCGCAATGCGATGAAACCAGTTTTTTAATGATTGACAGAAGAACTTCAGCCTGTGTCTGTTTTTCTATTTTTAGTAACAGTGACCTTGACCCTAGGGACCCCAAATGCAATCCATTGAAGGGTATCCATAAACTCTTCCTTTAGACAAAGTTTGGCCAAGATATGTCATCCCTAACTAAAGTTATTCAGTTTCAACCGTTTTTCTATTTTTAGTAACAGTGACCTTGACCTTGATCCTAGGGACTCCAAACGCAATCCAATGAAAGGTCTCCATAAACTCTTCCTATTGACCAAGTTTAGTCAATATATGTCATCCCTAACTAAAGTTATTCAGTTTCAACCGTTTTTCTATTTTTAGTAACAGTGACCTTGACCTTGATTCAAGGGACCCCAAACCCAATCCCATGAAAGGTCTTCATAAACTTTTTCTATAGACCTAGTTTGGTAAAGATATGTCAACCCTTACTAAAGTTATTCAGTTTCATAGGTGAGTTTGACGCCGCCCGCCCGCCCGCCCGCCCGAACAACGACGTTTGCCATTCTAATAACCAGGTTTTACTACGTGAAAACCTGGTTAAAAATTACTAGTATACGATACACTGTTTCACTATCCATTGAGTTCAGTACTCCATTTTTCATCAATGCATCAACTGCCTGAAGTCAGTTATCAATAGGACGAGCAACGGCCTGAGCTGCATTCATCACAAAGTCCTCATATCTCCCATATCTCTCCAGTTGTCGTCTTTCTCTGGTAGACCTTCTAGGTAGAGGCTTAGGTAGAACACGTTTTTCTATCTTCCTGCTCGTGTTGTCATTAAGTGCATGGCGTAGTTCTACCTGTTCTCCATGGTCATGTTCATCGACTTCTTTATTAGTTTCAGCTAAAGGTTCAGTCATTTCATCTCTTGGTTCTTCAGCAGTCACGATTACGCCACCAAGTAAATTATAACCACGGATGTCATTAGCAATGCTAGCAATTCAAATAAAAGAGACTGTCTATTTTTATAAACGGTGGAGTTTTCGGGGGGAATGTAACATTGAATAATAAACATATCATTAGTAGTTCCAAAATAGCTTTTACATAGTTTGATAAACAAATATCCTTTTTCATTCAAATCAATAAGTTACCGGAAGAGGTATTCCTTTTGTTGCCAAAAGTCCTCTGTGCGTCACCACAGGTGGGGTTGGCGTTCATGCGAACATTGGGTGGGACTTTCGGATAGGGCCCGGTGGCAGGGAATCCACCGTGTGCAATCGCCTGTCGATGAAGAGTTTGTCGGCCACTAGAGAGGCCTGTTTACCTTGAGTCTTTGCTTGGATCAGATACGGAACAAGGACGTTTTGGCGTTCCTGGACCGGTTGAGTATGGTATTGAGCCTCTTACTTTTGGCCGCTTAATACTTACACCATTACCAATTACTACCAATGAAAGAGACTTATGCATCATTTATATCAGCTTAAATAAGAAAACCTCAATTGAAAACAATTGAGATCAACTTGAAATATTTGTGTTACAGAGTGGGAAACTGGTGATGAAGATGTTCCAGAAAATACAGGAACTCATTGATGAGCCTGACGCCCTGGTCTGTGTCCTTATTGATGAGGTGAGAGGTACCAGCATTCATTGGATGGGTTGATAAAGGAAAGGTTCTAAGGGATTGAAATAAAGAAGTACTTAGAATCTTATCATTTCACCTTTACTGTTGGTCATAGAGTTTTCTATAGTGGTCTAAGTCCTGACTGTATTTGTCAAGCAAAGATAACATAATCTTTCATGCTGGTGAAGTGTTGGAAGTCATTTGACCAGTACTAGAAAAATCAATCTTCAATCCTTTTTGGAAGATAGGTTGTGCACACCATTGGGCCCATTAAAATATCTAAATGAATAGTTTCATGCAATATAAATTAAGACATTTCAAAGAAACAAAATCAAATATTGAATCATTATTTAAAAAACACCTGCCATTGCAAAATGATTTGTTGATTATGGAAAATGTCAAACTACTGCGAGTTATGACACCAGTTAACAAGGTGAAAACTCTTTTTGGTGAAGTATGTGGAAAACTGTGATTGTAAAGTGAAAGATTATGGTATGCAAGAAACAAAATAATCATGAGTTTCCGGTATGGAAGTAAAATTCCAACACTAAGGCATGTTGCTAGCAGGTCACTGTGCAAGCCTCATTTCCGACTTTCCCACTGGCCCTCTCTCTGAATTTTCCATTTGCTCCGGAAACACATGCCATATACTTATAGCCTAAAATTTCAAATTGTTATAAATTGTTTTCATGAGGAATGAAAACCTTATTTCATGCAAAATAAATGTTTGTTAGGTATGAATTATTTTGCTTTCTCTACCAGGTTGAAAGTTTGACAGCTGCCCGTAAAGGTGCCATGTCAGGCAATGAGCCGTCAGATGCTATCAGGGTGGTCAATGCTGTTCTCACTCAGATTGACCAGATCAAAAAGTATGTACAACATGATAAGTACATGTATTCTGTATTTGTCCTTACAGAATGGTAATATCTACCCTGTGTGTGTAGTCCAAGTCTAAATTGATTTAAATTTGACCCAAGGGCATGTGTGAAAGTAAGTATATTGTACGATAAATTTCTTTAGAAGTCTTTGTCCAATCATCATCAAATTTGGTCACTATCTGTACAGTCATAATTTGTTGAACAAGTTTGATAACCAGCCATTTCACTTTAGTCACTCGAAAGTTATCACCCTTTATTTATAGAAATTACTAGGGATGGCAACGAGTAATAAAATTGATACTCGAGTACTCGGACAATCTTCCGATTGAGTACTCGGGAACTCGATTACTCAGATAACTTGAATTGGTTTTCGGGAAAGACAAGTTCGTGTATACATGTATCGGTCATGAACATTGTGCGTTGGTCGTAATATAGGCCATTTCATCTTTAAATAAGACTGTCATTATGTACCTTATGTACCTTAACAGAGAAATCAATAAAAAGAAAACAAATATTGGTTCATGCTTTTAATTTGTCGTTTTCATTTTATTTTATACGAACAAATGTACTTTATTATAAATGGAAAGTCAAACTCGGATCATATTCGAGCGTCGAGATGATCAAGACTACACTCAATAATGAACAACATTCAGAATTACTATAAACGAAAATTGTTTACTCTACAAAATACTTTTTAAAATGACAGTTTTTCATAATGAAATATTGTTCTTTTCCTCATTAATATTCATTTTCCATGATTATTATATCCACCAATCAATTGTGATAATCATTGCCCATTCAGGAATCATTTCACGTAACAGTCGTTACTAATTCGCTCGTCAACGTCCATTGTTTAGTGAAAACACAGTAACTGGTAAACAATATAATTCTATAAATGATGTACAGCTATCAAAATTTCGCTAATTTACATCAGTGCTATTTGCAAAGTAGGGCCCTTTGTTGACAGTTTGCAACCATCACAACAACTGTCAAATAATTTGTTAGGGTCCATTGTGTACAAAGCGGGGATTAGAGGGACCGTATTTTGTCGACTTGGAAACATGAAAGATCTGATACTTAACGTCTGTTAATTGTGAATTTGGTGAATTTTATAAAAAACAAAACAAATCCCGAGTACCCGAGTACTCGAGTAATGATTTGATACTCAGATGATTGATCGAGTACTCGAGTACTTGGGTACTCGTTGCCATCTTTAGAAATTACCTGAAATTTGTTTTGTCTGAACAATAACTGTTACTAAAAAAACTCCAATTATCACTGGTTTTGGTCAGAATGTTTATGGGCATTATACCTTGAAGAAGTTCGATAACCAGCCATGTTGCTCTAGTCACTCAAGAGTAATCACCCTTTAATTGTAGAAATTACCTAAAATCTGTTTTGCCTTATCAAAAATTATAGAAGCCTTTGTCAATCATCACCAGTTTGAGTCAGAATTTGTATGAATATTATATAGCTGACAAATTTGATAACCAGTCATATTTCATGAGTTACTCAAAAGTCTTCACCCTTTAATTATAAAAATTACCTTGTCTTTACTTAAAAATTTAGAAGTCTTGTCCAATCATCACCAAATTTGGTCTGAATGTGTAATGGCTGAATATCTCAGTAAGGTTTAAAAACCAGCCATGTCGTCCCAGTTTTCGTAGAGTTATGACCCTTGAATTGGCAAAAGCTGTATTTACAGTGTCCTCTCTTAAATTTACATTAACAAATATGTATTAAGTTGACCTGTATTTAATTGTCATGAATAATTTAGTTTTAATATATTTGAAAGGGGAAAAAAGCCACATTGTTGCATGTGACTTATCTGGCATGGAGTGTGTGCCAAGTAAAATTTCCCAGCCAAAATGTCTGTTGAGTATACATGAAAAGCCTGTCTTTATTTACGGTCATGGCTCAAATTCCTTGTTCTTTTTCTTGTTCAGACTGTTACTTGGTCATGAATTTGAAGAATTCAAAAGTATTTGGAACACATTTTCATCATGTCAAGACTGTGAGTAACCACCAACGCTCATGGCTGTTGTTAAAGGTCAAGGTCACACTTGGTCAAAATGGGTGCTCTTAATTTAACTTTGTGGAAAACATATAAGTTTCTTTTATCCATCAGTATTCTTATCAATCTTGGAAGGGTTTTCCTACTTGTATATTTTAACATTTGTTTAAAAATTAGGAGTAACAAGATGCAATGTGTTATGTCAGGTTTTTTGTTATTCCTACAGGTACCCCAATGTGATAATCCTGACCACTTCCAATGTGACAGGGGCTATAGACCTGGCGTTTGTAGACAGAGCTGACATCAAGCAGTATATTGGTCCACCATCACCCTCGGCTATATACTCCATCTATAGATCCTGTATTCCAGAACTTACTAAGGTGAGATCGTAGACTTTGGAGAAAAAATCATTGTATAATTTTGACATGAATAAGTCTTTAGCATTGGGCCAAATTTAAATAGACCTGGTGCTGAAAATTTCAGGACGGGATGCTAAATTCTTGCTAGGGACCCCCATTTTCAACTTCTGTGCATCGCTGGGACCCTTAAATAATCTTATTCAGTATAACCATGATATTTGGATCCTGTAGAATTACATGTACCTGGGACCATTATTTGTCTTCCATTTGCGTCCTAAGATCCCAAGCTGAAAATACTGCACTGTAATTTAAAACATACATTTTAGGGGTGTTTAGTATGTCATAATTTAAACATGGTTGATTATGAAAGATTTCACTTTCATCCGGTACACACAGACACACATGTATGCATGTACCATTTTCACCTCTCTTCCATATCACAATGTGGACTTGAACCAATCTGCTCAATGATATACAACCCCACAGATCAACCAACTAAAATATTATGTACCTTAAGCTTGTTCTTCATTAACAGTGCCGCAAATTGACATCGGGGCAGAGCGTGCTGGACATGAGGTCCCTGGAGTTCATGCGATTTGTGGAGAATAATGTCAGCAAGGATAGCATACAGCTCAGGGAGATTGCTGTGTGAGTTTGCAAGTCAATTTGTAAAAGTAAAAACCTTCAAATTAAATTAAAAAGCTGTTTAAACATTTTCACCTTTCAAAATATCTCCTCTCATTTTAAAGTTTCAATGTGTTTAGTAGAACTGACCTGACATCATGTGCCAAGCGAATGAAACTGACATAATTTTTATGTGAAAAAAACAAACACCAATGTCCGGAAATTGTTATTCATGCAGTTTGTTGGTAAAAAATCTAACCTGTTATTTGATTAACCTTGTAAATATATATGTGTATTGTGAGTTGGTCTTCTAGGGGCTGTTTAATTAAAGACGTAAAAATCTTACTGTGTATCTTTGGGAGAGTCACAGTTGACAATAAGTTCATTATTTTCGATCTTTATTGAAGCAGGGATCTTGGCTTTAAATTATTTACCTCTCTTAAGTTTACGTGGAGTTTATCCATACAAACTCAAGAAGTAAACTTGCTGTTCCTATTACCCATATAGTATATACCTTTTCAAGTCATAGAATTGAAATCTTTCAGATTGTAAGGCTTCAGACGTAATTAATTTATACCAGAAATTTTTATTCCTTTTCAGTAAAAGTTATGGTTTGAGTGGCCGTACACTCCGGAAGTTGCCTTTCATTGCTCACTCTATGTTCATACAGGTAATAGTTTAGAGTAGTTTAGTTGCAGTCATTTTTTGTCCATGTTTCAAAGAAAAAGTCCTGGCGTCAATATCACCAAAAAACTTTGACTAAGTTAAATCTCAATCTCAACTCAATTAACCATATTACATCAAAAGTTATTAAGAACATGTACGGTTTTTAACCCTTAAGAGCGCATACTACATGTATCATAGAATATGTTGATTTAAACCTTCAGTCAAAATTCCACTAGAAAAATATTCTACAGCCAAAACAGTATATGAGTACAATCCATTTATTTTTTAACATTACTGAAGTATGTTTTTTGCTCTAAAATATTTTAATCTTTGAAATATTGGCAAATCTTTTTTAACAACACATTTCATTAAGAAAGTTTGTTATCAAAAAGCATAAAACATGCATGATTTTGAATCATTCTATGCGTTTATGTGGTAAAATGAGTCGAGTCTGAGATTGAGGTATGACTTGAGTATTTTCGTGATATTCGGGCCGGATATTGTGATAGCCTTGGTGTCATTTGCTTGCACAACTTTAACCTTGCCCAGAATTCAAAAACAGTTCAAAATATTCAAATAAATCCAAAATTTAGTCTTCAATGGTTGTTGAGTTTTGCCACTTGTGAACAACAACAACTGAGAAAGCATCTGCCTTTGCTGCTCTTGTTGAAGTAACACAAACTCTATATAGTATTAACCACTACATATGTCTGTGATTTCTCTGGGTAAACTTTTCTGCCTTGTAAAGCCTGTTTCCCCTTGTGAAAAAGTGTCCAATTTTTCTCAGTAAATATTCCAATGCAGTACACAGAGTTTCTATGAATGAATAAAAAAAGTACAGTTAATGTATTTGACAAGATATGTATTTTTAGCCGGATTTTTCATGTAAAAATTACGGGTTATAGAATGGCGAAAACCGGGCGTTCGGGTGTGCGTTAACAATTCTGCGTTAAATTTTTCTTTTTTATGTAATAAAATCTAGAGTTTTTATCCAATGGTTATCAAACTTGGTCAGACTATTTGACGGCATGTTATCTTGAATATATATGAATATGGGTCACCTCGGGTCAAAACCTAGGTCACCAGGTCAAATCTTTAAAAGAAATATTTCACAGTAATAAATTCAACAATTTTTATCAAATCTTAAAGAAACATGGTCAGAATATTTGTCTGCATAATATCTTGCTTATTTTTTATATCGGTCATCCTGGGTCAAATTCTAGGTCACTAGGTCAAATCTAAGGAAAATCTTTCCACTTCATAAATTCAACAATTGTTGTCAAATCTTTATGAAACTTGGTAAGAATATTTGTCTACATGTTGTCTTAAACATTTGTGAATATGGGTCACCTCAGATCAGAAACTAGGTCACTAGGTCAAATCTTAGGAAATACTTTCCTGATGTCATAAAAAAATTGTATGCTTACCAAACCTTTCAATATCAGACAACAATTAATTTCAAATGCTATTTAATAAACACACATCCCAATCATGAATTTCATTCCTACCCATATTTTTCAAAAAATTAAATTTTAATCAACTTTAGAAATATTTGTGTACATGAAATAATAAAGTGTGTCATTTAGGGTCAAAAACTAGGTCTCTTGGACAGATCGTATTGGAAAAGCTGATTTATTTATAAAATGTTCATTTTTTCCTCACACAAATGGAATAGTTTCTGTTGATCAGGTTATTTGTATGAACGATATCTCCGATAAGAATAAATATGGGTCTTTTTGGTTAAAAGTACTAGGTCACTAGCTCAAATCCTGGGTTTGCAAAATTGCATCATCAAATAAAAAATCCGGTTTGTTTCATGGCGTCTTGTTGCTTTTAAATCAGGTATTTTGACAGGTTTTAGTATTTTCCCAAAGTTGATTTTTTTCCTACCAATTTGAAAGGCACCGGCATTGAAAGAAAATCCCTGTGTCTGGTCCATATTTTTGTCATAAAATATCAGATTTTTAAAGTGACCACCAAAGTATTGAGATGTGTCGCACACAAAATCTGTGTCCTACTTTCAAGTTTAAGGTCACAGCAACCTTCTAAGATTGTATGGTTTGCTGTGTAAGCATTATTAATGATATTTCGTGTCTGGTCCATATCTTTGTCATTCACTGTTTGATTTTAAAATAAATTGCCAGAAATTATCAACATAGATGGGGACATGTCACGCACAAGACCAGTGTCCTTACCTTCAATGTGAAGGTCACAGCAACCCTCTCAACCTAGTCAGTTTTGCTGTTGAAGACTACTGATGATTTTTTATCCATAGGATAAAAATGTTTCCGTCTGTCTATCAAATCTTTTTGACACGTTCCAATTTATATTTCAGTCCATAATTTGCCATTATTAAGATGTTTGTCACTCACGAAATGAAGAAATGTTTTTCTACTCAGTTGTATAACAGGTGTCTACATTATTGACAATTCTGTGGCACATTTACCTTCAGTGAAACCCATTCGACTCAATTTCTTTAATTGTTCTATCTAGTGTTTCTGACACTTCTTTTCCAACGTTTTATACTGTAATCAGTGTTGTTGTCTTTTGCTTTGGCATTGGAACAATTTAACCTTGCCATAACACAAAAACCACTCATGGTTTTCAAATGAAATTTTGTACAAATGTCGCCACAGACAATATTCACATCATATTTGGCATGACCCATAAATCTTGCTTCAGTACTTGTTGAGTACTGCCCCTTGTTAGACTAAAGCTATAGACAGTCATTGGGTTTTGGTCACAATGCTCTTATTTAAAAAAATAGTTGTCTTAGTGATCTTTACTTTTGGACCCTGCTTAACACGCGGGTGCCTTATATTTATCATCATGTCTGTCCATATGTCCACATTTAAAAAAAATAATTGTTAATAACTTAGAAGCTGTTCAAGAGTCATACTTTCTAAACTTTTTACAGTAACACTGCGTTTTTTTGTGATTAGTTATGTAACTAAGCCTTAAATATTGTCAGATTCTTGGTTATATACTAAATAATATGCTTCCAAATTTCACCCCTTTTAAATACGTTATACCAGATCTTGTTCATTATGTTTGTATCGTGTGTGAAATTGTCAATTTCAGAAATCAGATGCCACACTACAGGAATTCTTAGTGGCCCTGGATAAGGCCGTGCAACAGCAGTTTAAGGAGAGAAATGACCTCACTAGGGACTCCTAGTGACCTCACTACCAACTCCTAGTGACCTCACTACCAACTCCTAGTGACCTCACTACCAATTCCTAGTGACCTCACTACCAACTCCTAGTGACCTCACTACCGACTCATAGTGACCTCACTACCGACTACTAGTGACCTCACTATCGACTACTTGTGACCTCACTATAGACTAGTGATATACTCTTTTATTTATGAACTGGATGATTTTTTTTGTGTCGATGTACATTTCTGTCAAAATATGGTACAAAATCTATGCTAAACTTTTAAATAATTCTTATGAACATGTTGGGATATCTGTGCCAATGTACTTGTTTGTACGCACATACGGTGCAACTGGTTAATTGCATCTAAAATATTGCATTTGAGGATAATTGAACATGTAACTACCCTAACTGGGTGCTGCTTCTTGTTGTTTATATGAAAAAAATGTGATTTAATGTAGTTTCATTTTACTTCTAAAACAATTATTATTTTGCCTGATGTTGAAATGTATAAAGTGGTGTTGTTGAAAGATCTCATTCAAACACCCTGATGTTGGACTGTAGATTGTATCGCTTGTGTAGCATCGCAAGCTTGTAGGGAACATATTCAAACACACTGATGTTGGACTGTAGATTGTATCGCTTATGTAGCATGGCAAGCTTTTAGGGAACATGTTCAAACACACTGATGTTGGACTGTAGATTGTATCGCTTGTGTAGCATGGCAAGCTTGTAGGGAACATGTTCAAACACACTGATGTTGGACTGTAGATTGTATCGCTTGTGTAGCATGGCAAGCTTGTAAGGAACATGTTTAAGCACACTGATGTTGGACTGTAGATTGTATAGCTTGTGTTGCATGGCAAGCTTGTAGGGAACATGTTCAAACACACTGATGTTGGAATGTAGATTGTATCGCTTGTGTAGCATGGCAAGCTTGTAGGGAACATGTTCAAACACCCTGTTGTTGGACTGTAGATTGTATCGCTTGTGTAGCATGGCAAGCTTGTAGGGAACATGTTCAAACACACTGATGTTAGACTGTAGATTGTATCGCTTGTGTAGCATGGCAAGCTTGTAGGGAACATGTTCAAACACACTGATGTTGGACTGTAGATTGTATCGCTTGTGTAGCATGGCAAGCTTGTAGGGAACATGTTCAAACACACTGATGTTGGACTGTAGATTGTATCGCTTGTGTAGCATCGCAAGCTTGTAGGGAACATGTTCAAACACACTGATGTTGGACTGTAGATTGTATCGCTTGTGTAGCATGGCAAGCTTGTAGGGAACATGTTCAAACACCCTGATGTTGGACAGTAGATTATATTGCTTGTGTAGCATGGCAAGCTTGTAGGGGTCATGTTGTCCAGCGACTTCAGAGTCATCATTCACACTTTCATTCCATGACCTTTCTTGAATATTTCTACTTAAATCTTTACCAAACTTGGCAGCAATGCTTAATGGCATAATATCTCAACTGAGTTCAATATTCAAAGTAATGATCCTTCCATGAATTGCCAAAATTTTATTATAAATGATAATCACAATGGTCAGGCGATATATCCAATTTGCTGAATTTTAGGTCTTCCTGATTTGTAAAAAAATGTTATGTTTGTTTGAAATGAAAAACTATGTACAACATTCAAGTTGTTAACATGATGATGTATTAAAGTTTGTATCATGAATGTGAAATGTTATGTAGTTCTGTAAACTACAAAGCAAATGTTTTGCAAGTTGATTTTTAGTTATATGATTAAATTGTAAATATAACATCTTGTGTCTATGGCATCATCATCATTATTATATGAATAATAAAAACTACAGTGACAAGCCCAGTAGCAAGACACTGGCACTGTGTCGACTGGCGCAAGAATGTAACATCAAAGCAAGACAAACAAAACAAAAACCCTCATTTATCAAATATCGTTTATCTATAAATGCTTGGATTACATGTTCAATCCATTCACAATAAGTTAATAATGAAGCATCACATTATAAGAAAACACAGTGAAGTTCACACAGGGTTATTATGAAGATGATAAACTTCTACGTGTTTTAACTAGCAAGGGCATTCAGAGGAACCTTACAGATATCACTAATTGGGCCTTGTCAAACAGATACTGTAATTTACCGTGTATAGGACACATTTCCCCCTAGAATTCCTGTAAAAATGCTTGCGTCTATTCTATTGAAGCTATTTGTATATATTTATGATGTACATTTCGAAAACAATAACCCACGACAGGTGCACATTAACCCACGACTGGGGACACATTAAACCATGACCATGGGCACATTAACTCTTGACCAGGCACATAAACCCTCTACTGGTGCACATTTACCCATGACCAAGGATACATTCACTCACAGATGGTGCAAATTTACCCATGACCAGGAATACATTCACTCACAGCTGGTCCACACATTCACTCACAGCTGGTGCACATTTACCCATGACCAGGGATATATTCACCAACAGCTGGTGCACATTTACCCATGACCAAGGATACATTCACTAACAGCTTGTGCACATTAACCCATGACCAGGGATACAGTCACCCACAGCCGGTGCATATTAACCCTTGACCAGGGATACATTCACTCACAGCCGATGCACATTTACTCATGACCAGGGATATATTCACTAACAGCTTGTGCACATTTACCCATGACCAGGAAAACATTCACTCACAGCTGGGGCACATTTACCCATGACCAGGGGTATATTCACCAACAGCTGGTGCACATTTACCCATGACCAGGGATACATTCACTGACAGCTGGTGCACATTTACCCATGACCAGGGATACAGTCACTCACAGCCGGTGCATATTAACCCTTGACCAGGGATACATTCACTCACAGCCGATGCACATTTACTCATGACCAGGGATACATTCACTCAAAGCTGGTGCACATTTACCCATGACCAGGGATACATTCACTCACAGCTGGGGCACATTTATTCGTGACCAGGAATACATTCACTCACAGCCGGTGCACATTAACCCATGACCAGGGATACATTCACTCACAGCTGGTTAACATTTACTCACGACCAGGGATACATTTACTCACAGCTAGTGCACATTTACCCATGACCAGGGATTTATTCACCAACAGCTGGTGTACATTTACCCATAACCAGGGATACATTCACTCACAGCTCGTGCATATTCACCCATGACCAGGGATACATTCACTCACAGATGGTGACATTTGACCATTGCCAGGGATACATTCACTCACAGCTGATGCACATTTACCATTGACCACGGTTACAGTCACTCACAGCTGGAACACATTTACCTATGACCAGGGATACATTCACTCACAGCTAGTGCACATTTAACCATGGCTAGGGATACATTCACTCACAGCTGGAACACATTTACCTATGACCAGGGATACATTCACTGACAGCTGGTGCACATTTACCCATGACCAGGGATACAGTCACTCACAGCCGGTGCATATTAACCCTTGACCAGGGATACATTCACTCACAGCCGATGCACATTTACTCATGACCAGGGATACATTCACTCAAAGCTGGTGCACATTTACCCATGACCAGGGATACATTCACTCACAGCTGGGGCACATTTATTCGTGACCAGGAATACATTCACTCACAGCCGGTGCACATTAACCCATGACCAGGGATACATTCACTCACAGCTGGTTAACATTGACTCATGACCAGGGATACATTTACTCACAGCTAGTGCACATTTACCCATGACCAGGGATTTATTCACCAACAGCTGGTGTACATTTACCCATAACCAGGGATACATTCACTCACAGCTCGTGCATATTCAACCATGACCAGGGATACATTCACTCACAGATGGTGACATTTGACCATTGCCAGGGATACATTCACTCACAGCTGATGCACATTTACCATTGACCACGGTTACAGTCACTCACAGCTGGAACACATTTACCTATGACCAGGGATACATTCACTCACAGCTAGTGCACATTTAACCATGGCTAGGGATACAGTCACTCACAGCTGGAACACATTTACCTATGACCAGGGATACATTCACTCACAGCTAGTGCACATTTAACCATGGCTAGGGATACATTCACTCACAGCTGGAACACATTTAACCATGGCTAGGGATACATTCACTCACAGCTAGTGCACATTTACCTATGACCAGGGATACATTCACTCGCAGGTAGTGCACATTTACCTATGACCAGGGATACATTCACTCACAGATGGTGACATTTAACCATTGCCAGGGATACATTCACTCACAGCTGATGCACATTTACCATTGACCACGGTTACAGTCACTCACAGCTGGAACACATTTACCTATGACCAGTGATACATTCACTCACAGATGGTGACATTTAACCATTGCCAGGGATACATTCACTCACAGCTAGTGCACATTTACCCATGACCAGGGATACATTCACTCACAGATGGTGACATTTAACCATTGCCAGGGATACATTCACTCACAGCTGATGCACATTTACCATTGACCACTGTTACAGTCACTCACAGCTGGAACACATTTACCTATGACCAGTGATACATTCACTCACAGCTATTGCACATTTACCTATGACCAGGGACACATTCACTCGCAGCTAGTGCATATTTACCATTGACCACGGATACAGTCACTCACAGCTGGTGCATATTTACCCATGACCAGGGATTTATTCACCAACAGCTGGTGTACATTTACCCATAACCAGTGATACATTCACTCAAAGCTATTGCACATTTACCTATGACCAGGGACACATTCACTCGCAGCTAGTGCATATTTACCATTGACCACGGATACAGTCACTCACAGCTGGTGCATATTTACCCATGACCAGGGATTTATTCACCAACAGCTGGTGTACATTTACCCATAACCAGGGATACATTCACTCACAGCTCGTGCATATTCACCCATGACCAGGGATACATTCACTCACAGATGGTGACATTTGACCATTGCCAGGGATACATTCACTCACAGCTGATGCACATTTACCATTGACCACGGTTACAGTCACTCACAGCTGGAACACATTTACCTATGACCAGGGATACATTCACTCACAGCTAGTGCACATTTAACCATGGCTAGGGATACATTCACTCACAGCTGGAACACATTTACCTATGACCAGGGATACTTTCACTCACAGCTGGTGCACATTTACCCATGACCAGGGATACAGTCACTCACAGCTAGTGCACATTTAACCATGGCTAGGGATACATTCACTCACAGCTGGAACACATTTACCTATGACCAGGGTTACAGTCACTCACAGCTGGAACACATTTACCTATGACCAGGGATACTTTCACTCACAGCTGGAACACATTTACCTATGACCAGGGATACATTCACTCACAGCTAGTGCACATTTAACCATGGCTAGGGATACATTCACTCACAGCTGGAACAAATTTACCTATGACCAGGGATACTTTCACTCACAGCTGGTGCACATTTACCCATGACCAGGGATACAGTCACTCACAGCTAGTGCACATTTAACCATGGCTAGGGATACATTCACTCACAGCTGGAACACATTTACCTATGACCAGGGTTACAGTCACTCACAGCTGGAACACATTTACCTATGACCAGGGATACTTTCACTCACAGCTGGAACACATTTACCTATGACCAGGGATACATTCACTCACAGCTAGTGCACATTTAACCATGGCTAGGGATACATTCACTCACAGCTGGAACACATTTACCTATGACCAGGGTTACAGTCACACACAGCTGGAACACATTTACCTATGACCAGGGATACATTCACTCACAGCTAGTGCACATTTAACCATGGCTAGGGATACAGTCACTCACAGCTGGAACACATTTACCTATGACCAGGGATACATTCACTCACAGCTGGAACACATTTACCTATGACCAGGGATACTTTCACTCACAGATGGTGCACATTTACCCATGACCAGGGATACATTCACCAACAGCTGGAACACATTTACCCATGACCAGGGATACATTCACTCACAGCTGGAACACATTTACCCATGACCAGGGATACATTCACTCACAGCTAGTGCACATTTACCCATGACCAGGGATACATTCACCAACAGCTGGAACACATTTACCCATGACCAGGGATACATTCACTCACAGCTGGTGCACATTTACCCATGACCAGGGATACATTCACTCACAGCTAGTGCACATTTAACCATGACCAGGGATACATTCACTCACAGCTGGAACACATTTACCCATGACCAGGGATACATTCACTCACAGCTAGTGCACATTTACCCATGACCAGGGATACATTCACTCACAGCTGGTGCACATTTACCCATGACCAGGGATACATTCACTCACAGCTAGTGCACATTTACCCATGACCAGGGATACATTCACTCACAGCTGGAACACATTTACCCATGACCAGGGATACATTCACTCACAGCTAGTGCACATTTACCTATGACCAGGGATACATTCACTCACAGATGGTGCACATTTAACCATGACCAGGGATACATTCACTCGCAGCTAGTGCACATTTACCCATGACCAGGGATACATTCACTCACAGATGGTGACATTTAACCATTGCCAGGGATACATTCACTCACAGCTGATGCACATTTACCATTGACCACGGTTACAGTCACTCACAGCTGGAACACATTTACCTATGACCAGTGATACATTCATTCACAGCTATTGCACATTTACCTATGACCAGGGACACATTCACTCGCAGCTAGTGCATATTTACCATTGACCACGGATACAGTCACTCACAGCTGGTGCATATTTACCCATGGCCAGGGATACATTCACTCACAGATGGTGCACATTTACCCATGACCAGGGATTCATTCACCAACAGCTGGTGTACATTTACCCATGACCAGGAATACATTCACTCACAGCTGGTTAACATTTACTCATGACCAGGGATACATTTACTCACAGCCGGTGCACATTTACTCATGGCCAGGGATACATGCACTCAAAGCCTGTGCACATTTACCCATGACCAGGGATACATTCACTCATAGCTGGTGAACATTTACCAATGGCCAGGAACACATTTGCACATCAGCAGGGATATATTTATCAATGACCGGTTAAAATGTATCCATGAGCAGTGACACATTTACCAATGACAGGGTTAAATGTACCCACGAGAAGGTACACCTTCACCCATGACCGGGGAAAAATTACCCATGACTAGGCACACATACCTATGACCTGGGGAATATTAACCTACGAGCAGTGACACATTTATCCATGACCAGAGACTCTTTATCAAGGACAAGGTACACATTAACCCATGACCAGGGGCACATTTACCCATGACACATTTTCCAATGACCAGGGGTTCATTTACCCAAGACACATTTACCCATGACCAGGGGTATATTTACCCGTGACCCATTTACCCATGACCAGGAACACATTTACCTATGACACATTTACCCATGACCAGGGGCACATTTACCCATGACACATTTTCCAATGACCAGGGGCACATTTACCAATGACACATTTACCCAAGACCAGGGTCACATTTACCCATGACGCATTTTCCAATGACCAGGGGCATATTTTCCTATGACACATTTTCCAATGACCAGGGGCACATTTACCCATGAAACATTTACCAATGACACATTTACCCATGACACATTTTCCCATGACCAGGGGCACATTTACCCATGACACATTTACCCATGACTAGGGGCACATATACCCATGACACATTTTCCAATGACTAGGGGCACATTTACCCATGACCAGGGGCACATTTACCTATGACACATTTTCTAATGACCAGGGGCACATTTACCCATGACACATTTACCTATGACACATTTTCCAATGGCCAGGGGCACATTTACCCATGACCAGGGGCACATTTACCCATGACACATTTTCTAATGACCAGGGGCACACTTACCATTGACACATTTACCCATGACCAGGGACACATTTACCCATGACACATTTTCCAATGACCAGGGTCACATTTACCCATGACCAGGGGCACATTTACCCATGACCAGGGGCATGTTTACCCATGACACATTTTCCAATGACCAGGGGCACATTTACCAAAGACTATGACCAGGGGCATGTCTTCCTATGACACATTTACCCTTGACCTAGGACACGGTTACCAATGTCCAGGGGCACATTTACCAGTGACCAGGGGTACTTTACCCATGACCTGGGACACATCTTCCCATGACCAGGCACATTTGTTTCCACGTCGAAGGGCACATATAGCAATGACCAACAGCACATTTACCCATGACTGGGTCACAATTACCCAAGAATGAGAACACATCTTCCCACAACCAGGGCACATTTACCCACTCAGGGACTCATTTATCAAGGACCAGTGGTACATTTACCCACGACAGGGTCTCATTTACCCGCTCAGGGACACATTTACCGACTTACGGGGGCAAATTTACTCACGACAAGGGACATAATCACCCATGACCAGGGACACATCCCCCTCGACAAGGGCCACATTTGCCCATGACCAAGGGCACGTTTACCCACAACCGGTGGCACATATACCCATGAGGGTGAAACATTTTCCCACGAACAGAGACACATTAACCATGACTGGTTTATTCACTACCTTGGTCACATTTACACACTACCTGGGACACATCTACCCACTACCGGGGGCAAATTTTACACACGACTGGGAACACATTACCCAATTTCAGGGATACATTTAACCACTACTCGGGGCATATTGTACCCACGACCAGAGACACATTTACCCACATCTGGAGGCACATTTACCCACTTGACCGAGGCACATTTACCCCTAAACCGGGGCACATCTACCCATTTGACTGGTGCACATTTACCCCTTAACCGGGGCACATATATCCACTTGACGGGCCCATTTATCCACGTATGGAGGCACACAATACGCTCAATTTTGACCATCACATCCGGAAAAAATGTCAAATAGCACATGTGGAGTTACAGAATCTTAAAGCTTTACGGAATCATTAGTGCACAGTTCACTCTCACAGTGATTTCTGCAACGGTCTCTTCACAAAAATTCCAGCCTACCAAATCAACAAATTACAATGAGTCCAAAACCATGGCGCTAGAGTGGTCTTAAATGCTTCCAATGAAAAACAAATACTGAACTTCTGAAAAAACTACACTGGCTCACAGTTAAAGCCAGAATTATTTTCAAGGTTCTGGTGCTGGTACCATGCATATAACGGTACAGACCCATTGTATCTGAGGGAAATGTTTGTACCTATTTGAGGAAGATACAGGGCCGAATTAAGAATAACCACTCTCACTCACACTCAGTGAGTTAATCTTCTGTAATCACATAACGGTTAAGGTGTTTTCGAGTGAAAGGTATATCCGTATTCACAGGCGTGAGTGAGACTCAAGTGTTTTGCGTGAGTGGGACATTTGTGAGTGCTCGGCTAGGCCACTTGAACGACCCTCGAGGATTGATTGTGAATACGAATTAAATGAGTGTGAGTGATAAATGTACATGACAAGTAGAAAAGATGGAATATATCAGATATTTGCAACAAATATGGGACATCCTCGTCCACAGACAATATTCAAGAGACCGGGATAATCCATTGAAGTACATGTACTTCAATAACGTGGACTTCTATAAAAAATCAAATTTTCAAAAGGATGCAGCAATCACAAAATTATTTGTTTTGTTTGCTGCTGATCTTGAACGCCGAGCAAACTTGATGGTTGCAATTCATTGATGGCTGCAATAAAAGGCAGCTTTATGTGCGTGTAGTTAGCGGCTTAGCGGTGTGAAGTAAGCGGCCTAGCGACGTGAAGTTAGCGGCCTTTCGGCCTAGCGGCGTAAAAGTTGGCAGCCTAGCGGCCTCAATTTGCGGCCTAAAATGGGAAAAAAGGCTGATATTCGCTAAAGGACGTTATCTTGTGAATAGAAACATTTAATTTATCATTGTTTTAGAAAAGAACGCATATAAAATGCTTTGAAATAGGAAACAATTTTAGGCCGCTAGGCAGCGGGGTCGCCAGGCCGCGAACTTCACGCCGCTAGGCCGCTAACTTCACGTACATGGTTTTACGCAACATATTCATTTCAGACCTTGGTCAGAGAATCGATATTTATTTTCCAGCCTACAGTCAGTTGGATTATTATTATTATTATTATTATTATTATTATTATTATTATTATTATTATTATTATTATTATTATTATTATTATCATCATCGGCCCACAGACTAAGATCACATAGTAATACTCAATTTACCATTCCAAGGCGTAAAACCAAATTAGCTGACAGGTCAATCGTCGTCATTGGTCCCAAAGTGTTACATCAACCCGCTTGACCGGTTCATTTACCCATTTCTGGAGGCACATTTACCCATTTGACCGGGGACACATTTACCCACTAGACCGGGGCACATCTACCCACTTCCGGTGTCACATTTACCTACTTGATCGGGGCTCATGTACTAATTTCCGATGGCACATTTACCCACTTTTGGAGGCACATTTACCCACTTAACCGGGGACATATTAACTTACTTGACCGGGGCACATTTACCCACTTGACGGGCTCAATTTACCTACTTATGGAGGCACATTTACCCACTACTAAGGACACATTTATCTACTTGACTGGGGCACATTTACCCACTACTATGGACACATTTATCCACTTGACTGGCGCACATTTACCCACTACCAAGGTCACATTAACTTACTTGAGCGGTGGCACATTTACCCACTGGACCGGTGGCACATTTACCCACTTGATTGGGGCACATTTAGCCACTACTGTGGGCACATTAACCACTTGACTGGTGCACATTTACCCATTTGACCGGTGGAACATTTACCCACTTGACTGGGCCCATTTACCCACTACTGAGGACACATTTACCCTCTTGACCGGCGCACATTTACCAACTTGACCGGTGGAACATTTACCCACTTGACTGGGGCCCATTTACCCACTACTGAGGACACATTTACCAACTTGACTGGTGGAACATTTACCCACTTGACTGGGGCCCATTTGCCCACTACTGAGGACACATTTACCCTCTTGACCGGCGCACTTTTACCCACTACCGAAGACACATTTACCCACTTGACTGGTGTACATTTACCCACTTGACCGCGGACACATTTACCAACGACTTGATGCACATTCATCCACTACCGGGGGCAATTACAAACGACCGGGGCACATTCATATTTCGATTTAAAATAAACGGTGCGGGAATATATGGAGGTATAAAAGTATTTGTAAAATAGCCATATGACGAAACAAGTTAAACATGTTCAAAATAGTATACCAAGGAGAAAACAAAGGGACAAATGTTTGGTATTTAGTATTTGCAAGTATTAAACACTGTCAGATGGATTTCTCAACCTTATGCAAACACGAACATGTTTTTTTACATTGATGCAATCGTGTCTATCAATTGAAATCAAATCAACAGAAACAATAACAGCAAAATAGCAATATTGATACTTATGGAAGAGACAACTGAAGCACCGTTGATAGTTTCCAGGTTGATTATGTCATCCAGGCATACTCTGATCTTCTGTGTTCCGTGTATTTCCATGGTCCTGGTGAACTCGCCTTGCTCAAGAGTTTTATTATACTTGACTAGGAAGATTTGCTGTTGTAAGTCAATGTATTCCGATTTAATCAGCTCCACCTGTTGACAGAAGAACGCCCTTGTTATCACCAACTGCGCGGTCCTCTCCCTTGCGGTGCGAGATGCAGCATTCCCATGCTGGAAGTAGACAAATATCCGTTCTTTGGCGGGCTGCAGTTTGTCACTGGCAGAAAAGGACCAAGAAAAGGGGCAAACCTCGACCAGGTTGGCGTCTTGCAATGCTATGTCAATAAACTCTGTATTTTTATGAAACCTAACGCTGAAAGACCATATTCTGTCTCGTAGAAGAAGCTTCCAATTCCGCCAAATATAGATTTTTCGACCTTTGCAACAATTCGACTGACGTCCTCTTCCTCAAAGTATTTGTTCAATTGTGCGATCATATACTTAGGTATAGTGTCATTCCCCTCCCTAATAAAAAATAAAGTTATGTCCCATCCATTTAAACCATGCGTCTGCATGTCATTGTTAGTAAAGTTTTCTAATGCAACAACATCAAATCCATCGTTTGGCCCATTCAGTTCCAGTTTAAGATACATTGTACAGACGGTTCTGATGATTGAATACACTGGTTTACATCTACCCGCAATGTTCATTTGTCCTTCTGGACAGAAAACTAGCCGACATACATTCTGGAATTAAACATATAACTGATAGCAATATAACTGATATGAGAAAGAGATTTCAGAAATTGGATTTGTAATACCGCTTTAAATATTGTAGGATTGCATGAAAATGGAATCACACGGATAACCAATAAAAGGTAGCTGATTAAAACAATCTACACTTGTTATTTGACTCTGTTTTTTTACAAAATTTCGATATGCATTAAAAGCAGCATCCATTCATTTTATAATAAAACAATATAGCCATCGATATCGCAAGCTATTCAATTTTAGAATATCAACAATTATTTTGAACAACATAAAGTCAAATGAAATATATTGTTTTCCATACTAGATATACATGTTCTACAACGAACACAATCATTATAGAGAAATGTAATCTACAGCCATAAGCATAGCAGCAAATATCTTAACAAAAAGCCATTAGACAACCATTAATACCTGATAACAATGATCCTTGATCTTAGAGCCGTCTTCCGCGTGCTCCAGGACTTCGTGCACGTTATCCAAAATCATCACAAGAGTGTGATCTCCGCTTACTTTTTGTCTTTCTTCCTGGCTTATACAAAGTCCTCGTGGCTTGTCCAAAGTAGCACAAAGATAGCAGTACACGTTTGCATACACGTGGTCCGTATGCTGTGAGTTATACGTATACGTGGCGTTGAATGCGTTACACTTTTGTTGCAGTTCCTGCATCTCCGTATCCGTATCAATGCTAACGTTGCTGCATTCCCTACGTGTTCTCCAAGCAGGCACACAACGCTCGTAACGGACGTTAGCTTCCGCTGGCGGAATAAAGTACAAAGAGCATTCGAAGTTGTCATATGATGTGCCATACAAAGATTTCTGAACTTCATAAGAGTACGAAACACTATACAATTCACCAATTGCACCGTCTTTGGGACAGGCTACGGCAAATCTCCAAGGGATAAGTTTAGAAATGGTATTACATGTGGCACAAAACTCATTGTAATATACAAACCGGTCAATAAGTGAAGAATGTGGAAACATGCTGCCCCAAGGATAGAGGTCGTCTGCCTTACAAGAACGTGTTGTGTCCGAACACGTATCCACCATATGATACCAGAAAGAAAAATCTGGCTCAGAAGTATTCTTCTTGTGTAACACAGAGGAGCGGCATGTGCTCCTATTTTGTTCCTCCAGTTTGTAAAGGTCCAGTTCATCCGTGCAGCAATCCCTCCGACGTCCGCATTCGGAATCGCAAGCGCATGAATGGCAACATGGCTCATAGCCGGGCGGTACGGTCCCTTCCCCTCCCGTCAAGTTGCAAAACTGACTCAAAGTACATAATTCTGCCAAATCTCTTGGAGGCTCAAATGCTTGTCCCAGCGTAGTACTGTTAAGTTTGAAAAAAATTAACGTAATGGCGATACACATACGTACGCCTGGTGACATGTTTTTTCGGCAATGTTTAATCTCCAAACAGACAGAAGTAAAGTACATACATACACCGCTGTTTATAGTGTATTAGACTAATTTGCTTGTGATTTATCAATTATGATTTTATATCATACCTTATTAAATACAGTCGTTACTTCAAAATATGAAACATCGGATGGAGCACTTGAAAAACATAACCAAGAATTGAAACATCAACGTGTTATTCATTCATGTTCAAAGAACGCAACGAAGTTTTCATTTTCTTAAAATTTATAGAAGCGAAGCAGTTTCATTCTTCTGGAAAATAAGCTGCATACAGATGTGAAAATGTTTATATACAATTAATGCATAAAAAAATGTCTTTGTTAATGGTTATGCGGGATTACTTATGTGACAGAGACATCTGCAAACGTCAAGCGCTCACACATAAATCAGGTAAGTTAATTAATTTTACGTGTGTGCTTGCAATCGTCCATACTTTCACTTTTTAGTGGTCTAGACTTAGCAGGGAAAATATTAGCTAAAGAACATCAGCGAACACGTTATGTCTTACCTTTTGGAAGGTGTTTTTAATGTGTAGTGAACATCAAAAAAAAATTAACTACATTAAAGATATGAAAGCCAGAACTATGAAATTATGTCATAGATACAAAACATAAAGTACAATTCAGATTGTTCGCATTATGTGATTTTCATGCTACAACCAAGCCAAAAATGGCGGAAATATACCAAGGATAAAATAAATAGTGGACAGTTGTTTGTTTCTTTTCAAGATAGCAATATAGTTCCCCGAGTGAGCAGCATAAGGTATATTTCAAGAATAGTTTGACACGAGTGAATATTACGAGGTGAAATATATGCAATGTATCAATAAGGCCAACAATTCTTCTTTTTATGTCATTTTTTTCAAAATGGAACTTAAAAAAACCGCTAAGAAATCAGTTATTCAACTGTACATGTGGGTTTTTTTAAAATGTCCAAACAAATGCAATATTCCATTATTTAAAAGAGCATAGCTTTATAACACATAATCATTTTCACAAACGAGTTATCTAAAGGAGGACAGAATACGACGTACTGGTAAGATACACCAGTCAATAACGTATCCCCCGCCTTGTTCTGATTTTTGCTGTCAATGTTATTGAGTTGTAGTTTAATTGTCATATCACTAAACAAGTAACAGTATTTGAAAAAATAGTATTTAATATTTAAGTGATATACATGGATGATGCAACTCCTACTTTAACCCTAATTAAGGTCTTTAAAAGGAAACCCCGAATATGCATTAAAAGGTGAGTGGCAATCGGTGGATTTGGGACAAGAATGGCAATGACTGTAGTACAAGCGATGGTTTAAAACTTCTAAAATCTGTAGTTTATAGAACCTGTGGCATCAATTTCCAACACGTAGTACGTGGTACCGAATTATCCAAGTTGGCGTACAAGATGTCCGCCATAAACTGTCAATTCAGAGTAAAAATGTGTTTGTTTTTGTTTTTGTTTTTTTAAATATGGGATTTTTTGAAGATAAGTGTAAATATTTACGTGGATGTTATTTTCCCCGTAATGTACTTTGGATTGCCTTGTTACATTGTCAACTTCATTGTAAAATTCAAGGTCATTATAAGGCGTAACTTATAATACAAAGGACAAGCCAACAAAAAATAAAATTCAGATTCAACCATATTAGCATTGCATAGTTTACATTTTCGTTCTAAACGTGCAACATTTTTTAACCTTCCAACTTCAATTTCAAGAGAGTGAGAACATAGTCGCAATCTCGATAATGCAATTCTATATTTATCATTCATATTTAAATCGAGATACTTTTCAAATTCAAAATTAAACTTGAATTGTTTATAATAATTTTACTTCGGTTGTGAATGAATGGTATATGTCCAGTGTTGTACACATTGTATTGATCGTGGAGGCGTTGTCTTAAAGGGACTGTACACCGGTTGGCACCAAAAAAGTTTTTTTTTTTGTAACGAATCTCAGGATAATTATCTAATACAATTTGTTACGCTTTGATATCATAATTGTAAAAAAAAAGTACCAAAATGTAAAAACAAATGTGTCGGTGACCGGGTTCGAACCTGTGTCGCCAAAATTGCAGTCCAGCGTCGTATCCACTGAGCCACGACGGCTTACTCTAATTGGGTGACATAATTAAGCTATACACCTACCTCGGTAATACCACGTGATAACACCGACTAGCCAATCACGCATTAGGAATGAAGTCTACCTGTTTGACCCAGTAATCTTTTTTAATGATATTTTATTTATAAACGAGGTTGGGGAAGATTTGATCTTGCACCAAAATTTAAGTGCTCTGATTTTACATTACAATGTTAAAGCAAATCGACCTAGCTCTCCAAGTACATCAGCATTAGAAGTTTGAGAGTGAACTCCAGGAATGTGTTTACAATATTTAAGGAAGAGTTTAGCCACCTCTTCCATGTCATATATACCCCAAATCTCACAACCATACATACGAATAGGAGCAATCATAGAGTCAAACAATAATAGTTTAGTCTCAAAGTCGAGTTTAACTCTACCAAAAAACAGATGCAAGATGATTATTTGCTTTCAAAGCTTGATCTTTCAGCGCCTTAATTGCATTTACAAAACTTCCATTGTAATTGATTTTGATACCCAAATAACAGAAGCTATCCTCTGTTTCGAATTATTAATGGACCAAACAAAAATAAATACTCCCGAATGTCATTAATAAACAAAAAAAAACCAAAAGACGAGAAAAAGGTCCCCCTTGTTTCAAGAGATATAACGAACAGTTCTGAATATAAAATAGTATTCATATCTTTAACACACGCCTTAACATTTGTATATAGGGACTTAAGCATGGTTGTCATTTTACTACTTATACCAGACTGAACTAATTTCATCCACAAAGCATCGTGTATAGCAGTGTCAAAAGCCTTTTCATGATCAATAAAAGCACATTACAATTTCTGTTTTTGCGCTTAAACCTTTTGAATAATAGTATGAAGTATAAAAATACAATCAACAGTGATTCTGTTGTCACGAAATCCAAACTGCGCGTCATTAAATTTATATTCAGTTTCACACCACTTTTATCCGATTTCTCAACAAAAAAGATAATAATTTGGCAGTTACATTAACGAGTGTAATCCCCCTATAATTAGATGGGTTTGCTTTATCACCCTTTTTATGGATAGGCACAATAATACCTTTGGTCCAGGCTTCTGGATAAATTCCATTATAAAATATCTTGGTACAAATGGTAGTTAAAAATACTATATTTTCCTTATTAAATGTTTGAATGTACTTCCAGAACTTTCTAGAATCCTTTTTACAAAGTTTTGACATTTTAGACTTGTCCTTACTATAAAATAATAAGTTCGCCCTACGCTTTGCAGTATTGTTTTCTTGCGGATAGAATATTAAGTCTATTAAAATAATTCGGTAACAAATTGCCTCTTTTTATCACAAAAAGACTTTGCTTGTCTACATTCAGTACTGAACCATGCAGATTTCTTATTTTTATATTTCGAATTTCTGAGTTTCGATGATTTTTTTTACCGTGTACCATTAATGAAACATCGTAAAGAATATCAGATAATGTATTAATACAGTTATTTATTATACCCAAGCTAGCTCAAGCTACTATAGATGTAGTTTGTTGAAAAGGGGACAAGATCTTAATAACTGTTTTATATGTCTAGGTGTGTATCTTTGCTATGGTACGTGCAGCGATATGTAATAAACACAACTCTCATTTCACTTCATACTCTGTATTGTCTGTTAAAGTATACAACGTATCAGGTCTGCATACACAGAAGGTCTGCAACCTGCAATTAACAAACCAAATAACATACTATTGCAATACATATAATTCTAACACAAACTAGTTAAAAACATATAAAACCTGTCTATTTTCACAATTTATCATATATTCAATTGCTGGCATCCATGGCTGTCAATGGTATTATTCTTAACATTGTACAATATACTCCACAATGTATTCCAACAACAACATACATTAGTCTTACCGATTAATACAATCGACTGCTTTCACCCTGCCGTCTCACTCCACGAACATCTGTTAGTCATTCTAAAATGCCGTCCAGGCTTTTGAGATGATGTTTAGCCAGGACGTCATTCATAACAAAATTCGTAAACATGTTCAAAATACTGATCAAAATTTGGTCGCACATTTATTAAGGTTATTCCAATTTAGTTAATTAAAACAAAAAAAAACACACTATACCTGTTAAAAGTAATGCTTTTTGCACCATTTCCGTATATATAATAAAATAATCATGTTCCGATTTGTTAACACAACATGCATTTTCAAACACATTCTAAATTCACAAACACCACTTTTTTTGTCAACGAATGTAGCCGAGAATATCCAAATGCATTTCTCTTTTCTCTGGTTAAGGTTGACTATTAGTTATTTAACTACGAAACTGATACTGCCCTTAGCAGCATTTTTGTTAAGGCAACTTAAATGCTATATTGTATACAATTAATTATTCAAAATAAAATAAGGATGAAGTGTTTTCAAACATTTATTACTTTTTGTTAGAATTAAGGCATGTAGTTTTTCAAAATGAAACAAATAGCAATATAATTTAGTTTGTTGAATGTTATGTTAAGTATGGGAATAATTTTTATTGCATGCATGGCATTTTTTTTCAATTCATTTCAATATTTTCTTTGTAATTTACCCCTCATTTGCGCTCACTTGGATGTCTTTGGACTTTTGTCTGCTTCATATCCTTTGCTTGGTATCTTTAAAGCATCCAGATTCTGACACTCGACAAAAACTTTTTTCAAGTACTTGCCACTATTGACATAAATAACATTTCTACATTTTATTCCCCTTTTGCGCACGCACCTAGCCTCCCGTTCCAAAACGACCATACATTATAAATACTCAACGTGTGCTTTTATTTTGTATGACAGAAATGAGAATTCTGAGGAAAATTACCAGTTTGCCTTTATAAGCGTAAACTTCATAGCTTCTATTCGAACCGCTGGCGCGTGCACGTCACAAACTAGGCATGTGACTCCCTAGGATGACGACTTAAATATATATTCGGCAGTCAATGAACGTTGATGAATTATTAGAAATATCAGTCCTAGAAAGAGGAGCCTTACAATTGTCACCGCCAAAGGACCACTCTAGATGTCATTCATTGCGGATATCACGTCATTTTGGCTTGAAATTTATTTCTTTGACATATACCTGTCCAACCAGTGTACCATTATAAACTTAAAGGAAGAAAAACTTCACGGCGGACGGATTTATTAAGTTGAACAAGATTCTATTACGTGATAGCGAAGATTGCACAAGTGTCTCATAACAGCCCGAGACATAGTCGATACGAGCATGAAGGCCAATTATCACGCAGAGGCCCGGCTTTGTCATGTTTTAACCTCTTAAACACATAAGTGTTATTTCGTTTGTAAATGTTTACCAATATAGTTCTTTTAACAAATAATATTTTAACTCTAGTTGTTTTAATCCTATCAGCTTTAAGCTTGACAATGAAAACGCACTATAGTCGGAAAAAAGCAAACAACAATGTTCTGCCATTACGTTTTTCTATCAATTTCATTAAAAATGGTAATTGCCTGAAGGCTACCCTTTAGTTGAGTTTTGTATAGATTTTCTGATGTGAGGATGTGTAGTATGTGTTAATATAAATACCATCATAGAACATCTGTTCTAGCGAAACTATATATACACAGAATAAATTACTAGAGGCAGCACAAACATAATATTCTCTGATTATTGTAAACTTGGATTGTCATGTTGAAGTCAAATTTTAATTTATATATTACACAAAGAAACATTTTGATTCTTATTTTGCTTTAATGTTTAAATGTATTATATATATGTATAATAGTATGCATTTTCTACATGGTCCATTGCCTTCAGAATAGTTTGTAAATAAATCTTGAATCCTGTATGTGAGGATAAATGTTTTTTTCAATTTCATAAAATACTACTGCAGATTAAAACCCGAAAGTGTAGTTGTGTGTAACCAGTTTCTTTTGGGTAATAAGAAAGCTTCTGTCAACTGAAATCAGGTATTTAGATCACTATTTTCAACAATTAGCTTGTGTATTTGCAAAATGGATATGTTTATGGATAAGAATTTTGTTATGAATGACGTCCAGGCTTAACATCATTAAAAAAGCCTGCACGGCATTTCAGAATGACTAGAACATCTGTGTGCTTTATCAATAAGGGAGTTATTGCATGTACTGTAATATATTACATGCACAGGTTAAATGGGTAAAAGGGATGTTTTGGTGATCAAGGGTTCATGCAATAACAGTCACTTTGACGTTCGGTGCAAGCACAAGATTCCAAAAACAGAAAAATACGTTAAATACAAAGAATTCCAACGCGAAATGACTTGGACATATGGACAATATCACAAAGAAATAAACTAAACCAATACTGACCATTGAAAAAGCCCTGGAGAAGATTTAAAACATAAAATGTAAAGTTTTCATCAAATAAGATGGCGATTCTGCGTTTCAAGTTTCCCGGATGTACATGTGTACAACACTCCAAACGTCCGTAACAAAAACGGTCAAAAACCAAACCGGTTACATACTCCCCGTCCGTATAGAATGACGTCTCGTCATAACTAAAGTAATTATAACAAAAT
The DNA here is from genome assembly GCF_026914265.1 of Mya arenaria. Lineage (NCBI taxonomy): Eukaryota > Metazoa > Mollusca > Bivalvia > Myida > Myidae > Mya > Mya arenaria. Next base: position 1,198,600 of record NC_069129.1, on the reverse strand, counting down.
ATGTATCTGTCAAAATATAGGTCAGTTACAAGTGGCATCTCTATATCACATGAAACTACTACATTTTAATATACAACATGTATACTATTCCAAATTTAATTTTACACCTGTTTTCACTGTACTTGATACAATACAATCTATATGCAACCATACTCTCTTAAGTACATGTATCTACCTTTCTTTTTTGTAACACTACAATATAACTTTTATATAACACTACAATATAGCTTGTTATCGCCTCTCCCCTTCTCAAAATATGCGACCACGCATCAACAAATCCACTTATTGTTATGAAATTGGGTGGTCAGTGTATATAAACACAATTCAATGTTTTATACTTTAATAACGATATACATCTCATGATAGTTAACACAACTGTCTATGTACAAAAGCCTGCAGCAGTAATAAGAATAACATTAGACAGTAGGCGGAGCCTAATATTCATTAGCAGCTCTGAGTAATTCTGGTTACATTTTATATGAATGGAATACCAAACACTTATATCACTGAAATATTGAAACAAGAAACGCCGCAATGCGACGAAACCAGTTTTTTAATGATTGACAGAAGAACTTCAGCCTGTGTCTGTTTTTCTATTTTTAGTAACAGTGACATTGACCCAAGGGATCCCAAATGCAATCCATTGAAGGGTATCCATAAACTCTTCCTTTAGACCAAGTTTGGCCAAGATATGTCATCCCTAACTAAAGTTATTCAGTTTCAACCGTTTTTCTATTTTTAGTAACAGTGACCGTGACCTTGACCCTAGGGACTCCAAACGCAATCCAATGAAAGGTCTCCATAAACTCTTCCTATTGACCAAGTTTAGTCAAGATATGTCATCCCTAACTAAAGTTATTCAGTTTCAACCGTTTTTCTATTTTTAGTAACAGTGACCTTGACCTTAATTCTAGGGACCCCAAACCCAATCCCATGAAAGGTCTTCATAAACTCTTCCTATAGACCTAGTTTGGTAAAGATATGTCAACCCTTACTAAAGTTATTCAGTTTCATAGGTGAGTTTGACGCCGCCCGCCCGCACGCCCGCCCGCCCGAACAACGACGTTTGCCATTCTAATAACCAGGTTTTACTATGTGAAAACCTTGTTAAAAATTACTAGTATACGATACACTGTTTCACTATCCATTGAGTTCAGTACTCCACTTTTCATCAATGCATCAACTGCCTGAAGTCAGTTATCAATAGGACGAGCAACGGCCTGAGCTGCATTCATCACAAAGTCCTCATATCTCCCATATCTCTCCGGTTGTTGTCTTTCTCTGGTAGACCTTCTAGGTGGAGGCTTAGGTAAAACACGTTTTTCTATCTTCCTGCTCGTGTTGTCATTAAGTGCATGGCGCAGTTCTACCTGTTCTCCATGGTCATGTTCATCGACTTCTTTATTAGTTTCAGCTACAGGTTCAGTCATTTCATCTCTTGGTTCTTCATCAGTCACGATTACGCCACCAAGTAAATTATAATCACGGATGTCATTAGCAATGCTAGCAATTCAAATAAAGGAGACTGTCTATTTTTATAAACGGTGGAGTCTTCGGGGGGAATGTAACATTGAATAATAAACATATCATTAGTAGTTCCAAAATAGCTTTAACATAGTTTGATAAACAAATATCCTTTTTCATTCAAATCAATAAGTTACCGGAAGAGGTATTCCTTTTGTTGCCAAAAGTCCTCTGTGCGTCACCACCGGTGGGGTTGGCGTTCATGCGAACATTGGGTGGGACTTCCGGATAGGGCCCGGTGGCAGGGAATCCACCGTGTGCAATCGCCCGTCGATGAAGAGTTTGTCGGCCACTAGAGAGGCCTGTTTACCTTGAGTCTTTGCTTGGATCAGATACGGAACAAGGACGTTTTGGCGTTCCTGGACCTCACGGCAACTGATCGGCCACACAGAAATTAGAGTCCCTGAGTTGATCAAATACCTTTTCTTTGACAACCATTTTGTCTCCATAGAAATTAAATTTGGCGACAATTGGGCACTTGGAAATGTTAACATAATAACCAATGCGGTGGGCACGATCGATCTTGAAGTTTGCGCGGGCTTCTGCAATGGCAAGTAAATATATGAGAAATGTTTTGTAATGCATTCCTTAGTAACATACAAAACTAATTAATTCAAGGTCAAAATGATTGTTTGAATTTCAAAATGCAAATTTAACTTATATCGATTGTGTTTAAACATAAACCCGGTTTAGTGGCAATGGGCAAACGCCAAAGACATAGAACACAAAATCACAAACAAGAAACATAGAACAGCACAAAACTCTACAAACAGCACAGTGCATAAAAACTATATATATATAAATAATTGGTATGTTTATCAAGAATTGTTAGGTACCGCCTTGGAACAGTCAGTAAAATATAAATTATGTTCTTTTTTGTGAAACGTGGCACTCTAAAATTTCTTATGTTGATTTAGATAAGTTCGAGCGTTTCTCATGCCCAAGACCTGTTTTCAATAAGAAAGTTAAACGTTCAAGTGGCGGTTTCGTGATTTTTTACAAAAAGAAGTATTTTGGAAATGTCGAACTAATTGATCTTAATGTTAAGGTTTATATGTGCATTAAACTATGTAAATCCTTTTTTGGAACTACTAACGATGTTTTTTTATTATTCATAGCTATATTCCACCGGAAGACTCTACTGTCTATCAGAATAGATTATATCCTTAATTCGAATATGATTTTTTCGGTAATATTGCAAAAGATTTTCGCCGTTGTAACCTTCTTGGTGACGTCATCGTGACCGGTGATCTTAACGCTAGAATAGGTAAACGGTCAGACATGGTAGAAAATATCAATTTACAAGATTCAAGATTCAAACATATTTATTAAGTAACGTAAACATATTGTTTCTTGTTACATGATAAGTTTAATTTACATTATATACCACGTGACATAAGCATTTCTAATCAATAATTGCATATTAAGATATATATAAATGAAAGAGAAAATTAATAAACATATGCATGCATAAATAACAAAATCAAAAGAGTTTAGACTACTATGTTATTTATCCAACAGAGAACAATTTAGATCCATTTCTATTATTGCACTACATTGTTAACAATATTAGAACGTATAACAAATGCTTCATGAATAAATTTACACAACCGTAGGAGAACATTAGTATTAACTGTTTGTAAAAGTTCAATGAATTTGACAACACTTGGTTTTACATAGTAGGTTTTCGAAAGATACTTTTTTTCCGAATATTTTCATAATTATGTTTTACAAATACAGACAAAATGATACTCATCTTCTAAATCACCAGAACCACATGTTTAACAATATCGATGCTCATTATTTATTCTATCATTGCCGTATCGGCCAGTTTCAATACGTAAAGGGTGTGAAGAGAATTTAATTTTGTAAAAGCAATGCGGTATGTTTTCGATACATTTTCCAAATAAACAGAAAATTCAAATATATGTTTTAACTCTCTATACATAAATAAAACAGGTCTGATCTGTACAGAGTTAAACCATGTTTGTTTGAACTGGTGTATTAATCTGTGTTTATATAATACATGGAAATATTTTACATTCATGCCATTTGGGTTATACCAAACATCCGTGAAATCTGCATTATCTGATAAAGGCTTTACATTTGATGCCCAATTACTTTTACCTCTTGCAACATCAACCGACATACTTTCATATAAACGCTGTAAAATAATATTATAACTTTCTAATGTTTTACACCAAAACTTGATAATTCTAGCATACTTATTATTAAACATCGGCTGTCTACCTAGCTCGCCATACACAGCTGCTGTACAAGTTGAATTTTTAACATGTAATATTGTTTTTCAGAATTTCAAATGTATACGTTCTATTTCCTTATTAAAACTAAAACCCCATATCTCGCATCAATAATTTAATATTGAAGCAACAAAAGAATCGAATAATTGGCAAATAGTACTTGGCTTAAGTATAAAAGGCTGCAATTCACCAACAAAGTATTTAATGCCTTTTAGCGCGTTACCAGCTAAAGTGCTTTGATTTGGTACGAAACTTCCGGTGTAATTGATTACAGTGCCTAAGTAATCAAAATAATCTACAACTTCTAAAGGATTATCTCCATATAGCCTGTTCTCAGTAGTTTTAACATTGCCTCTTCTTCTAAACACAATGACTTTACTTTTATCAGGGTTAACTTGCCAAATATAACCATATCGTCAGCAAATAACATTAATATAAATAGTATGTCATCTATTGTAATACCACTATTGAAATCATCTTGCAAAAAACATCTCTAAATCTTCTAAAAACAAAGATAACAGTAGAGGGGACATAACTTTGCCTTGTTTTAAACCAACAGAGCATTCGAAAAAAATCAGGATATGAAGAACAACATCTGACACGCACTTTGACCTTTGCATACATATTTTTAATAATACGTTATACTTTTCCACGAATTCCTAATTTGTATAATTTTAGGCATAGACCATTTCTGTAAATACTATCAAAGGCCTTTTTAAAATCTATAAATGCACATGCTAATCTTTTATTGTCATTTAAACATTTATTAACAACAGCATTTAGTACAAAAATCGCGTCCACAGTGGACCGTCCCTTCCGAAAACCTAATTGTGCGTCACTTATAACATCATTATTTTCGGCCCAATCTGAGACTCCTTTATTGATAATACCATTAAAAAAATGAAAAGCAACTAACAAGAGTAATACCCCGATAATTAATCACATAACTGGCGGTCATTTTTTTTAAAAAGTGGTATAATTATACCTTCCATCCATTGATCGGGAAAATAACCGGTATCCAAAATATCGTAAAAAATATCAACTAAATGGGAAGCCAAAATATCACACGATGCAATAACAAATTCATTAATCAGCTTGTCACCTGCAAAGGCTTTATTTTTCTTTAATTGTTTTACGATAGTCTCAATTTCCCGTACAGTAATTGGAAAATCTAATTCTTCAAAACAACAATCATCGTCATCAAATTTATGGCTATTACAAAAATCTTCAGCATTTACATTATCTGCGTTACGCATATTATCATTCAAAGTAGAAAAATATTCATGAAATTATTCGACAGAAATACCGTTATTAACAGACTTCTTTTTACTAAAATGGTTCCAAAAGTCTTTTGGCTTTTGATGACTAAGACTTTCAATACTTTTCATTTTATTTAGTTTATATCGACGGCGTTTGATTCTAATCAAATGTTTGTATGCCATTTTATTAACAGACAAATCTTCTCTATTGCTGTCATTGTTACAAGCATTTAACTTCTCTAATGAGTTCATATAAATATATTTGGCATTTCTACACTCGTCATCGAACCATTCTGCCTTTTTACTAAAATTATGCTCACTATAATTTTTTTCAGAACTTATTTTACTTTTACAAAATAATGGGTCCGTTACATTAACAATAACTTCGGTAAATTTACTTAAACATGTATTAATTGCATCTGTACTATGTAACACGTTATCATGGATTATAGAGTTGAATGCAGGTAATTTTGCAATTATATTTCGCCTATAATCGGCATGCAAATCATTATTCCACTTTATACTAGTTCGAACATACTCAGTATTAACAACATGATTATACATTTGTGTGGGTATACAAATCATAAATAATGCGTGATCAGACCATACATTGAATTGACAAACAGTAAAATTGTGTGCGATGTCAAAATACTGGTCACCTAACAAAAGATAGTCAATAACACTCGAACCATTTGTGCACAAATAAGTTTAATCCCCTAATCCATAGTCATTACCCAATCTACCATTTGCAATACGTAATGATGTCGACTTACAAAGATCAAGTAATTTTATTTCGAAATTGTTGCAAACATGATCTTTTGAATAACGAAAAATAGGTAAATCCGGACAGTATTCATCATAGTCTAAATTATCAACAATTCTGTCACATTCGATATAATCCTTTTCACTCCCATTTCCGACCCTCGAATTCCAGTCACCACATAACAGTACATGCCCTTTGCTTTGAAATTAATGCACATCATTATGTATTATGTCATATAAATCTTCATTAATTAAATTACAAGCTGGCGAATTTTCAACCCAAATATACACTCCTGCAAAATAAATGTAATTTTCTAGGCCAAGATACTGCCTTTTTAGTTTAAACCATACTATTGTATTGTATCGTGATGATTTCTGTAAACAGTTACCCCTTTATAAATGTTATTTCGAATGTAGACAACAACTACCCCACTGTTCCTTTTTGCCCGACGGTTCTGAAATCAACGAAAAAAAAATGTAGCATTTATACCCATTAATTTCAATTTTTGATTGCTTATTTCCCCAAGTTTCATATCAGAATATTATATCATTTTTGCAAATCATATCAACACAATCTTGGTCGCACAATTTGTTGCTAAGACCATTAACGTTCCATGACATAATGGATAGCACAGCCTCTTCATGCCGCTACGCCGACCCGTCTGTCGCACCGTCCGTTGCCGACGAGGCCCTCCGTCCGTCCGTCTCGCGGGCCGTCGTCTCCGTGGCAGTAGCTCTAGCGCTACCATCCCTCTTTCCGGTACCGGCGCCCTCTGGCCCACCGAGCTGCTGGTCGGTGTAAACTGGCTTGCCATCGATATAAAGTCTATCGTATGAAAGCCAGGCACGTTTACCCTGGCGTTTGGTGGCCTTCATTGCTGGCATGTGCGCATGACGACGAGCGGAAATCTCAGGGGGGGAATTGTTCATGCAAGAAACAATCAGTGTCATGCAGACTTTCGCGTTGACGTCGCACGGTCCTACGGTCCTTAAAGCTGAAGAACTTGGCCAACAACTTCCGGGGATACCTGCTGTTCGGGTAGAAATTGCCCATTTTGTGCACGCGCTCAAATTGTATATCATCGACTATGTTCTGCGCAAGTTTCAGTTTATTCACTATGAAGTCGCGCAGCAGCCCGTACTTCCGAATGGTGCCAAACATTAAGTTATTATGCATCGATTGCGATTTCACATAAATGAGTTCGTCTCTGGTTTTGATCTCATAATTACGAACTTACATAGGTATGTTAATATGCCAAATGATGATAGCGATGTGATAACAAATGAATTACCGTTAAGTAAATCATCTGGTTTTCATTAAAATAGTTTTGAAAATAAGCTGTTATCGCTTTGTAAAGAATGTAATATGTGTATAGTCAATGGGCGCATTGAACCATGTAATTTTATATGTTATAAATTAACAAGAAATTCTCTCGGAGCAAGCTTAGAAGATTTTGAATGTTAATAACACCAATTCCGATGAAAATGATGTACTTTGTGATAAATTGATCTGGGACGAATCTTAATCAAATGAATTGTTTACATTGCTAAACCAAAAACGGTACATGTTTGATTGCTAAACTTGTTTGTGGTGACATTGACAATGACTGTTGTATGATTACATACATTATCTGATATTGTATATGATATTTCGTATAAGATACATGGTAAACCATTTTCATCAAAACGAAAACGTGCAATATATAACAAAACATTTAAGGCGTCATGGTTTAATGATGAGTGTAGACAATCAAAATCAGTATTTTTTTAAGCGAAGAGGCAGTTTAAGCTGCAACCTTTCTGATGTAAGTTAACTATCTTTTCTTAATGCAAGGAGTGATTACTGTGCTGTTAAACGTAAAGCCAGACTATTTTATAATGGAAAAGAGAAGTCTAACTTGTCTAAACTGTGTAAAAATGATTCTAAAAAGTTCTGGCAGTATATGAAAAAGATTAATAAAAAAAGAAAAAGAGCTTAATAATTTTTTGTAAACCATTTTAAAAATATGTCATCTTCACCTAATGTGAGTAGTTTTCATAATGAGGAAGGAGAACATATCTCTGTAGGAAATCTTGATTGTGCCTGTACGATAGATAAGATCTGTAATACAATTAGTTCTATGTCAAGACAAAAAAGCTGTGCTATCAGTGGTAATGTTGCAGTTTGTTTTACAGACGCAAAACGTTTTCATTTCACCTTATTTAGTTACTATTTTCAACCATATTTTTGATAATGGATTATATCCAGACGCCTGGATGTTATTGTGCCTATCCATATAAAGGGCGATAACACCAATCTTTCTTATTGTAGGGGCATCACGTTGGTCAAAGTTATTGCCAAAATAGTCTCATTATTGTTGAGAAATAGGATTAATTAGTGGTGTGAAACTGATAATAAATTAAATAATGCCCAATTTGGCTTTCGCAATAGCCGCAGTACGGTGGATTGTATATTTATTTTGCACACTATTATTCAAAGTGTTATTACAAAATCGTGAATTATACTGTGCATTTATTGACTATGAAAAGGCTTTTGACACTGTAATACATGCATGATGGATTAAATTGATCTTATCTGGCATAAGTAGTAGAATGTTAATAATGTTAAAGTCTGTACATGCAAATGTAAAGGCATGTGTCTAAGATTTGTATAATATGTCATATTCAGATATTTTTGATATTTCTCTTGGTTTGAAACATTATTTATTTTGTTTATAAATGATATTAAAGACAATGTAAATTTTAATAATCTGACCAATAGTGATATTCGTAACCTGTCGTTGTACATGTAACTTTTGCAGACGACATCGCACTGTTCACTACTGATCCTATTAGTCTTCAAGCCCAGCTTGATGCTATGCAGAGATATTCATGCAAATGGGGTCTTAAAATTAATGTTGGTAAAACCTAAATATGTTTCTTCGAAAAACGTAAATCATTAAAGCATTTTGTATGGACTATCGACACTCAACCTATTGAATTTGTCGAAAGCTTTTGATACTTGGTATAACATTTTACTTTACAACAAGTTTAGTAAATGCTGTTAAGTCACTGAAATAGCAATATATATGCAAAAAGCTACAGAAACATGCTCAGTATCAAAAAGTTTAAACATAAACCCGGTTTAGTGGCAATGGGCAACGCCAAAGACACAGAACACAAATTCACAAACAAGAAACATAGAACAGCACACAACTCTACAAACAAGCTTTAAACGCTTACAATCACCTTATAACAATATTCGGTAGGGTAAAGCTTGATGTTCAAAGTAGTCAATGTTTGACTCCGTGAGTGTCCCTGTCCTTATGTATGGATGTGAGGTCTGGGGAGTTTACGATATGAAGAGGTTGACAAACTTCATCTCAGGTTTTGTACACATATTCTGGGCGTTCGTACCCAAACGTTTAATGCAGTAGTGATGGGTGAGCTTGGTCGTTTTCCTTTGTATATAGTACATCATGTATGTAAAATTAGAGCACTTTAATTCCTATGCAAGGTTAAAAAACCCAACTTCACTTATAAATCACATGTTTAAGGAACAAGTGAATGATGCTACTTTTCTGTAAAGCAATGCCAAAGATGACTGGCCAAAATCTGTTAAGAATTTATAAGACTCTCTTGGATTGAGCTATGTTTGGTATAGCAATTTTATTGATAAATCTTGCCTTGTTTCTTTAAGGCAACGCCTTTAATGACGCCTTAAATGTTTTGTTATATTTCGCACGTTTTCGTTTTGATGAAAATGGTTTACCATGTATCTTATACGAAATATCATGTCTCTATGATCAATTTGTAGAACACTGGTCTGATATTATTAATCCGCAACCCACGTAAGAATATTTTAACAATTGAAGAGAGATTTTAAATTCGAGAAATATCTTGAAATTAATATGAATGTTAAATATGGAATTGCATTATCCAGACTACGATTGTGTTCACACTCTATGGAAATCGAGGTTAGACGATAAAATAATTTATCACGCATAAATCGTAAATGCAAACTTTGTTATACAAATATGGTTGAATCTGAATATCACTTAATACTATGCTGTCCTTTTTACTCCGACATATGTTAAAAATATAATATTTCAGGATCATGGAATACATTGAATAAATGTGTCAAGATAATGTCATCAAATAATAATATAACTTTAAGAGGTTTGACTACCATGCTATGTTGAGGCGATCTGCCTCCACAGTTGCTCCTTAGTTTAGTACCTTCAAGTATATTGTTGTATTAGAACATATAAAGTTGTTGTATATACTATTTAATTCATTGTATTTTGTGTGAATCTCACTTAATATGTTTTATGTTACTTGTTCATGCCCAAAGGCTCTTGTGTTGTCGATATTGCCAATAAAACTTGAAAACATGAAACTTGTCAAACAAATATCAAATAGGTTCTACACAAGCCATTTCAATCAAGTTAATCGAATTGTTGCTACTAAAAAGCTGATATAGGGTCAAACAAACTACTAAATGGTTCTTTAAACCCCAACTCAGTACCAAAAACACAATCTCAAGCCTGATCACATTGGTGTTCGAAAACATATAAACAACATAAACAACTGGTAGTCTTTTAAAGATAATTTTAATATCGGGATAATTTTTTAAATATAAAACCATAAACCCCGCAAGAGCACTTTCCATGGTTATATAGAACTGTCTCTAAAATCCTAAACTTTTTCTGAAAATCTTGACCAGCTGATTTCTCGAAGTTGAATATTTCGGCAAAGTACGCGGCTCCTAACAAATACAAAACTTAATTGGGGTTAGCCGGAAATAATTCATACGATAATCATATCTTCAGCAAGTAGGTTTCAGAGGCTTTGGTCTTATTTCTAATAGTTATTTGAAAGGGACAATGAACAAAAACAAATGTACACGGACATTTTATATTTAATCTAGTACACGGACGTTTTCCAACCTTCAATGCATATCTTTATTATTTCACTGACGGGTTCTTAAATGCGTTCTTATTAATTTACTATTCTGAGGAACTAATTATTTTACTGTGATCCCTTAACGAAAACTGATAAGCTACTTTTTCATGAAGTTATAAAAAGCGTGTTATTAAAATAAACGTCAGTCGTGTATTTCAACACTATAATTTCAATAAGGATATAAAAGGTTATTAGTTGTGATGTGTGTTTTATGTATCTTTCGATTGCACATATCATCACATTATCGCATGCATTATACGTGATATATCGTATAGTAAAATATTATAGCTTAACAACTCTTCATTTTGTCAAAGTTTTAAATAGCATAGTGATTCTACTTTTGAATGACTTCGAAGTAAGATATTTACACTGTGAGCTGATTGGATAAAAATATAAGTTTGTGGTATTTGTTTAATTTCAAAAAATGGAGACTGTAATTTAAAATTTAAAGAAACACCTCGTTGACAACGAAAACAGGCATTCCCAGTAATTAAAGCCATGAGTAACTGTTAGTAAGCATACTAAGCTCCAAATAGACCAACTGCTGTCACTGCGGAAAATGGGTAAATATACGGGAATGTACTGAAACCCGTATATCCATCGTGTACGGTAAGTGTACGGGATGTTGAATATACGGGAGTGTTCGGACCCGTATATTCACAAAACTCCTACATCTTGTGTATACGGGATTTGATGTACGGGCGTGTACTAACCCGTACATCAATGTTATAATAAAAACATGAATTCTGTAATCAAATTAGGTCTCTTCGTGTTTACTTTGAAAACATGTATAATATGAACAACATTTATACCATTGACTTAAAAAAATCACTGTATTTAGGAAAATTGGAAAGTGTTAGTAAAAATCACATTTGTAGAAAATTTAATGCTTTAATCGGTGTTGACTGCTTTTTGTGGAATTAGAAAGAGGTCTGAATACTAAAAAAATAATTAAATACGACAATGCTGAGTGATTTGACTAACGACTGGTACTTTTACTATTTTGATGGATGTACGGTACCGTACATCTCCGCATACCTTGAGTGTACGTGCGTGTACGGTCTCCGTATGTACGGAAATATACAAGTTCCCGTACACGGTGAGTGTATGGAAAAGTAACAATTCCCGTACACTATAGATATACGGAAATGTACTTTTTCCCGTACATCCATGTTGCAAAAAAGTTTGGAAATTGTTATCATTTGACAGCATATATTATACGAACAACATTTATACCATTGACGTGTATACATTTTTCCGTGTTACTTTGAGAAACAAGAATATCTTTATGATACAGAAGAATAAGATTTGACAATGCTGAGTGGTGTTACATTTGACAGCTACATGATTCGATCAACATGTATTACATATACCATTGACTTTTTCGTTTTTTCCTTGTTTCAGAGTAACAGGAGTCGCGTTTTGTAGAAATATTAGTGCTTTTATGTGTTTTAACAGCCGTTGAAGAAATTACAATGACATCTATATGATACAAAATAATTGAATTCGATAATGCTGGGTGGATAAATTCACGGCTAGGGCCCGGGAATGTTTAGTTTCCCGCACATGATAAATATAATGGCGTGTACAAATCCCGTATATTATGGATGTTCGGAAATATACAAGTAACATTACCCGTACAAAACGGATACACGGACATGTTGTGTTTCCCGTACATGCTTAGTGTTTAGTTTCCCCGTATATGCTGAATATACCAATGGGGCATATAGGTTATGAGTGGAGGGGTTCACTCCTACATGTTAGGACTTACAGTGAAACTGCGTTCCCTCGAACAAGCGGTCGTTCGAGAACCGGCGTTCCCTCGAGGTCGCAGCTTGGTCCCGAACCTTTTCCTTCTATTTTCATATAGAATATACCCACGCTGCATCGAAACCTAATTATGTCGAGCAGTCGAGCAATATCCTCGGTCCCAAGTATACAAATCATGCACATAACCTTATGGCTCCCTCGAGGTCATAATTTCACACTTTTTCCCGAACGCGTGTTCCAAAATAAACAAACATTTGCTAGGTGTTAAAATTTTCGCAAGTTGTAAAAATTGCAATGACAGTTGAATCTCAATTTGATAAGGTGTGAAAACCGTTTATTACTGTTAACGCATGACCGATATTAGTTGATATGGGCATTTGAGATGATAATTATGAGTATTAATGACGAGAAGTCAATTGTGAGAAATGTGAATGAGTAATAAGATTATGAAAAAACACTACCATGTCGATCCAACATCGGAATCTATGAAAATAATTCCTACTTGTCACTTTGCTTTGCAATATGGCAATTTTGTAAAAATAAAATTTCTATTTATTAATTTATTGATATTTCTTTTAAAATTTATATTTAGTATACTCATAGTATACGACAGCCTTTGAACATATAAGCGATTTCCACAACGCAACACATAATCGGTGTCTTAGTAAACAGACGACTTCAAACTTAAAATACACTGAAATATATTTCATAACAAACTGGAGAATTGAAAATCGGGTCGTTCGAAACATCGGTTCCCTCGTATATATAAACACATAAGGCTATATCACTTCTAGTAAATCGTAGGAATTAACTAATACATTTTTCAGATAAGCCCACTGACGACTGTTTCAATTTATGGGTGACCGAAGAAATTGGGTGCATAACTAATATATGTTGTTTTTATATTGAAAGGTGGCACCTAATATAATTAAGAAGTGTCATCATTGTCTTTTTCTCGGGTACTTTTATGGCCTTTTCAATTAGTGCATGTCGCGCGGAGATCATTTGTTTTCATAACCACATGGCCAGTGGGTCATAAATCTACGAAACACGAATTATTAAAATTATTAATTAATTTCATCGACAAACTGCGGAAAATATCATTATTATATTATGCATGAATTGAATAATGGTAAATAAATGAATAAAATAAGTAAATAAATATCCAGCAGGTTTATTTCACTTAAAATTGTATTCAAACGATTTTATATTATCTGTGACATCTGCTTTGATGAATGCTGATAAAAGAAGATCATATCTAAGATAAGGCATCAAAAGAGACCGATTACTTATTAATCACAACAAAAATATTCATCAATTTCAAGTTTTCTAATTGCATTTTATTAAAATTGCATTAAGTTATAATTTTGAAGAAACCAGATTTGTTTTGATCTTAATTTTATTGAAAATGGCTCTAATTGTTAGCTTACTTTCTTCATAGTTTGATTCCTATTATGAACTTCCTTTTCATTAAAAGCAGTTTACCCTAATCCTCCCATTGGTATGAGGGAGTATGAGGGAGTTGAAATAAAGATGCTCTTGAAAGATTGACAATTTTAACATTTTTTTTAAGTTTGGTCTCATCTGATGAATTTGGCATCAATGCCTTCATTTCAGTCATATAAGACACCTCACAGTATAACAGATCTCAACTGTTTTGAAAACTGCCGAAATATTTAGTTTTTTTTAAAACGTCAGTATTATTGTAACGCTTTTAGCCATAAAACATCAATTTTCATACCTAAATATGAACAATTGTGATCTGATCATTTGTAAGCAGTCTTATATCATTGAATTCCAGAATATTACGCAAAATTGGCTCATTCCAAGACAAAAAAAGTAGTCAAAACGGTCAATCTGTGAGAGTGCAGTTTTAATACTCATTTATTATTATGTATGTAAAAGAAATGCAGAGGAAGACAAAATCAATGTAATTGTGTTAATGTCAGTGTTTTTGGCTCTCGATATTTGTTTAATCTTTCTCTCAATCATAAAGAACTCATTTGTTATAAATATTTAGAAACAAAAGTATTATAATACTGAAGTGCAGATTGTCGGAGGTCATCGCGGATAACAAAGGGCGACTGATAAGCCACGCCTGGTCGGTCGGGTATTGGCCGGCTAGTTTGACTGACAGCGCGCGTTATGTCAATTAGTGACATGATCATTTGCTTTGAAAAACCACATGGCCAGTGGGTCATAAAACTATACGAAATACAACTAAAACACACAAATTCTAAATCTTATTAATTAATTCGACAGACTGCGGGAAATTTAATAACCGAATAAAATATAAATAGAAATAGTGAAAAATAAATACATATGAAAAATAAATACATATATAAATAGCCAGCTTCCTTATCTCACTAATTATTGTATTTAAACAATTGTGACAACTGACTTGAAGAATGCTGATAAAATCCGCTCTGATGTCATATATAAAATAAGAGGTATCTCTTTTTGAAGAAATTAGACTGAATACTTATTAAAATCAAGAACCATAATTATTAATTTCAAGTTTGCATGATTTTCATTGATAGCGGTTGACCTTGACCCATCCATTGGTATGAGGGAGTTGCAATAAAGATGCCCTATCTTTAAAGTTGCACTCTCTTAAGTTTGACAATTTTTACTTATTTACGTTTTGTCTCCGAATCAGCTTAATTTGGCTTTTAGCCATACAACATCAATTTTTCTTTTTTGCTATGCATATTTATGCGACTATAATAATTTCAATTTACGCTGATATAATAATAATAATAATAATAATAATAATAATAATAATAATAATAATAATAATAATAATAATAATAATAATACTAACAATAATAATAATAATAACAATAACAATAATAATAGTAAAAAACAATTTTAATATTTAGTTTAAATTTTCAAGAAATGCGTAAGTTTCAGCCAATATTTAGCTGCTGGTCATTAAACCAATCAAGAGCGTATAATCAATAGCCAATCGTAACAGCAGGATGCAGAAAGCGCGAGAATCGATATCATCTGTGTCATTACATGAGCCAAATAGCAACAAGGAAGAATACCCAACAATAATGAGGTAAGACTACGAGCTAGCATATTATAATATATTTATTTATTTATTATTATATTATTATAAGATATAATTGTTATTAATTTTTGATGGGACACCGATTATGAGTTAGTTATTATGTCTGTGAACCGTGCATAGGTATTTATAATTCGAACGTGAACCATTGAACAACCGGATAAACATTAATTCTGATGAAATGTGGGTTTGGTATTTTAATTAAGGAACAGCATTGTGAGCTTAAAATATCTTTTAATTAGAATGAATGCACATCAGAATAAAGATGGCAATCTAAAAGGTTTGACATTTTGACATTATACAATTTTTGGCTCGCTGGTACAATTTTGAGGGGAAACAAAGTAATAAATATGTATGCCTTTATAAATTAATACAAGCTATGTATTGAATTTACTTTGATTAAATATTAGTTGGCATACATTGACAATTTTTCATAGAAATGTCATGTACAACACAGATTTATGTTTACGTATTATCATCACATCTGGGAATGGACTGGTTGAAATATTTAGAGCTGCACTCTCTCAGATTGACCGTTTTGACATAAAATATTTTGTCTCAGATTTAGCTTACTTTTGTATAAATTCCTTCAATTCAAGCACAAAGATCACAGTCAATTGCTAAAAAACTGCCAAAGATGACAGTTTTTAATGCTTTGAGAGTGCATTTTTAACAAGTCTAGACTTAGACATATATAGGAGAATTTACTGTGACGCACTTCCGGGGGTTTTCCGTTACTAAAAATAGCCTGGCCGTCATCCTTTCGCTTAACTGCCATTGCTGTACATTGTCTATCGAGATTTCACAGTTTACTTTCGCATATTTTATGGAAAAGTACGATGGGGAAGGAATGTATTGTTGTTGGATGTTGTAATAGAGACACAGATAAACAGTTAGAACTAAAGTTCCATAGGCTCCCCAAAGAAGAAACCCGTAGAAAGTTGTGGTTAAATGCCATAAACAGGAAAGACACAGTTACAGGGAAAGACTGGGTTCCAGGCGATGACGGGGCTAGAGTTTGCAGTGATAATTTCATACAAGGTATTTTTTTTTATTAAACCTTTATTAATTTGTGTATTTATTTCAACATGCTATAAACTTTGGAATTGAGAATGTAACCTTTGATTTGTTTTATCAGGTACTGCGTACATTATACATGTATACCCTGGTACACTCAATACACTACAGGCATGCTGATAATGAGAATGAGATTAAGAGCTCTATGAATTTTTAGATGGGTTTAATGCTTAATTAAACTTTACACAAACATTAATACTATATCCTTATATAGACATTAAAAATGAAATCTAGCAGGATAGTCTGTGCAGATTTATTCAGTTCAATTCCTTTAATTATCCAGGGAAGATTGATGACCCCAGCAGTCCAGACTATGTGCCGTCCATCAACATGGGTTACAGAACACCTTTGCAAAGTTTGGACCGTTACAATCGCACTGTGAGCCGTTCAGCAGAGAGAAATGCAAAACGTCAGCTACCGTTCCAGGATTCACAGAGCCGGCCTGACACAATTCAATTCAATTCAATTCAATTTATTTGCATTATATGGCCTCCGGCCCAAATACACAATATACAACATGGATTAAACATAATGCATGAAGTTATGACATAAACAGACACATAACACCGTCAATTTAAACAATGTTGACGTTTTATATGTAACAGTGCATAACTTATATAACAGAATATCTATCTAAACATTTCTAGGTATTTATCCCTCTCTTTAAGAGAGTAGTAAAGGTACATGGCAACTTTTCGAATTAGATTCACATTGTCATTTGACATCAAAGCATAAAACTTATCAAGAGTTGGATATTGACAATAATACATAGGTAGGTAGCTCGTTCGAATATCAGAATATAAAGGACATGATAGCACGAAGTGATATTCATCTTCCAGTACAGTTTCACAATACATACACACACGATATTCTCTTGATATGTTATAATGTCTACCTTTCTCTATCATTAAGCAATGTGAAGAACTACGGAATCTTGCCATACAATTTCTAAATTTCTCAACATCTATAGCAGCAATAAATTTTTCAGTTTCAAAACAATATTTATAGTTACAATAATATTGCAATTTAATATTGTCTCTACACCTTGACTGCCAGTTTTGTATGAACTGGTCCTTTAGAGTTTGAACATATTGAATTAAAAATAACGTTGGGTTTGCAACATTTTGCGATTCCCACACATATCCTAACCCATTACTGTATAAGTTACGCTTAACATCAGTAACCCAGTTTTCATACCCTATATTGTCATAATATATAAGCATCTCATAACACAATCTTGTATATCTATCTTTGGGCAAGTTGAGTAATCTTAACCAATATTTAATACATCGTTTTGAAGCATAAATGTGCATAGGATATCTCCCTGTATCTCCAAGTACGGCATCATTACATGCAGTGTTATTGACATTCAAAAATCTTTTGCAAGCATACACCTGCACTGTTTCAATGCACTGTGGGTGTTTTAAGCCCCAAATTTCAGAACCATATAACATAATAGATGCAATTTTCGAATCAAATACTTTAAAAAACGTTTTATATGGCAAGCAAGATAAATGTTGTAGAGAACTAAAAATGTACATAAGTACCTTCTTTGCTTTCACCGACATAGCCTCTGCCATTTTATACATTGATAATCTATTTGAAAAAAACATCCCAACATATGTAAAACCATTGACAATTTCTATCTGCCTGCCATTATATGACCAATTTTCTCTTCTCGCCACCATTCCACCTCGTTTAAAAACAAGTAGTTTTGATTTGGTGGTATTTACAATTAGTCTGCTCCTTAAACAAAACTGATATAGAACATTTAATTGTTTTTGTAAGCCAACAACAGTATCTGATATCAAAGCAATATCATCAGCGAACATAAGCAAAAATATTTCAACAATATCCGGAAATAATTGAATCCCTCTGATATTATTTTCACATAACATTGAATATAAGTCATTTATGAACATTGCAAATAGAACTGGGCTTAGGCTGCAGCCCTGACGTAAACCAACCGGACATGTAAATATGTCTGATACACCCTCGTTGGTTCTTATACATGCTTTGACAGATGAATAAATACTTTGTATTGACTTGTATAAGTGACCCCTTACACAATTTCGTTTTAATACTTCATACAAAATTGGCCGATCAACTGAATCAAAAGCTTTTTGAAAGTCTATAAAAGCTACGTATACAGGTTTCCCTTTCCTACATAAATATTTATTTACAATGGAGTATAAAACAAAAGCATTATCAGCTGTAGTATATCCCGCCCTAAATCCTGTTTGGGATTCTGAGAGTTTGTTGTAAGCCTCAACATAAAAGGTAAGTCTCTTAGTTATTATTGATATATAGACTTTACTAAAAACATCCAGTAATGATATACCCCTGTAATTATCAGGATTACTATAACTACCCTTTTTGTGTAGAGGTATAATGACTGATTTTGCCCAGTTATCTGGAAATTCACCTCTAGAAAACAATCGATTAAAAAGTTTACGTATAAATGGTAACAATACATGTTTGCCATATACTAACTGCTGGGGTATAAGACTACCTCCAGAAGCTTTATTTATATTCAATGCTTGTATACTGTGTAGTATTTCTTCATCAGTAATCTCCGAGTTAAAAATCAACTGTTCAATATCATCAAAATGTGTGTCTATATCAACAGTGACACATATATTATTACATACATGGTTATTTCCTTCAGTATTCGAAAATAGATTACTGAAATGATCATACCATTTGTCCAATGATATAACATTCTCTGATTTAGGTTTATCTAATACCCGTTTAATTTCACTCCAGAATTTTCGGGAGTTGTTTACAGAGGACTCGACTTTATTTAAGTATTTTCTGTTGAACAACATTCGTTTATGTCTACATACATTTTTATATTTATATTTACTTTGTACATAAGCATTCAAATTTTCATCACACCTGCGTTTTCTAAACCTTTTCAAAAGCTGTCTAGTAGTGCATTTTGCCTGTGTACATTCTTTATCAAACCACACATTGCATTTGTTTGGTTTACATTTTCTTCTAATCTTTTGGAAGCTTATACTACTGTTACAAATCACAGTTTCAAATTCCTGAATAACTGAATTTATATTGGTTTCAGCATCTGACAACATAGTATCTAGATTTGTAAAACACCCGTTTAGGATATTTTCAGATATGCAATTTAAGTATTCCACACAACTATCTTGATTAAGGTCATAAAACATATCAGTACGTTTACAATTATTTAAGGGTATATCACCTTGATCTATCTTCAAAGTCAAAGATAAGGGAACATGACTACTTTCAGTGCACGAATTGATCTCAAACAATGTAATTATATCAAACAAATCTTTTGTCACAATATAATAATCTATGACACTACATCCGTTTTGATTAATAAAAGTGAAGCCATCACCTCCATCATATCTACCAAAGCGACCATTCACAATATAACATGAGAGCACTTTACAAAACTCTAACAACTCACGCCCAAATTTATTAGATTTGGTGTCACATGATATCCTTTCAATACCAATATCACTGTCAATTATATCACTGAACTCTTTTAACTCCGGAATATTGTCCGGACATACTGTGTAATCAGGAAGACTAGCAGTTCTGGCATTAAAGTCACCACATAAAATAAGAGCAGTGTCTAAAATGTTATTACTTATTATATGGTCTTCCAGTTGTTGCAACGCAGACATGACAGAATCATTATAAACTGGTGAATTTTCTGGTGGTATATATACTGCTATATAAAGTACATCTCGATCTAAAGACAATAACTGTTTATCTATTATTAACATCACTCCAAAACTAAAATTGTCACATACACATTTAAAATAACTAGCAATATTGTATTTTACCAACACTGTTACACCACCCATAGCTCTACCTCCAGCAGAAGACTTTTTAGCATTACAAAAAAAACATGTATATTCATTGAAATATTTGTTACAATAGTCTGAGTCACAATCCCAAGTTTCTTGTATACCGATTACATCATATGTTTTTATAATTTCAATTATATTAGTAGAAAACAATTTCGATTTGAAACCTTCAATGTTCCAAGTTAAAAAATGTAGCAGTGTGTTCGTCTGTGCAGGGCTTTGGCCATCATCCTATCTGGCATTTCCGTCGACTCGAGCTGGCCTATCGTCATCCGAGATTACAATATCTATATCAGAGGCAGAGTCTAAATCTGGACTCCTACCCCGACGTCTAGCTGCTCGTTTAAATGTTCTGGATTGTCCATCAAAGTCCCCAGTGCCAGTCAACGCCGTTGCCTTTGGTCTAAAGGTTATAAGTTTACCCTTTTGGAAGTAACCAGTATATATAGATATAGATATAGATATATATAGAAAAATTATATATATATAAATATATATAGAAAAATTATATATATATATATATATATATATATATATATATATATATATATATATATATATATATATATATATATATATATATATATATATATATATATATATATATATATATATCTGGTTCATTTATATATATATATATATATATATATATATATATATATATATATATATATATATTCTCTGCTGAAAACAACCACAAATAGGCTCCATTGTGGCATTTAATATTTCCGACATAGAGCAGTTTGGTTGTATGGTTAGCACAGTGTTTAGCACACTCACTTCTCATTAAGGTATTCTGGGTTTGCATACCTGCCTGGCATTTCAGTTCCCCTACAACGCAATCCCACACTCTCACGGAACAATATGCCAACAAGACTGACTGTATTAAACTAATTAATATTATCAGTTGTTATTTCATTTAATGAAATTTGAGTGAACCCAATAAGCTTTATTATCTGTTTGCCTTGGTATATTTGCGAAAAAAGTTAACATACCCTGCCATACATGTGCAATGTGCACAGTAGACTTCAGCGCTAACTTTTTTAAGACGCACCCAGGCTGAATGGGGCTCGTCCCTGGTCCGCATAGACGGGGTGACAGCTGCTCGCAGAAAGCAGTATGGACTCTCTTCAACGTTGTAGTAGTGTACAACCTGCACATGTTTGCTTTCCACATATCTAGAAAATACATAAGTAGGTTTGTAACCCCAACCACTGACAAATACATGTAGTTTTATGATAGATGTAAGTACTGACTCTTATTATGTACATGTATTTTGTTATAAGCTGAGGCATCTTTACAGCACAGATAAAAATCACATATTATTAAAACAATTTAAATAAAGAATATTGAAAGGAGCATACAATACATGTACAATGCAGTGCATGTACACGAATTTCATTAAACAACATGTGAACGATTATACTGTATGTAAGCCTCAAGGCTCTTGTAATTTCTCATGGATGTGGGGTTGAAGAGGGCTGGACTCAAAATCAGGTAGGTATAAAGCTGTCCGAAATCTAGACTGGGCCAATTTGTCAAATCACGACTCCATTTCTCATCAGGAACTTTGTATGGGTTTGGGAGAGTTTTCAGACCTTTATCAAACATCAGTTTGGAGAAATACCTTTTTCTCGCTTCACTATCAAGTCCTTTAACATAAATTGACACATCTGTCAAGATTTCCCGTACTTTTTCAGCCATGACCTATAAAATTTTACGGTTCAGATAATAACAACAATGGCGATTTGGCCAATCGATTGACGGCCAGCAAATGCGCATGCGCGGAAGTTGCGTCATTCTCGGGATTCCCAAATTCTCCTATAGGTTGTGTCACATTTTCTGATGGGTTTTCTATCACGGGGTTTTCTAACTTCATGGTGATGAATTTGCCATATTGCTGTATTATATCAAATCTGCATTTCAAATGTCTGTACGCCACAAGCTTGTTGTGTCTGTATAATTTCTTTTTTCAGTGACCTGATGTCCGTGCGCAATTTGACCTAATGCCTGAAGCCAAGAAATCGCAGAATGGAACTCATATTAGTTGTGTTATGTTTTCTGGACGTTTGTTTTAACAGCCTGTATAAATTGTTGTTTGACAAGGCAGTGGAATTTTAATCATACAACATTTTGTTTGAGCAAATGCCACAATGAAATGATTATGTTAAGGCAGATCTGGAATGACATTAAACATTGATTACTCAAACATGATATTTTTAAAACTTATGAATTTATATAAATAGTAGTTTTTCCTATGTATATAAATAATGTTTTATAAAAAAACATCATGTATTTGTTATTTCTTAGCATTCGTGTCTAACACGGTCAAACCCTTTCTTTGTCTATCCCGTATAAGGTCCGTACATTCATCCGAGTACGGGGTCCGTATATCCATCCCGTACACGTTGCGTGTACGGGCTCCATATATTCATCCCGTACATGTTCCGTGTACGGGTCCGTATATCCATCCTGTACACGTTGCGTGTACGGAGTCCTATATCCATCCCGTACACGTTACGTGTACGGAGTCCGTATATTCATCCTGTACACGTTGCATGTACGGGGTCCGTATATTCATCCCGTACACGTTGCATGTACGGGGTCCGTATATCCATCCCGTATACGTTGCATGTACGGGGTCCGTATATCCATCCCGTATACGTTGCATGTACGGGGTTCGTATATCCATCCCGTATACGTTGCATGTACGGGGTTCGTATATCCATCCCGTATACGCTGTATGACGTCCGCATATCCATCCCGTACACGTTGAATGTACGGGGTCCGTACATCCATCCCGTATACGTTGCATGTATGGGGTCCGTATATCCCGTACACGTTGCATGTACGGGGTCCGTATATCCATATATATTTTGTCAAAACATTCTATGGATAAAATGTGTATTTCTTTAAAAACACGCTAAATAACATAAAAATATTGCACATATTTTCTCGAAATTAAAATATCTCCGTATATCCAAAGTCCGTACACGTGGTGCTCCGTATACGTATTAATATACGGGGTCCGTACATGTGGATATACGGGTCCGAACACGCCCGTATATTCAAGATGTAAGGGACCGTTCTTTCCCGTATATTCAACCATTTTCCGCAATGTGTTGCCTATCATAATGCTCGTTCAGAGCCAAACAATCGTATGTGCAACTTAAATTTGGACTACTAAGTGCTAAACAACATTTTGGCAACCTTGAAATTGCTGTCTGATGTCACTTGTCTAAACGCCAGTTATTTTCATATAATGGGGACTTTCTCTAGTACCCGAAGATATGTCCCGACATGACATATGACGCGTGTTTTGGTGCATTATCAGCCCATTCACACCTCTGGCATTAAGGGCCAATCGTTGTAAAACAAGACAAACGAACTTTATACACACAAACAGAGCTGTAGGCAAAAGGTTTATTATTCTATTTATTCAAAAACAAAAAAATCGATAAACGTGATAAACAAACTGTAGAATCACTAAAGACCACACATGCATCAAAATAGCTTTATCAATATACGATGGCGTTATCGCCTTGAACACAAGTATGGCGGAATACCCACACGTGTCTCTTCAGTTATCAATACTTACAATCACCTAGTCATTTGTATAGATAAAGCTTCATGTTTATATTGTATAACACGCAAGGAGTTATGACGTCATCGCATAAAAACAACAAAAAGTAAAGGTTGGTGCATCAACTTAAAAATATTGAAGAAAAAAAATAAAGTAATTTCAAGTACCTAACGCCTATAGTAAGTAAAACACCGAAATCTTATCACTTTACCACATATATTAATTAATATAATATTATCACTTAAGCAAGATTACATAATATGTTTTTTATTGTGATATTTAGTTTCAGTTGTATAATGAATACACATGTTAACATAACACGTAGCATCTACGTCTGTTATAATGCATATGTGTGAGTTCAGCCACTTTCACCCAATGAAAAACGCAAATGCACATTGGCATCAATTTGCGATGCTCCTTTCAGCTAAAATTATGTAAATGTTTCCATTACTTGGAGCGTCCTCTTTTTGAAATCTAAACTAATTAAATAGCCATATAAACAAAGAAGTTATAAATCGTTTAAAAATACTATTTCGGGGTGAATTTAAACTGGGACAATTATTATATCTAGTATTTGTAAGTATTTACACTGTCAGATAGACTCAGCCACCTTGAATCAAATATCAATGCGCTTCTTTACAATGATCCAATCGAGGTCATTAATAAATATCAAACCAACTGTAACAAAAACAGTAAAATAGCAATATTGATAGTTATGGCAGACACAACTGAAGCACCGTTGACAGTTTCCAGGTTGACTATGACATCCAGGCATACTCTGATCGTCTGTGTTCCGTGTATTTCCCTAATCCTGGTAAACTCGCCTTGCTCAAGCGTGCAATTATACTTGACTAGGAATACTTGATGTTGTAAGTCAATATATTCCGGTTTAATCAGCTCCACCTGTTGACAGAAGAATGCCCTTGTTATCACCAGCTCCGTGGTCCTTTCCCTTGCGGTGCGCGATGCAGCCTTCCAATGCTGGAAGTAGACAAATATCCGTTCTTTGGCGGGCTGCAGTTTGTCACTGGCAGAAAAGAACCAAGAAAAGGGGCAAACCTCGACCAGGTTGGCGTCTTGGAATAATATTTCAATAAACTCTGTATATTTATGGAACCTCACGCTGAAAGACCATATTCTGTCTCGTAGAAGAAGCTTCCAATTCCGCAAAATAGATTTTTCGACCTTTGCAACAATTCGACTGACGTCCTCTTCCTCAAAGTATTTGTTCAATTGTGCGATCATATACTTAGGTATAGTGTCATTCCCTTCCCTAACAAAAAATAAAGTCATGTCCCATCCATTTAAACCATTCGTCTGCATGTCATTGTTAGTAAAGTTTTCTAATGCAACAACATCAAATCCATCGTTTGGCCCATTCAGTTCCAGTTTAAGATACATTGTACAAACGGTTCTGATGATTGAATACACTGGTTTACATCTACCCGCAATGTTCATTTGTCCTTCTGGACAGAAACTTAGCCGACATACATTCTGGAATTAAACATATGACTGATAGCAATATAACTGATATGAGAAAGAGATTTCAGAAATTGGATTTGTAATACCGCTTTAAATATTGTAGGATTGCATGAAAATGGAATCACACGGATCACCAATAAAAGGTAGTTGATTAAAACAATCTACACTTGTTATTTGACTCTGTTTTCTTACAAAATTTCGATATGCATTAAAAGCAGCATCCATTCATTTTATAATAAAACAATATAGCCATCGATATCGCAAGCTATGCAATTTTAGAATATCAACAATTATTTTGAACAACATAAAGTCAACTGAAATATATTGTTATCCATACTAGATATACATGTTCTACAATCATTATAGAGGAATGTAATCTACAGCCATAAGCATAGCAGCAAATATCTTAACAAAAAGCCATTAGACAACCATTTATACCTGATAACAATGATCCTTGATCTTAGATCCGTCTTCCGCGTGCTCCAGGACTTCGTGCACGTTATCTAAAATCATCACAAGAGTGTGATCTCCGCTTACTTTTTGTCTTTCTTCCTGGCTTATACAAAGTCCTTGTGGCTTGTCCAAAGTAGCACAAAGATAGCAGTACACGTTTGCATACACGTGGTCCGTAAGCTCTGAATACGTATACGTGGCGTTGAATGCATTACACTTCTGTTGCAGTTCCTGCATCTCCATTTCCGTATCAATGCTAACGTTGTTGCATTCCCTACGTGTTTTCCAAGCAGGCACACAACGCTCGTAACGGACGTTAGCTTCCGCTGGCGGAATAAAGTAAAAAGAGCATTCGAGTTCGTCATCTGATGTGGCATACAATGATTTCTGAACTTCATAAGAGTACGAAACACTATATAATTTACCAATTGCGCCATCTTGTGGACAGGCTACGGCTAATCTCCAAGGAATAATTTTAGAAAGATTATTACATGCGGCACAAAATTCATTGTAATACACAAACCCGTCGGTAAGTGAAGAATGTGGAAACATGCTGCCCCAAGGATAGAGGTCGTCTGCCTTACAGGTGCGTGTTGTGTCCGAGCATGTGTCAACCATATGATACCAGAAAGAAAACCCCGACTCGGAAGTATTTTTGTGTATCACAGGGGAGAGGCAAGTGCTTTTATTTTGTTCCTCCAGTCTGTAAAGGTCCTGTTCATCCGTGCAGCAATCCCTCCGACGTCCGCATTTGGAATCGCAAGCGCATGACTGACAACATGGTTCGTAGCCAGGCGGTACGGTCCCTTGGTTTCCCGTCAAATTGCAAAACTGACTCAAGGGACATAATTCTGCCAAATCTGTTGGGGGCTCAAATGCTTGTCCCAGCGCAGTACTGGTAAGTTTCAAAAGATTAAACGTAATGGCGATATACAGCCCTACGCTTGGTGTCATGTTTCTTTTCTGCCTTCGGATTTAAAGTTCATACATACACCGCTGTATAGTATATTAAAACTAATTTGCTTGTGATCTATAAATGATAATTCGCTGATTTTATGCCATATCTAATTTTATATAGTCGTTTCTTTGAAAATATGAAATATCCGATGTAGTTCTTTAAACAACACAGCCAAGAAATGAAACAACAAAGAGTTATTCATTCATGCCCAAACAACGCAAATAAGTTTTCATATTGTTCTTCTTTATATAAGCGAAGCAGTCGCATTCTTCCGGACAATTAATTAGTGTTTAGCTTCATTCAGGTGTGGCAATGTTCATATTCCATTAATTCATAAAAAAAATGTCTTTGTTAATGGTTATGCGGAATTAATTATGTGACAGAGACATCTGCAGACGCCGGGTGATCACAAATAAATCATTCAATCTAATCAAGTTTACGCTTGCGCTTCTAATTTTCCATTTTTCCACTTTTTAGTGGTTTAGACTTATCAGGGAAATTATGTAATAGTTACAAAACATGAAGTAAAATTAGGATTGTTCGCATTATGTGATTTTCATATGACAAACATGGCGGAAATATACTAAGCATAAAATAAAAAAAAGTAGACAGTTGTTTGTTTCATTGTAAGATAGCAATATATTTCCCCGAGTGAGCAGCAAAAGTAATATATCAAGGTAGCTTTATAACACATAATCATTTTCACAAACGAGTTATCTAAAGGAGGACAGAATACGACGTACTGGTAAGATACACCAGTCAATAACGTATCCCCAACCTGGTTCTGAGTTTTGCTGTCAATGTTATTGAGTTGTAATTTAATTGTTATATCACTAAACAAGTAACAGTATTTGAAACAAATAATATTTAATTTATATACATGGATGATGTAACTCCTACTCTAACCCTAATTAAGGTCTTTAAATGGTTATTAAAACCCCGAATATGCATTAATAGTGGAGTGGCAATCGGTGGATTTGGGAGAGGAATGGCAATGACTGTAGTACAAGCAATGGTTTAAAACTTCATTGTTCCACTCAATCTGTAGTTTATAGAACTTGTGGCATCAATTGCCAACACGTGGTACGTGGTACCGAAATATCCAAGATGGCATCCAAGACGCCGTCATAAGCTGTCAATTCAGAGTAAAAATGTGTTGTTGTTTTTTTTTGTTTTTTAAATATGGGAATTAATGAAGATAAGTATAAATAGTAAATTTACATTTTACTGACCGTTCCAAGGCGGTACCTAACAATTCTTGATAAACATAACTAGTTGTTTATATATAGTATCTATGCACTGTGCTGTTTGTGGAAATTTGTGCTGTTTTGTTATGTTTCTTATTTGTGATTTTATGTTTTATGTCTTTGGCGTTTACCCAGTGCCATTAAACCGGGTTTATGTTTAAACTATTTGCTACTGAGTAAACCAGTTTTATGTGCACAAACCTCACTCTTATCCCAACAGTCATTAATAAAGATAAATCTTAACAAAGTATGCATTAACTTGAGGAAACTTATCAATAAAATAATAATAATAATAAACGTATAGGTAAACCCCAAGTACTTCTATGATAAGAGATCCCAACTCTATCTGCAGACGGAGGGATACAATTCAGAGTACCTAATGCAAAAACTTTTCAAAGATACGATGCAGTCATTGTCATGATAATATGAAACTCAGTAATAGATTCAATGTTTATTTCAATGATTACGATTAACGTAATTTCAATAAAGCATTAAAATGACACTGCGACATAACTATGAAGCAACTGCATCAATGCTGGCAGAACGTCGTTGAAAAGCATTGTAAATGTATTTAGATACATGTCTTATATTGCTTGTGTTTTTTAAACACATTAAAGCCCTAAATTTGTTCAAGGTATTCCATGAATTGGAAATATTAAATTGCAGGCGTAACTCATACTATAAAGGACAAGCAAACAAAAAATGAATTTCAGATTGAACCATATTAGTATTGCATAGTTTACATTTTCGTTCTAAACGTGCAACATTTTTTAACCTTCCAACTTCAATTTCAAGAGAGTGAGAACATAGTCGCAATCTCGATAATGCAATTCTATATTTATCATTCATATTTAAATCGAGATACTTTTCAAATTCAAAATTAAACTTGAATAGTTTATAATAATTTTACTTCGGTTGTGAATGAATGGTATCTGTCCAGTGTTGTACATATTGTATCGTGGAGGCGTTGTCTTAATGATATAAAACAAGAACTGTTTATATGATCAGAAGACCAAAAATAACTAAAACCGAGGGTGTCTAACACATTCTTTACAGATTTAGACCAGGTATCCTAGCATTGCAGTAAACAAAACTGACATCATTAACTTGTTCACAATATATTTTATTAATAAACGAGGTTGGGGAAGATTTGATCTTGCACCAAAATTTAAGTGCTATGATTTACATAACAATGTTATAGGAAATCGACCTAGCTCTCCAAGTACAGCAGCATTAGAAGTTTGAGAGCGAACTCCAAGAATGTGTTTACAATATTTAAGGAAGAGTTAAGCCACCTCTTCCATGTCATATATACCCCAAATCTCACAACCATACATAAGAATAGGAGCAATCATAGAGTCAAACAATAAGAATTTAGTGTTAACGTCGAGTTTAACTCTACCAAAAATTGATACAAAATGGTTATATTCTTTCAAAGCTTGATCTTTTTGCGCCTGAATTGCATTTACCAACTTCCATTGTAATTGAATTTTATACCCAAATAACAGAAGCTATCCACTGTTTCGACAACATAATTATTAATGTACCAAACAAAACGATTCAATGTTTTTCGTTTTTCAAAAATACATATCTTAGTTTTAACACTAATTTTAAGACCCCACTTGCATGAATATCTATATATTGCATCAAGTTATGCTTGAAGATTATTAGGGTCAGTTGTGAACAGAGCAATATTGTCAGCAAACAGTAACATGAATAGAGACAGCTTAGTTATATCATTATGGGTTAGATTTTCAAAATCTTAATACTCCCGATTGTCATAAACAAAATAAATAAAATACGAGAAAGAGGTTCCCCTTGTTTTACTCCAAGAGATATATCGAACATTTCTGAATATAACATAGCATTCATATCTTTAACACACGCCTTAAAATTTGCATATAGGGACTTAAGCATGGTTATCATTTTACTAATTATTCCAGACTGAACTAATTTAATCCACAAAGCATCGTGTATAGGAGTGTCAAAAGCCTTTTCATGATCAATAAAAGCACAGTACAATTTCTGTTTTTTGCGCTTAAACCTTTTGAATAATAGTATGAAGTATAAAAATACAATCAACAGTGATTCTGTTGTCACGAAAACCAAACTGCGCGTCATTAAATTTATTTTCAGTTTCACACAAGTTTTATCCGATATCTCAACAAAAGAGATAATAATTTGGCAGATAAATTAACGAGTGTAATCCCTCTATAATTAGATGGCTTTGTTATATCACCCTTTTCATGGATAGACTCAAGAACACCTTTAGTCCAGGCTTCTGGATAAATTCCATTATCAAATTTCTTGTTAAAAATGGTGACTATATATGGAGCAATACACATTTTTGCATCTATGAAAAAATCAGCAATATAGCCACTAATATCACTACTTTTGTGTCTGCAGATAGAACTAATTGCATTAATTATCGCATTTAACGTAAAAGCACAATCAAGGCTATCAACTGAGATATAATCACTATTGTTAAATTCTTCATTGTTCAAATTATTTGCATTTGGTGTAGATGACATATTCTTAAAATGGTTAACAAAGGATTGTAACGGAAAATTGACCACCGTACTATTGTTCTTATTTATTATTTGAATGCATTTCCAGAGCTTTCTAGAATCCTTTTTACAAAGTTTTGACATATTAGACTTGTCCTTACTATAAAATAATAAATTCGCCCTACGCTTTGCATTTGCTTGTCTACATTCAGTACGAAACCATGCAGATTTCTTATGTTTATATTTCGAATTTCTGCGTTTCGATGAAAAAGTTTTACCGTGTACCATAAATGAAACATCGTAAAGAATAACAGATATATAGGATCTGACACGAGTTGTCATTTAATACAAGATTTTATTAAACGAGTTCATGAAATTTGTTGGTAAGCGAGCCTCTGGCGAGCTTACTAACAACTTTCATGGACGAGTTTAATAAAATTCTTGAATTAAATGACAACGAGTGCCAGATCTGTTTTATCACATGCTTAAAACGGTGTTTTTATTACCAATTAAGTTCCACTTTCTGAACCGATTGTTTGACAGCCAAAGTACTCAGAGTAAAATGTCAACGATGCGCCATATAAATAGTTCAAAATTAAAATGACAAAAGTAACTAGCAGTTATCAAGTTTTAAAATCTGATAAAGAGCTTAACAAGTCACAAATATAAAAATGTGTAGTAAAATATCCAACAACATGAATAACGAACGATTTTAACCAAAAAAACCCAATAAGTACACAATTTGGTGACGTCACACTCAGAGTACAATCATTTACGCGGTTTATGTGACCTACATCGGTCTATCAAGTTTTACTGTGTGCACGGATTTAAAAGTTATTCGCTGTCGCTTTCTACGATGATTTTGCAGCGTTTTCTTGGTGTACATGGTGTTTCACAACATGCAGATGATAACGGCGAAGCCTTACTCTGTACTGCATGGATGTTGATGTTGAAAAAGTTAATTTCCACCAGGAATGTTTCCAGAAAACATGATGTTCTAGCAGCCATGGGATGTGTCATGAGATGTCTGTGCTGCGGAATTCGTATTTGTGTTTTCGGTAACCGACAGCTAATTAAATCGGCAAGCAAATGGCATTGATTGCATATTGCTTGTGTTGGTCAAGATGGAGATGTTTGAAATGTTCTTGTGGTGTTTGTCACTATTGTGGCTGTATTTGTTGACTGACTGGATATTTCTGTGACTAGTGTAATCTGCATTATCTGGTTGGCGGAACATTGTTATCAGAAAGTTTTTGTACAAGATGCTTTCTGGCACATTATTACGGTAAGTATTTGTTGGCATTTAAATCATTTTGTTTACAAACATTGCGGAGGGATATCTAGGTAGCGTGTGATTAGTCTGACCAATAGAAATGCCTGATAGGTTATCTTACACATGTGTAAGATAAAAATATTCGGAATGGGTATATTACACGGAAAACAAAGGTAAGCATGTGATAAAATGTATTAATACAACTAATTATTATACCCAAGCTAGCTCATGCTACTATAGATGTAGTTTGTTGAATAGGGGACAAGATCTTAATATTTGTTTAATATATCTAGGTGTGTATCTTAGCTATGGCACGTGCAGCGATATGTAATAAACACAACTCTCATTTCACTTCATACTCTGTATTGTCTGTTAAAGTATACAACGTTTCAGGTCTGCATACACAGTAGTTCTACAACCTGCAATTAACAAACCAAATAACATACTATTGCAATACATATCAATTCTAACACAAACCAGTTTAAAACATATAAAACCTACATCTATTTTCAAAATTTATCATATATTCAATTACTGGCATCCATGGCTGTCAATGGTATTACTCTTAACATTGTACAATATACTCCACAATGTATTCCAACAACAACATACATTAGTCTTACCGATTAATACAATCGACTGCTTTCACCCTGCCGTCTTACTCCACGAACATCTGTTAGTCATTCTAAAATGTCGTCCAGGCTTTTGAGATGATGTTTAGCCTGGACGTCATTCATAACAAAATTCGTAAACATGTTCAAAATACCGATCAGAATTCAGTCGCACATTTATTAAGGTTATTCCAATTTAGCTAATTAAAACAAAAAAAGAACACTATACCTGTTAAAAGTAATGCTTTTTGCACCATATCCATATATATAATAAAATAATCATGTTCCGATTTGTTAACACAACATGCATTTTTCAAACACAATCTAAATTCACAAACACCACTGTTTTTGTCAACGAATGTAGCCGAGAATATCCAAATGCATTTCTCTTTTCTCTGGTTAAGGTTACACATGACTATTAGTTATTTAACTACGAAACTGATACTGCCCTTAGCAGTATTTTTGTTAAGGCAACTTAAATGCTATATTGTATACAATTAATTATTCAAAATAAAATAAGGATGAAGTATTTTCAAACATTTATTACTTTTGTTAGAATTAAGGCATGTAAGTTTTCAAAATGAAACAAATAGCAATATAATTTAGTTTTGTTGAATGTTATGTTAAGTATGGGAATAATTTTTATTGCATGCATGGCATTTTTTTCAATTCATTTCAATATTTTCTTTGTAATTTACCCCTCATTTGCGCTCACTTGGATGTCTTTGGACTTTTGTCTGCTTCATATCCTTTGCTTGGTATCTTTAAAGCATCCAGATTCTGACTCTCGACAAAAAACTTTTTCAAGTACTTGTCACTATTGACATAAATAACATTTCTACATTTCATCCCCCTTTTGCGCACGCACCTAGCCTCCCGTTCCAAAACGACCATACATTATAAATACTCAACGTGTGCTCTTATTAAGTATGACAGAAATGAGAATTCTGAGGAAAATTACCAGTTTGCCTTTATAAGCTGAAACTTCATAGCTTCCATTCGAACCGCTGGCGCGCGCACGTCACAAACTAGGCATGTGACTCCCTAGGATAACGACTTAAATATATAGTCGGAAGTCAATGAACCTTGATGAATTATTAGAAATATCAGTCCTAGAAAGAGGAGCCTTACAATTGTCACCGCCACAGGACCACTCTAGATGTCATTCATTGCGGATATCACGTCATTTTGGCTTGAAATTTATTTCTTTGACATATACCTGTCCAACCAGTGTACCATTATAAACTTAAAGGAAGAAAAACTTCACGGCGGACGGATTTATTAAGTTGAACAAGATTCTATTACGTGATAGCGAAGATTGCACAAGTGTCTCATAACAGCCCGAGACATAGTCGATACGAGCATGAAGGCCAATTATCACGCAGAGGCCCGGCTTTGTCATGTTTTAACCTCTTAAACACATTAGTGTTATTTCGTTTGTAAATGTTTACCAATATAGTTCTTTTAACAAATAATATTTTAACTCTAGTTGTTTTAATCCTATCAGCTTTAAGCTTGACAATGAAAACGCACTATAGTCGGAAAAAAGCAAACAACAATGTTCTGCCATTACGTTTTTCTATCAATTTCATTAAAAATGGTAATTGCCTGAAGGCTACCCTTTAGTTGAGTTTTGTATAGGTTTTCTGATGTGAGGATGTGTGGTATGTGTTAATATAAATACCATCATAGAACATCTGTTCTAGCGAAACTATATATACATAGAATAAATTACTAGAGGCAGCACAAACATAATATTCTCTGATTATTGTAACTTGGATTGTCATGTTGAAGTCAAATTTTAATTTATATATTACACAAAGAAACATTTTGATTCTTATTTTGCTTTAATGTTTAAATGTATTATATATATGTATAATAGTATGCATTGTCTACATGGTCCATTGCCTTCAGAATAGTTTGTAAATAAATCTTGAATCCTGTATGTGAGGATAAATGTTTTTTTCAATTTCATAAAATACTACTGCAGATTAAAACACGAAAGTGTAGTTGTGTGTAACCAGTTTCTTTTGGGTAATAAGAAAGCTTCTGTCAACTGAAATCAGGTATTTAGATCACTATTATCAACAATTAGCTTGTGTATTTGCAAAATGGATATGTTTATGGATAAGAATTTTGTTATGAATGACGTCCAGGCTTAACATCATTAAAAAAAGCCTGCACGGCATTTCAGAATGACTAGAACATCTGTGTGCTTTATCAATAAGGGGGTTACTGCATATACTGTAATAAATTACATGCACAGGTTAAATGGGTAAAAGGGATGTTTTGGTGATCAAGGAGATGTTCATGCAATAACAGTCACTTTGACGTTCGGGGCAAGCACAAGATTCCAAAAACAGAAAAATACGTTTAATACAAAGAATTCCAACCCGAAATGACTTGGACATATGAACAATATCACAAAGAAATAAACTAAACCAATACTGACCATTGAAAAAGCCCTGGAGAAGATTTAAAACATAAAATGTAAAGTTTTCATCAAATAAGATGGCGATTCTACGTTTCAAGTTTCCCGGATGTACATGTGTACAACACTCCAAACGTCCATAACAAAAACGGTCAAAAACCAAACCGGTTACATACTCCCCGTCCGTATAGATTGACGTCTCGTCATAACTAAAGTAATTATAACAAAATATGTATCTGTCAAAATATAGGTCAGTTACAAGTGTCATCTCTATATCACATGAAACTATTACATTTTAATATACAACATGTATACTATTCCAAATTTAATTT
Source organism: Mya arenaria (assembly GCF_026914265.1). Classification (NCBI taxonomy): domain Eukaryota; kingdom Metazoa; phylum Mollusca; class Bivalvia; order Myida; family Myidae; genus Mya; species Mya arenaria. The sequence goes on along the minus strand of NC_069129.1, from coordinate 1,163,199 downwards.
TACACCTGTTTTCACTGTACTTGATACAATACAATCTATATGCAACCATACTCTCTTTAGTACACGTATCTACCTTTCTTCTTTGTAACACTACAATATAACTTTTATATAACACTACAATATAGCTTGTTATCGCCTCTCCCCTTCTCAAAATATGCGACCACGCATCAACAAATCCACTTATTGTTATGAAATTGGGTGGTCAGTGTATATAAACACAATTCAATGTTTTATACTTTAATAACGATATACATCTCATGATAGTTAACACAACGGTCTTTGTACAAAAGCCTGCAGCAGTAATAAGAATAACATTAGACAGTAGGCGGAGCCTAATATTCATTAGCAGCTCTGAGTAATCATGGTTACATTTTATATGAATGAAATACCAAACACTTATATCACTGAAATATTGAAACAAGAAACGCCGCAATGCGACGAAACCAGGTTTTTAATGATTGACAGAAGAACTTCAGCCTGTGTCTGTTTTTCTATTTTTAATAACAGTGACCTTGACCCTAGGGACCCCAAATGCAATCCATTGAAGGGTATCCATAAACTCTTCCTTTAGACCAAGTTTGGCCAAGATATGTCATCCCAAACTAAAGTTATTCAGTTTCAACCGTTTTTCTATTTTTAGTAACAGTGACCTTGACCTTGACCCTAGGGACTCCAAACGCAATCCAATGAAAGGTCTCCATAAACTCTTCCTATTGACCAAGTTTAGTCAAGATATGTCATCCCTAACTAAAAGTATTCAGTTTCAACCGTTTTTCTATTTTTAGTAACAGTGACCTTGACCTTGATTCTAGGGACCCCAAACCCAATCCCATGAAAGGTCTTCATAAACTCTTCCTATAGACCTAGTTTGGTAAAGATATGTCAACCCTTACTAAAGTTATTCAGTTTCATAGGTGAGTTTGACGCCGACCGCCCGCCCTCCCGAACAACGACGTTTGCCATTCTAATAACCAGGTTTTACTATGTGAAAACCTGGTTAAAAATTACTAGTATACGATACACTGTTTCACTATCCATTGAGTTCAGTACTCCACTTTTCATCAATGCATCAACTGCCTGAAGTCAGTTATCAATAGGACGAGCAACGGCCTGAGCTGCATTCATCACAAAGTCCTCATATCTCCCATATCTCTCAGGTTGTCGTCTTTCTCTGGTAGACCTTCTAGGTGGAGGCTTAGGTAGAACACGTTTTTCTATCTTCCTGCTCGTGTTGTCATTAAGTGCATGGCGCAGTTCTACCTGTTCTCCATGGTCATGTTCAACGACTTCTTTATTAGTTTCAGCTACAGGTTCAGTCATTTCATCTCTTGGTTCTTCAGCAGTCACGATTACGCCACCAAGTAAATTATAACCACGGATGACATTAGCAATGCTAGCAATTAAAATAAAGGAGACTGTCTATTTTTATAAACGGTGGAGTCTTCGGAGGGAATGTAACATTGAATAATAAACATATCATTAGTAGTTCCAAAATAGCTTTTACATAGTTTGATAAACAAATATCCTTTTTCATTCAAATCAATAAGTTACCGAAAGAGGTATTCCTTTTGTTGCCAAAAGTCCTCTGTGCGTCACCACAGGTGGGGTTGGCGTTCATGCGAACATTGGGTGGGACTTTCGGATAGGGCCCGGTGGCAGGGAATCCACCGTGTGCAATCGCCCGTCGATGAAGAGTTTGTCGGCCACTAGAGAGGCCTGTTTACCTTGAGTCTTTGCTTGGATCAGCTACGGAACAAGGACGTTTTGGCGTTCCTGGACCTGTTGAGCATGGTATTGAGCCTCTTACTTTTGGCCGCTTAATACTTACACCATTACCAATTACTACTAATGAAAGGGACTTGAGATCAACTTGAAATATTTGCGTTACAGAGTGGGAAACTGGTGATGAAGATGTTCCAGAAAATACAGGAACTCATTGATGAGCCTGACGCCCTGGTCTGTGTCCTTATTGATGAGGTGAAAGGTACCAGCATTCATTGGATGGGTTGATAAAGGAAAGGTTCTAAGGGATTGAAATAAAGAAGTACTTAGAATCTTATCATTTCACCTTTACTGTTGGTCATAGAGTTTTCTATAGTGGTCTAAGTCCTGACTGTATTTGTCAAGCAAAGATAACATAATCTTTCATGCTGGTGAAGTGTTGGAAGTCATTTGACCAGTACTAGAAAAATCAATCTTCAATCCTTTTGGGTAGATAGGTTGTGCACACCATTGGGCCCATTAAAATATCTAAATGAATAGTTTCATGCAATATAAATTAAGACATTTCAAAGAAACAAAATCAAATATTGAATCATTATTTAAAAAAAACCTGCCATTGCAAAATGATTTGTTGATTATGGAAAATGTCAAACTACTGCGAGTTATGACACCAGTTAACAAGGTGCAAACTCTTTTTAGTGAAGTATGTGGAAAACTGTGATTGTAAAGTGAAAGATTATGGTATGCAAGAAAAGAAATAATCATGAGTTTCCGGTATGGAAGTAAAATTCCAACACTAAGGCATGTTGCTAGCAGGTCACTGTGCAAGCCTCATTTCCGACTTTCCCACTGGCCCTCTCTCTGAATTTTCCATTTTCTCCGGAAACACATGACATATACTTATAGCCTAAAATTTCTAATTGTTATAAATTGTTTTCAGTGAGGAATGAAAACCTTATTTCATGCAAAATAAATGTTTGTTATGTATGAATTATTTTGCTTTCTCTACCAGGTTGAAAGTTTGACAGCTGCCCGTAAAGGTGCCATGTCAGGCAATGAGCCGTCAGATGCTATCAGGGTGGTCAATGCTGTTCTCACTCAGATTGACCAGATCAAAAAGTATGTACAACATGATAAGTACATGTATTCTGTATTTGTCCTTACAGAATGGTAATATCTACCCTGTGTGTGTAGTCCAAGTCTAAATTGATTTAAATTTGACCCAAGGGCATGTGTGAAAGTAAGTATATTGTACGATAAATTTCTTTAGAAGTCTTTGTCCAATCATCATCAAATTTGGTCACTATCTGTACAGTCATAATTTGTTGAACAAGTATGATAACCAGCCATTTCACTTTAGTCACTCGAAAGTTATCACCCTTTATTTATAGAAATTACTAGGGATGGCAACGAGTAATAAAATTGATACTCGAGTACTCGGACAATCTTCCGATTGAGTACTCGGGAACTTGATTACTCAGATAACTTGAATTGGTTTTCGGGAAAGACAAGTTCGTGTATACATGTATCGGTCATGAACATTGTGCGTTGGTCGTAATATAGGCCATGTCATCTTTAAATAAGACTGTCATTATGTACCTTATGTACCTTAACAGAGAAATCAATGAAAAGAAAACAAATATTGGTTCATGCTTTTAATTTGTCGTTTTCATTTCATTTTATACGAACAAATGTACTATATTATAAATGGAAAGTCAAACTCGGATCATATTCGAGCGTCGAGATGATCAAGACTACACTCAATAATGAACGACATTCAGAATTACTATAAACGAAAATTGTTTACTCTACAAAATACTTTTTAAAATGACAGTTTTTCATACTGAAATATTGTTATTTTCCTCATTAATATTCATTTTCCATGATTATTATATCCACCAATCAATTGTGATAATCATTGCCCATTCAGGAATCATTTCACGTAACAGTCGTTATAATTCGCTCGTCAACGTCCATTGTTTAGTGAAAACACACTAATTGGTAAACAATATAATTCTATAAAAGATGTACAGCTATCAAAATTTCGCTAATTTACATCAGTGCTATTTGCAAAGTAGGGCCCTTTGTTGACAGTTTGCAACCATCACAACAACTGTCAAATAATTTGTTAGGGTCCATTGTGTACAAAGCGGGGATTAGAGGGACCGTAATTTGTCGACTTGGAAACATGAAAGATCTGATACTTAACGTCTGTTAATTGTGAATTTGGTGAATTTTATAAAAAAAAAAAACAATTCCCAAGTACCCGAGTACTCGAGTAATGATTTGATACTCAGATGATTGATCGAGTACTCGAATACTTGAATAATTTAGTTTTAATATATTTGAAGGGGAAAAAAGCCACATTGTTGCATGTGACTTATCTGGCATGGAGTGTGTGTCAAGTAATATTTCCCAGCCAAAATGTCTGTTGAGTATACATGAAAAGCCTGTCTTTATTTACGGTCATGGCTCAAATTCCTTGTTCTTTTTTTTGTTCAGACTGTTACTTGCTCCTGAATTTGAAGAATTCAAAAGTATTTGGAACACATTTTCATCATGTCAAGACTGTGAGTAACCACCAACACTCATGGCTGTTGGTTAAAGGTCAAGGTCACACTTGGTCAAAATGGGTGCTCTTAATTTGACTTTGTGGAAAACATATAAGTTTTTTTTATCCATCAGTATCAGTATTCTTATCAATCTTGGAAGGGTTTTCCTACTTGTATATTTTCACATTTGTTTAAAAATTAGGAGTAACAAGATGCAATGTGTTATGTCAGGTTTTTTGTTATTCCTACAGGTACCCCAATGTGATAATCCTGACCACTTCCAATGTGACAGGGGCTATAGACCTGGCGTTTGTAGACAGAGCTGACATCAAGCAGTATATTGGTCCACCATCACCCTCAGCTATATACTCCATCTATAGATCCTGTATTCTAGAACTTACTAAGGTGAGATCGTAGACTTTGGAGAAAAAATCATTGTATAATTTTGACATGAATAAGTCTTTAGCATTGGACCAAATTTAAATAGACCTGGTGCTGAAAAATTCAGGACGGGATGCTTAATTCTTGCTAGGAACCCCCACTTTCAACTTCTGTGCATCGCTGGGACCCTTAAATAATCTTATTCAGTATAACCATGATATTTGGATCCTGTAGAATTACATGTACCTGGGACCATTATTTGTCTTCCATTTGCCTCCTAAGATCCCAAGCTGAAAATACTGCACTGTAACCTAAAACATACATTTTAGGGGTGTTTAGTATGTCATAATTTAAACATGGTTGATTATGAAAGATTTCACTTTCATCCGGTACACACAGACACACATGTATGCATGTACCATTTTCACCTCTCTTCCATATCACAATGTGGACTTGAACCAATCTGCTCAATGATATACAACCCCACAGATCAACCAACTAAAATATGATGTACCTTAAGCTTGTTCTTCATTAACAGTGCCGCATATGGACATCGGGGCAGAGCGTGCTGGTATAAGGTCCCTGGAGTTCATGCGATTTGTGGAGAATAATGTCAGCAAGGATAGCCTACAGCTCAGGGAGATTGCTGTGTGAGTTTGCAAGACAATTTGTAAAAGTAAAAACCTTCAAATTAAATTAAAAAGCTGTTTAAACATTTTCACCTTTCAAAATATCTCCTCTCATTTTAAAGTTTCAATGTGTTTAGTAGAACTGACCTGATATCATGTGCCAAGCGAATGAAACTGACATAATTTTTATGTGAAAAAAACAAACACCAATGTCCTTAAATTGTTATTTATGCAGTTTGTTGGTAAAAAATCTAACCTGTTATTTGATTAACCTTGTAAATATATATGTGTATTGTGAGTTGGTCTTCTAGGGGCTGTTTTATTAAAGACTTAAAAATCTTACTGTGTATCTTTGGGAGAATAACAGTTGACAATAAGTTCATTATTTTCGATCTTTATTGAAGCAGGGATCTTGGCTTTAAATTATTTACCTCTCTTAAGTTTACGTGGAATTTCTCCATACAAACTCAAGAAGTAAACTTTCTGTTCCTATTACCCATATAGTATATACCTTTTCAAGTCATAGAATTGAAAACTTTCAGATTGTAAGGCTTCAGACGTAATTAATTTATATCAGAAATTTTTATTCCTTTTCAGTAAAAGTTATGGTTTGAGTGGCCGTACACTCCGGAAGTTGCCTTTCATTGCTCACTCTATGTTCATACAGGTAATAGTTTAGAGTTTTAGTTGCAGTCATTTTTTGTCCATGTTTCAAAGAAAAAGTCCTGGCGTCAATATCACCAAAAAACTTTGACTAAGTTAAATCACAATCTTAATCTCAACTCAATTAACCATATAACATCAAAAGTTATTAAGAACATGTACGGTTTTTAACCTTTTAAGAGCGCATACTACATGTATCAATTCATAGAATATGTTGATTTAAACCTTCAGTCAAAATTCCACTAGAAAAATATTCTACAGCCAAAACAGTATATGAGTACAATCCATTTATTTTTTAACATTACTGAAGTATGTTTTTTGCTCTAAAATATTTTAATCTTTGAAATATTGGCAAATCGTTTTTATTAACACATTTCATTAAGAAAGTTTGTTATCAAAAAGCATAAAACATGCATGATTTTGAATCATTCTATGCGTTTATGTGGTAAAATGAGTCGAGTCTGATATTGAGGTATGACTTGAGTATTTTCGTGATATTCGGGCCGGATATTGTGATAGCCTTGGTGTCATTTGCTTGCACAACTTTAACCTTGCCCATAATTCAAAAACAGTTCAAAATATTCAAATAAATCCATAATTCAGTCTTCAATGGTTGTTGAGTTTTGCCACTTGTGATCAACAACAACTGAGAAAGCATCTGCCTTTGCTGCTCTTGTTGAAGTAACACAAACTCTATATAGTATTAACCACTACATATGTCTGTGATTTTTCTGGGTAAACTTTTCTGCCCTGTAAAGCCTGTTTCCCCTTGTGAAAAAGTGTCCAATTTTTCTCAGTAAATATTCCAATGCAGTACACAGAGTTTCTATGAATGAATAAAAAAAGTACAGTTAATGTATTTGACAAGACATGTATTATTAGCCGGATTTTTCATGTAAAAATTACGGGTTATAGAATGGCGAAAACCGGGCGTTCGGGTGTGCGTTAACAATTCTGCGTTAAATTTTTCTTTGTTATGTAATGAAATCTAGAGTTTTTTATCCAATGGTTATCAAACTTGGTCAGACTATTTGACGGCATGTTATCTTGAATATATATGAATATGGGTCATCTGGGGTCAAAACCTAGGTCACCAGGTCAAATCTTTAAAAGAAATATTTCACAGTAATAAATTCAACAATTTTTATCAAATCTTAAAGAAACATGGTCAGAATATTTGTCTGCATAATATCTTGCTTATTTTTTATATCGGTCATCCTGGGTCAAATTCTAGGTCACTAGGTCAAATCTAAGGAAAATCTTTCCACTTCATAAATTCAACAATTTTTGTCAAATCTTTATGAAACTTGGTAAGAATATTTGTCTACATGTTGTCTTAAACATTTGTGAATATGGGTCACCTCAGATCAAACACTAGGTCACTAGGTCAAATCTTAGGAAATACTTTCCTGATGTCATAAAAAAAATTGTATGCTTACCAAACCTTTCAATATCAGACAACAATTAATTTCAAATGCTATTTAATCAACACACATCCCAATCATGAATTTCATTCCTACCCATGTTTTTCAAAAATTTAAATTTTAATCAACTTTAGAAATATTTGTGTACATGAAATAATAAAGTGTGTCATCTAGGGTCAAAAACTAGGTCTCTTAGACAGATCGTATTGGAAAAGCTGATTTATTTATAAAATGTTCATTTTTTCCTCACACAAATGGAATAGTTTTTGTTGATCGGGTTATTTGTATGAACGATATCTCCGATAAGAATAAATATGGGTCTTTTTGGTTAAAAGTACTAGGTCACTAGCTCAAATCCTAGGTTTGCAAAATTGCATCATCAAATAAAAAATCCGGTTTGTTTCATGGCGTCTTGTTGCTTTTATATCAGGTATTTTGACAGGTTTTAGTATTTTCCCAAAGTTGATTTTTTTCCTACCAATTTGAAAGGCACCAGCATTGAAAGAAAATTCCTGTGTCTGGTCCATATTTTTGTCATAAAATATCAGATTTTTAAAGTGACCACCAAAGTATTGAGATGTGTCGCACACAAGATCGGTGTCCTACTTTCAAGTTTAAGGTCACAGCAACCTTCTAAGATTGTATGGTTTGCTGTGTAAGCAATATTAATGATATTTCGTGTCTGGTCCATATCTTTGTCATTCACTGTTTGATTTCAAAATAAATTGCCAGAAATTATCAACATAGATTGGGACATGTCACGCACAAGACCAGTGTCCTTACCTTCAATGTGAAGGTCACAGCAACCCTCTCAACCTAGTCAGTTTTACTGTTGAAGACTACTGATGATTTTTTATCCATAGGATAAAAATGTTTCCGTCTGTCTATCAAATCTTTTTGACACGTTCCAATTTATTTTTCAGTCCATAATTTGCCATTATTAAGATGTTTGTCACTCACGAAATGAAGAAATGTTTTTCTACTCAGTTGTATAACAGGTGTCTACATTATTGACAATTCTGTGGCACATTTACCTTCAGTGAAACCCATTCGACTCAATTTCTTTAATTGTTCTATCTAGGCACTAAGTGTTTCTGACACTTCTTTTCCAACGTTTTATACTGTAATCAGTGTTGTTGTCTTTTGCTTTGGCATTGGAACAATTTAACCTTGCCATAACACAAAAACCACTCATGGTTTTCAAATGAAATTTTGTACAAATGTTGCCACAGACAATATTCACATCATATTTGGCATGACCCATAAATCTTGCTTCAGTACTTGTTGAGTACTGCCCCTTGTTAGACTAAAGCTATAGACAATCATTGGGTTTTGGTCACAATGCTCTTATTAAAATAAAATAGTTGTCTTAGTGATCTTTACTTTTGGACCCTGCTTAACACGCGGGTGCCTTATATTTATCATCATGTCTGTCCATATGTCCACATTTTTAAAAATAAAATTGTTAATAACTTAGAAGCTGTTCAAGAGTCTTACTTTCTAAACTTTTCACAGTAACACTGCGTTTTTTTGTGATTAGTTATGTAACTAAGCCTTAAATATTGTCAGATTCTTGGTTATATACTAAATAATATGCTTTCAAATTTCACCCCTTTTAAATACGTTATACCAGATCTTGTTCATTATGTTTGTATTGTGTGTGAAATTGTCAATTTCAGAAATCAGAAGCCATACTACAGGAATTCTTAGTGGCCCTTGATAAGGCCGTGCAACAGCAGTTTAAGGAGAGAAATGACCTCACTAGGGACTTCTAGTGACCTCACAACCAACTCCTAGTGACCTCACAACCAACTCCTAGTGACCTCACTTCCAACTCCTAGTGACCTCACTACCAACTCCTAGTGACCTCACTACCAACTCCTAGTGACCTCACTACCAACTCCTAGTGACCTCACTACCGACTACTAGTGACCTCACTATCGACTACTTGTGACCTCACTATAGACTTGTGATTTACTCTCTTATTTATGAACTGGATGAATTTTTTGTGTCGATGTACATTTCTGTCAAAATATGGTACGAAATCTATGCTAAACTTTTAAATAATTCTTATGAACATGTTGGGATATCTGTGCCAATGTACTTGTTTGTACGCACATACGGTGCAACTGATCAATTGCATCTAAAATATTGCATTTGAGGATAATTGAACATGTAACTACCCTAACTGGGTGCTGCTTCTTGTTGTTTATATGAAAAAATTGTGATTTAAGAATGTAGTTTCATTTTACTTCTAAAACAATTATTGTTTGCCTGATGTTGAAATGTATAAAGTGGTGTTGTTGAAAGATCTCATTCAAACACACTGATGTTGGACTGTAGATTGTATCGCTTGTGTAGCATCGCAAGCTTGTAGGGAACATGTTCAAACACACTGATGTTGGACTGTAGATTGTATCGCTTATGTAGCATGGCAAGCTTGTAGGGAACATGTTCAAACACACTGATGTTGGACTGTAGATTGTATCGCTTGTGTAGCATCGCAAGCTTGTAGGGAACATGTTCAAACACACTGATGTTGGACTGTAGATTGTATCGCTTGTGTAGCATGGCAAGCTTGTAGGGAACATGTTCAAACACACTGATGTTGGACTGTAGATTGTATCGCTTGTGTAGCATGGCATGCTTGTAGGGAACATGTTTAAACACCCTGATGTTGGACCGTAGATTGTATCGCTACTATAGCATGGCAAGCTTGTAGGGGTCATGTTGTCCAGCGACTTTAGAGTCATCATTCACACTTTCATTCCATGACCTTTCTTGAATATTTCTACTTAAATCTTTACCAAACTTGGCAGCAATGCTTAATGACATAATATCTCAACTGAGTTCAATATTCAAAGTAATGATCCTTCCATGAATTGCCAAAATTTTATTATAAATGATAATCACAATTGTCAGAAGATATATCCAATTTGCTGAATTTTAGGTCTTCCAGATTTGTAAAAAAATGTTATGTTTGTTTGAAATGAAAAACCATGTACCTTTAGTTATATGATTAAATTGTAAATATAATATCTTGTGTCTATGACATCATCATCATTATTATATGAATAATAAAAACTACAGTGACAAGCCCAGTAGCAAGACACTGGCATTTGTGTGGACTGGCGCAAGAATGTAACATCAAAGCAAGACAAACAAAACAAAAACCCTCAATTATCAAATATCGTTTATCTATAAATGCTTGGATTACATGTTCAATCCATTCACAATAAGTTAATAATGAAGCATCACATTATTTTAAGAAAACATAGTGAAGTTCACACACGGTTATTATGAAGATGATAAAATTCTACGTGTTTTAACTAGCAAGGGCATTCAGAGGAACCTTACAGATATCACTAATTGGGCCTTGTCAAACAGATACTGTAATTTACCGTGTATAGGACACATTTTCCCCTTGAATTTCTCTAAAAATGCCTGCGTCTATTCTATTGAAGCTATTTGTATATATTTATGATGTACATTTCCAAAACAATAACCCACGACAGGTGCACATTAACCCACGACTGGGGACACATTAAGCCATGACCATGGGCACATTAACTCTTGACCAGGCACATAAACCCTCTACTGGTGCACATTTACCCATGACCAAGGATACATTCACTCACAGATGGTGCAGATTTACCCATGACCAGGAATACATTCACTCACAGCTGGTCCACACATTCACTCACAGCTGGTGCACATTTACCCATGACCAGGGATATATTCACCAACAGCTGGTGCACATTTACCCATGACCAAGGATACATTCACTCACAGCTGGTGCACATTTACCCATAACCAGGGATACATTCGCTCACAGCTGGAGCACATTTACCCATGACCAGGGATACATTCACTCACAGCTGGTGCACATTTACCCATGACCAGAGATACATTCACTCACAGCTGGAGCACATTTACCCATGACCAGGGATACATTCACTCACAACTGGTGCACATTTACCTATAACCAGGGATACATTCGCTCACAGCTGGAGCACATTTACCCATGACCAGGGATACATTCACTCACAGCTGGTGCACATTTACCTATGACCAGGGATACATTCACACACAGTTGGTGCACATTTACCTATGACCAGGGATACATTCACTCACAGTTGGTGCACATTTACCCATGACCAGGGATACATTCACTCACAGTTGGAGCACATTTACCCATGACCAGGGATACATTCACTCACAGTTGGTGCACATTTACCTATGACCAGGGATACATTCACTCACAGCTGGGGCACATTTACTCGTGACCAGGAATACATTCACTCACAGCCGGTGCACATTAACCCATGACCAGGGATACATTCGCTCACAGCTGGAGCACATTAACCTATGACCAGGGATACATTCACTCACAGTTGGTGCACATTTACCTATGACCAGGGATACATTCACTCACAGTTGGTGCACATTTACCCATGACCAGGGATACATTCACTCACAGTTGGAGCACATTTACCCATGACCAGGGATACATTCACTCACAGTTGGTGCACATTTACCTATGACCAGGGATACATTCACTCACAGCTGGAGCACATTTACCCATGACCAGGAATACATTCACTCACAGCCGGTGCATATTTACCATTGACCACGGATACAGTCACTCACAGCTGGTGCATATTTACCCATGACCAGGGATACATTCACTCACAGTTGGAGCACATTTACCCATGACCAGGGATACATTCACTCACAGTTGGTGCACATTTACCTATGACCAGGGATACATTCACTCACAGCTGGAGCACATTTACCCATGACCAGGGATACATTCACTCACAGCCGGTGCATATTTACCATTGACCACGGATACAGTCACTCACAGCTGGTGCATATTTACCCATGGCCAGGGATACATTCACTCACAGTTGGTGCACATTTACCCATGACCAGGGATACATTCACTCACAGTTGGAGCACATTTACCCATGACCAGGGATACATTCACTCACAGTTGGTGCACATTTACCCATGACCAGGGATACATTCACTCACAGCTGGAGCACATTTACCCATGACCAGAGATACATTCACTCACAGCTGGTGCACATTTACCCATGACCAGGGATACATTCACTCACAGCTGGAGCACATTTACCCATGACCAGGGATACATTCACTCACAGCTGGTGCACATTTACCCATGACCAGGGATACATTCACTCACAGCTGGTGCACATTTACCCATGACCAGAGATACATTCACTCACAGTTGGTGCACATTTACCCATGACCAGGGATACATTCACTCACAGCTGGAGCACATTTACCCATGAGCAGGGATACATTCACTCAAAGCTGGTGCACATTTACCCATGACCAGGGATACATTCACTCACAGCTGGGGCACATTTACTCGTGACCAGGAATACATTCACTCACAGCCGGTGCACATTAACCCATGACAAGGGATACATTCGCTCACAGCTGGTACACATTTACCCATGGCCAGGGTTACATTCACTAACAGCTGGTGCACATTTACCCATGACCAGGGATACATTCACTCACAGCTGGAGCACATTTACCCATGACCAGGGGTACATTCACTCACAGCTGGAGCACATTTACCTATGACCAGGGATACATTCACTCACAGTTGGTGCACATTTACCTATGACCAGGGATACATTCACTCACAGTTGGAGCACATTTACCCATGACCAGGGATACATTCACTCACAGTTGGTGCACATTTACCTATGACCAGGGATACATTCACTCACAGTTGGAGCACATTTACCCATGACCAGGGATACATTCACTCACAGCTGGAGCACATTTACCTATGACCAGGGATACATTCACTCACAGCTGGAACACATTTACCCATGACCAGGGATACATTCACTCACAGCTGGAGCACATTTACCCATGACCAGGGATACATTCACTCACAGTTGGTGCACATTTACCTATGACCAGGGATACATTCACTCACAGTTAGTGCACATTTACCCATGACCAGGGATACATTCACTCACAGTTGGTGCACATTTACCTATGACCAGGGATACATTCACTCACAGCTGGAGCACATTTACCCATGACCAGGGATACATTCACTCACAGTTGGAGCACATTTACCCATGACCAGGGATACATTCACTCACAGTTGGTGCACATTTACCTATGACCAGGGATACATTCACTCACAGCTGGAGCACATTTACCCATGACCAGGGATACATTCACTCACAGTTGGTGCACATTTACCCATGACCAGGGATACATTCACTCACAGTTGGTGCACATTTACCTATGACCAGGGATACATTCACTCACAGTTGGAGCACATTTACCCATGACCAGGGATACATTCACTCACAGTTGGTGCACATTTACCTATGACCAGGGATACATTCACTCACAGCTGGAGCACATTTACCCATGACCAGGGATACATTCACTCACAGTTGGAGCACATTTACCCATGACCAGGGATACATTCACTCACAGCTGGAGCACATTTACCCATGACCAGGGATACATTCACTCACAGCTGGAGCACATTTACCCATGACCAGGGATACATTCACTCACAGCTGGAGCACATTTACCCATGACCAGGGATACATTCACTCACAGTTGGAGCACATTTACCTATGACCAGGGATACATTCACTCACAGCTGGAGCACATTTACCCATGACCAGGGATACATTCACTCACAGTTGGAGCACATTTACCCATGACCAGGGATACATTCACTCACAGCTGGAGCACATTTACCCATGACCAGGGATACATTCACTCACAACTGGTGCACATTTACCCATGACCAGGGATACATTCACTCACAACTGGTGCACATTTACCCATGACCAGAGATACATTCATTTAAAGCTGGTACACATTTATCCATCACCAGGGATACATTCACTTACAGCTGGTGCACATTTACCAATGACCACGAATACCGTCACTCACAACTAGTGCATACTTACCCATGACCAAGGAAACATTCACTCACAGCCGGTGCACATTTACCCATGACCAGGGATACATTCACTCACAACCGGTGCACATTTACCATTGACCACGGATACAGTCACTCACAGCTGGTGTATATTTACCCATGGCCAGGGATACATTCACTTACAGCCGGTGCACATTTACCCATGACCAGGGATACATTCACTCACAGATGGTGCACATTTAACCATGACCAGGAATACATTCACTCCCAGCTGGAGCACATTTACCCATGGGAAGGAATACATTCACCCACAGCTGGTGCACATTTACCATTGACCACGGATACAGTCACTCCCAGCTGGAGCACATTTACCCATGACCAGGGATACATTCACTCACAGCCGGTGCACATTTACCATTGACCACGGATACCGTCACTCTCAGCTGGTGCATATTTACCCAAGGCCAGGGATACATTCACTCACAGATGGTGCACATTTACCCATGACCAGGGATTTATTCACCAACAGCTGATGTACATTTACCCATAACCAGGGATACATTCACTCACAGCTGGTGCATATTTACCCATGACCAGGGATACATTCACTCACAGATGGTGACATATAACTATGGCCAGGGATACATTCACTCACAGCTGATGCACATTTACCATTGACCACGATTACAGTCACTCACAGCTGGAGCACATTTACCTATGACCAGGGATACATTCACTCACAGCTAGTGCACATTTAACCATGGCCAGGGATTTATTCACCAACAGCTGGTGTACATTTACCCATGACCAGGAATACATTCACTCACAGCTGGTGAACATTTACTCATGACCAGGGATACATTCACACACAGCTGGAGGACATTTACCCATGACCAGGGATACATTTACTCACAGCCGGTGCACATATACTCATGGCCAGGGATACAGTCACTCAAAGCCTGTGCACATTTACCCATGACCAGGGATACATTCACTCATAGCTGGTGAAGATTTACCAATGGCCAGGAACACATTTGCACATAAGCAGGGACACATTTATCAATGACCGGTTAAAATGTATCCATGAGCAGTGACACATTTACCAATGACAGGGTTAAATTTACCCATGAGAAGGTACACTTTTACCCATGACCGGGGAAAAATTACCCATGACTAGGCACACATACCTATGACCTGGGGAATATTAACCTACGAGCAGTGACACATTTATCCATGACCAGAGACTCTTTATCAAGGACAAGGTACACATTTTCCAATGACCAGAGGTTCATTTACCCATGACCCATTTACCCATGACCAGGGGCATATTTACCCATGACACATTTTCCCATGACCAGGAACACATTTACCTATGACCTATTTACCAATGACCAGTGGCACATTTACCCATGACACATTTTCCAATGACCAGGGGCACATCTACCCATGACACATTTACCCATGACCAGGGTCACATTTACCCATGACACATTTTCCAATGACCAGGGGCACATTTTGCTATGACACATTCTCCAATGACCAGGGGCACATTTACCCATGAAACATTTACCAATGAAACATTTACCCATGACACATTTTCCCATGACCAGGGGCACATTTACCCATGACAAATTTACCCATGACCAGGGGCACATTTACCCATGACACATATTCCAATGACCAGGGGCATATTTACACATAACACATTTTCCAATCACCAGGGACACATTCACCCATGACACATTTACCCATTACCAGGGGCATATTTACCCATGACACATTTTCCCATGACCAGGGGCACACTTACCCATGACACGTTTACCCATGACCAAGGGCACATTTACCCATGACACATTTTCCCATGACCAGAAACACATTTACCCATGACACATTTTCCAATAACCAGGGGCACATTTACCCATGACACATTAAGCCATGACAAGGGGCACATTTACCTATGACACATTTTCCAATGACTAGGGGCACATTTACCCATGACCAGGGGCACATTTACCTATGACACATTTTCCAATGACCAGGGGCACATTTACCCATGACACATTTACCAATGACCAGAGGCACATTTACCTATGACACATTTTCCAATGGCCAGGGGCACATTTACCCATGACCAGGGACACATTTACCCATGAGACATTTTCTAATGACCAGGGGCTCACTTACACATGACACATTTACCCATGACCAGGGACACATTTACCCATGACACATTTTCCAATGACCAGGGTCACATTTACCCATGACCAGGGGCACATTGACCCATGACACATTTACTCATGACCAGGGCATATTTACCCATGGCACATTTTCCAATGACCAGGGGCACATTTACCAAAGACTATGAGCACATTTACCATTGACCAGGGGCATGTCTTCCTATGACACATTCACTCTTGATTTAGGACACGGTTACCAATGTCCAGGGGCACATTTACCAGTGACCAGGGGTACTTTACCCATGACCTGGGACACATCTTCCCAACACCAGGCACATTTGTGTCCACGTCAAAGGGCACATATAGCAATGACCAACAGCACATTTACCCATGACTTGGTCACAATTACCAAAGAATGAGGACACATCTTCCCACAACCAGGGCACATTTACCCACTCAGGGATTCATTTATCAAGGACCATTGGTACATTTACCCACGACAGGGTCTCATTTACCCGCTCAGGGACACATTTACCGACTTACGGGGGCAAATTTACCCACGACAAGGGACATAATCACCCATGACCAGGGACACATCCCCCTTCGACAAGGGCCACATTTTCCCATGACCAAGTGCACGTTTACCCACAACCGGTGGCACATATACCCATGAGGGTGAAACATTTTCCAACGAACAGAGACACATTAACCATGACTGGTTTATTCACTACCTTGGTCACATTTACCAACTACCTGGGACACATCTACCCACTACCGGGGTCAAATTTTACCCACGACTGGGAACACATTACCCAATTTCAGGGACACATTTAACCACTACTCGGGGCATATTTTACCCACGACCGGAGACACATTTACCCACATCTGGAGGCACATTTACCCACTTGACCGAGGCACATTTACCCCTAAACCGGGGCACATCTACCCATTTGACTGGTGCACATTTACCCCTTAACCGGGGCACATATATCCACTTGACGGGCCCATTTATCCACTTATGGAGGCACACAATACGCTCAATTTTGACCATCACATCCCAAAAACATGTCAAATAGCACATGTGGAGTTACAGAATCTTAAAGCTTTACGGAATCATTAGTGCATGGTTCACTCTCACAGTGATTTCTGCAACGGTCTCTTCACAAAAATTCCAGCCTACCAAATCAACAAATTACAATGAGTCCAAAACCATGCCGCTAGAGTGGTCTTAAATGCTTCCAATGAAAAACAAATACTGAACTTCTGAAAAAACTACACTGGCTCACAGTTAAAGCCATAATTATTTTCAAGGTTCTGGTGCTGGTACCGTGCATATAACGGTACAGCCTCATTGTATTTGAGGGAAATGTTTGTACCTATTTGAGGAAGATACAGGGCCGAATTAAGAATAACCACTCTCACTCACACTCAGTGAGTTAATCTTCTGTAATCACATAACGGTTAAGGTGTTTTCGAGTGAAAGGTATATCCGTATTCACAGGCGTGAGTGAGACTTAAGAGTGATGACTGGTCTATTAAGCAATTTGTTTTATAATGACTAAGAACGTGTATGGGGACCGCACACATGTGATCGTTTTGCATGCAGCTACAATGCTAAATGTGCCAAATTTAATTCAAAGTACTGGTGTCCGGTTACTATGTCTGTTGATGCTTTCAGTGTACAATGGTCGGGAGAGAACTACTGGCTTGTTCCTCCACTGAGATTGATCAATGAATGCATTATTAAAATAAAGAAAGAACAGTGTAAAGCAACATTGTTAATTCCTATGTGGAAATCTGCTCCGTTTTGGCTAATATGTTTTCAGAGTGACGGCGAAAAGGCTGGTTTTGTAAATGATTGTATATTCAGCCTGGTCGTCTCACAAGGCTGGGACGCGGAAGGAATGGGATATTTGACAACAGGCCGCTTAAATTTGGATTTTTGGCTTTGAGATTTATGAAACTCATGTATGTTTACGTTTCGCAAGCCTAAACCTGAAAGAGGGTATCCAGCACGAGTTAAGCACCAGTGGATTGGATGGTGACGTATTCGGTGATCTGTCGGACAAGATGGCGAACTTTTTGGCGGGTTCAAGGAGTGACAATACGAACATCAAGTATATGATTTATTTTAATAAGTGGAAGCATTTCATTACATCAAAGGGAGGTAACGCAATTCCAGCTTCACCAATTCACGTTGCCTTATATTTGACTGAATTAGTCGACAAACGCATTTCTAGTTCTGTGATAAGTGCGACTGTGTACAGCATTAAATGGGCACATTCACTCAGGAGTTTACCGGATCCTACTGCTAATTCATTTGTGACAAACCTGCTCGAAACTGTAAAAAGAACTCTTTCAAAACCGACACAATGCAAGGATCCCATTTTAACGGACACGTTAATAAGTTTGTGTAACAATTATTCTAGCACTACAGATGTTTATATTCTACGTGATTTATGTATGATTGTTTTAGCGTTTAAAGGATTTTTGCGTTTTCATGAATTGATTCATTTGCATTGTAACGATTTATAATTTTACGATGATTATTTCACGATAGCTATAAGGGCAAGCAAGACTGACCAGTATCGCAGGGGTGATAAAGTAGACATTGCTATGGGTTCTACAGCGGCTTGTCCATACACTTTTTTACAAGGTATTTTAGCGCAGCAAATTTGTCTAGTCTGGAAAATCGTTCTTTTTCGGCCTATCAATAGATCGAAAGATAAATGCAAACTCATTTTAAAGAATAAGCCACGGAGTTACACGAGAACTCGTGAGTGTCTTTTGGCTAGATTGAGAGAAGTGATTGGGGATTCGAACATAGGTTTGCATTCTTTGCGTGCAGCTGGCGCCACGTGCGCGGCGAATGCCGGTGTTAATGATCGTTGTTGGAAACGTCATGGTCGCTGGAAGAGCGAAAATAGTGAGGACAGATATGTCTGTGACTCCTTGGAGAGGAGGTTGCAAGTGTCTAAATCTTTAGCTTTGTAGTTTTTTAAAGATTACTTTAAGAGTAATGATTCGAAATTCGTCATTTGTTTTTGCAAAGCATATTATCGTTTTGATAAGCTATTCTTTTCATCTCATTTTTCAAGCCCGCTCTTTTTGTATTCTAAACAATTCGTCTGGTATTGCACATTTGTGTTGTTGTTTTTATGGTAAAAACGAAGTATAGCAAAGACTATTCATTTTACGCGTTTCGTTAGTATAGCGTGAAATGTTTGTCTTGGCAAAATGATAGTATTTTAATACAGTAGTGGTCAGTCTTGCACTAGGATTTCATGCTATATTGGTATATTAGCGTGTATAGTCATTCTACCAGTCGCATTCAATCAGTTCACTTCGTAACCTAAATTTTCACTTCATTTTTAGTGATTTTGTTTCACTGTTTTATATCCATATTTGAAACCAGACAAATGAATGAGGTTCGACATTCATACTTTGTGGATCGACACTCGGCAAACGAACACAGATTTGCAGAGTTTACCGTCTCTGGTTTTTCCTGCCCGGTCGGTTGCATTGCATAGGACTTTATTAGCCAGTGAATTTTATTGTGTTGTGCTCTACATAAATACATGTGCTCGTTTTATACTTACTTAACCTGGCTGCACGTCATCATCTAATAAACAACTCGTCTGGTATTGCACATTTGTGTTGTTGTTTTATGGTAAGAACGAAGTATAGCAAAGACCATTTAAAATATCGTTTATTTTCTGCACATCTAGGTTTGTTACAAATTCTTCACACTTGTCATTTTGAAAGTGTCGTAATTTTTCTGAGTTATTATGTAGATCAGAATCTTCGACAAGTAGCGACTTACAATAAAAGATAATAGGGCAGTGAATGTCTGAAAGCAATGGACAAAAGTCAGCAACTTCAAAGTGACTAAACAGTTTAAGACATTCTTTAGAGGCAATGATATAATCTACCACAGAAGCATTCTTACAAGTAAAACTACCAACATTTTTATCAGAAAATGCTCTTCCATACATTATTAAAAGATCGTTGCTTTTACAGAACTCTATAAGGTTGGAGCCTAATCTATTACAACTGTATCTTTAGAAGAGCGGTCTACAGCCATGTTTGAAGAGGTTAACAATAGTGCAATGTTTTCGTCTTTATACTTTATTTGGATTGATATCAACTTGCTCAAAAATAAAGTTGTCAACAATTGTTATATCAGACAGTAAGCCGGTTCTTGCATTAAAATCCCCTAATAAAATCACATTTTTATGGGATGTGCTATATATATATATATATATATCAATTTCTTGGTAAAAGGCTTCATAGATTTCTCTTGAAAAATATTTCGAATTGTCTGGAGGGACATAAGTTATTCCAAAGTAAACATCTTCATCAGTATTAACCAGAGTGTTAGCAATTTTAAACCATTGAATGTATTCACAGTTGTTTTCTATAGTTTTGAAATGAGGTAAAATTTCATATTTAATAAAAACTCCTATTCCTCCAGAATTTTTTGGTAACTGTTTGCATTCTATTTTTTGGTACAAATGTATAGTTTTCTACTTTAACTTTATCATAGTCATCAAATTTTGTCTCAGTACATGCAAAAGTATCAAATTGTGATAAAAAACTACAAAAATCAGGTATTTCTAGTTTTGGCTTAAGCCCACAAATATTAAAACAAGAAAATGATAAATTTTGTCGGTGTGATGGGTCTCCACAATGGCAGTTCTACAGTCGAGTGCTGAGTGGTTCCTGCCGTGAGGTCTCTGGAAGGGGCAGCTGATTAGGTCGGACTGGTGCTCCATTGATGAAGAGTTTGTCTTTGACGAGCGTAGCCATCTGGTTGTTCCTCTTTAGCTGGCGTAGGACTGGGTAGAGCTGTCTCCTCTTCTCCTCAACTTCTTCTAAGAACTGCTCCCTTATACCATAATTGGTGCCCTTTAGTTTATATGATGACTTCCGTACTAGTTCACGTTCTTTGAAGAGACTGAACTTGGCGATAATTGGTCTAGGGCCTTTTTGTCCTCTTTTTGTCCTTCAGTGCTGGCATGTGCGCATGACGATGAGCGAAAATCTCAGGGGAGGGGGAATTGTTCATGCAAGAAATGATCAGTGTCATGCAGACTTTCGCGTTGACGTCGCACGGTCTCACGGTCCTTAAAGCTGAAGAACTTGGCCACCAACTTCCGGGTGTACCTGCTGTTCGGGTAGAAATCGCCCATTTTGTGCACGCGCTCAAATTGTATATCATCGACTATGTTCTGTGCAAGTTTCAGTTTATTCACTATAAACTCGCGCAGTTTGGTTTCACTCTCGGCCAAAGATTAAGCCCGTACATCCGGAATGTTGCCAAACACTAAGTTATTATGCATCGACTGCGATTTCACATAAATGAGTTCGTCTCTGGTTTTGATCTCATCATTACGAACTTACATAGGTATGTTAATATGCCAAATGATGATAGCGATGTGATAACAAATGAATTACCGTTAAGTAAATCATCTGTTTTTCATTAAAATAGGTTTAAAAATAAGCTGTTATCGCTTTGTAAATAATGTAATATGTGTATAGTCAATGGGCGCATTGAACCAGGTAATTTTACATGTTATAAATTGACAAGAACCTCTATCGGAGTAAGCTTAGAAGATTATATTATTTCAGGCTATGATGTATTTTCTATGTTTCAATCAACGAAAGTATTTCAAATTACCGAATTTTCGGATCACTGACCCATTGAATTTGTTTTGAATCTTTATAACATCAATTCCGATGAAAATGATGTACTTTATGATAAATTGATCTGGGACGAATCTTAATGAAATGAATTGTTTACATTGCTAAACCAAACACGGTACATGTTTGATTGCTTTACTTGCTAGTGGTGACATTGATGATGACTGTTGAATGATTACATTATCTGATATTGTATATGATATTTCGTATAAGATACATGGTAAACCATTTTCATCAAAACGATAACGTGCGAAATATAACAAAACATTTAAGGATTCATGGTTTAATGATGAGTGTAGACAATCAAAATCGGTATTTATTTTAAGCGAAGAGGCAGTTTAAGCTGCAACCTTCTGATGTAAGTAAACTATTTTTTCTTAATGCAAGGAATGATTACTGTGCTGTTATACGTAAAGCCAGAGTATTTTATTATGGAAAAGAGAAGTCTGACTTGTCTCTGTTTAAAAATGATTATAGAAAGTCCTGGTAGTATAAAAATAAGTTTAATAAGAAAGGAAATCGAGCTTTTAGTGATGTACCTTTAGAAAGTTTTGTAAACCATTTTAAAAGTATGTCATCTTCACCAAATGAGAGTAATTTTCCTAATGAGGATGTTGAAGAAGGAGAAAATATCTCAGTAGACAATCTTGATTGTGCCTGTACGATAGATGCGATCTGTAATACAATTAGTTCTATGTCAAGACACAAAAGCTGTGATATCAGTGGTAATGTTGTAGATTATTTTATAGACGCAAAACGTTTCATTTCACCTTATCCAGACGCCTGGATGTTATTGTGCCTATCCATATAAAGGGCGATAAAACCAATCCGTCTTATTGTATGGGCATAACGGTGGTCAATGTTATTGCCAAAATATTCTCATTATTGTTGAGAAATAGGATTAATTAGTGGTGTGAAACGGATAATAAATTAAATAATGCCCAATTTAGCTTTCGCAATAGCCGCAATACGGTGGATTGTATATTTTTTTTGCACACTATTATTCAAAAGGTGTTATTACAGAATCGTAAATTATACTGTGCATGTATTGACGATGAAAAGGCTTTTGACAGTGTTATACATGATGCATTATGGATTAAATGGATCCAACCTGGCATAAGTAGTAGAATTTTAATAATGTTAAAGTCTGTACATGTATATGCAAATGTAAAGGCAAGGGTCAAAGATTTGTATAATATGACATATTCAGGTATTTTTGATATTTCTCTTGGTTTGAAACATTATTTGTTTTGTTTATAAATGATATTAAAGACAATGTAGATTTTGATAATATGACCAATAGTGATATTCA
Organism: Mya arenaria; assembly: GCF_026914265.1. NCBI lineage: Eukaryota > Metazoa > Mollusca > Bivalvia > Myida > Myidae > Mya > Mya arenaria. The sequence continues at coordinate 1,139,675 of NC_069129.1, read as the reverse complement.
TAACCTGTCGTTGTATATGTAACTGTTTGCAGACGGCATCGCACTTTTCACTACTGATCCTTTAAATCTTCAAGCCCAGCTTGATGCTGTGCAGAGATATTCATGCAAATGGGGTTTTAAAATTCATGTTGGTAAAACCATAATATGTTTCTTCGAAAAACGTAAATCATTTTGTGTGGAATATCGACACTCAACCTATTGAATTTGTCGATAGCTTTTGCTACTTAGGTATTAAGTTTTACTATACTGCAAGTTTAGTAAATGCGGTTAAGTCACTGAAAGAGCAAGATTTAAAAGGGTAAAGCTTGATGTTAGGACAAAGTAGTCATTGTTTGACTCCATGATTGCCCCTATCCTTATGTATGGATGTGAGGTCTGGGGAGTTTACGATATTAAAGAGGTTAACAAACATCATCTCAGGTTTTGTAAACATATTCTGGGCGTTCGTAACCAAACGTTTAATGCAGCAGTGCTGGGTGAGCTTGGTCGTTTTCCTATGTATATACTTTGTAAAATTAGAACACTTAAATTCCTATGCAAGGTAAAGAAATCCCCAACCAAAGATAACTGGTCTGTTAAGAATTCATTAGACTCTCTTGTATTGAACTATGTTTGGTATAGCAATTTTATTGATAATTCTTGCTGTGTTTCTTTAAGGCAACGTCTCTATGATCAGTTTGTACAACACTGGTCGCATACTATTAATTCGCAACCCAAGTGAGAAAATTTTAAACAATTGAAGAGAGATTTTAAATTCGAAAAAATATCTTGAAATTAATATGAATGATAAATATGGAATTCCATGATCCAGACTACGATTGTGTTCACACACTCTGGAAATCGAGGTTGGACGATATAATAATATATCGCGTATAAATGGTAAATGCAAACTTTGTAATAAAACTATGGTTGAATCTGAACATCACTTTATACTATGCTGTCCTTTTTACTCCGACATACGTTTAAAATATATTATTTCAAGACCATGGAATACATTGAATAAATGTGTCAAGATAATGTCATCAAATAATAATATAACTTTAAGACGTTTGGCTACCATGCTATGTTGAGGCGATCTGCCTCCACAGTTGCTCCTTAGTTTAGTACCTTCAAGTATATTGTTGTAGAACATATAAAATTGTTGTATATACTATTTAAATCTTTGTATTATGTGTGAACCCCAACTCAGTACCAAAACACAATTTAAAGCCTGATCACATTGGTGTAGGGCAAAAATGTAAACAACTGGTAGTTTTTTAAAGATAATTTTAATACTGGGACAGTTTTTGAAATATAAAACCATAAACCGCGCAAGAGCAAAAAATCCTAAAGCTTTTTCTGAAAATCTTGACCAGCTGATTTCTCGAAGTTGAATATTTCGGCAAAGTACGCGGCTCCTAACAAATACAAAACTTAAATTGGGGTTAGCCGTAAATAATTCATACGATAATCATATCTTCAGCAAGTAGGTTTCAGAGGCTTTGGTCTTATTTCTAATAGTTATTTGAAAGGGACAATGAACAAAAACAAATGTACACGGACATTTTATATTTAATCTAGTACACGGACGTTTTCCAACCTTCATTGCATATCTTTATTATTTCACTGACGGGTTCTTAAATGCGTTCTTATAAATTTACTATTCTGTAGAACTCATTATTTTAGTGTGATCCCTTAACGAAAACTGATAAGCTACTTTTTCATGAAGCGAAAACTGATAAGCTACTTTTTCATGAAGTTATAAAAAACGTGTTATTAAAATAAACTTCAGTCGTGTATTTCAACACTTTAATCTCAATAAAGATATAAAAGGCTTGTTATTAGTTGTGATGTGTGTTCCATGTGTCTTTCGATTGTACATATCATCACATTATCGCATGCATTATACGTGTCATATCGTATAGTAAAATATAATAGCTTAATAACTCTTCATTTTGTCAAAGTTTTAAATAGCATAGTGATTTTACTTTTGAATGACTTCGAAGTAAGATATTTACACTGTGAGCTGATTGGATATAAATATAAGTTTGTGGTATTTGTTTAATTTCAGAAAATGGAGACTGTCATTCAAAATGTAAAGAAACACCTCGTTGACCACGAAAACAGGCATTCCCAGAAATCAAATCCATGAGTAACTGTTAGTAAGCCTACTAAGCTCCAAATAGACCAACTGCTGTTGCCTCTCATAATTCCCGTTCAGAGCCAACCAATCGTATGTGCAACTTAAATTTGGTCTACTAAGTGCTAAACAACATTTTGGCAACCTTGAAATTGCTGTCTGATGTCACTTGTCTAAAAGCCAGTTATTTTCATATTATGGGGACTTTCTCTAGTTCCCGAAGATATGTGTGTTTAGGGGCATTATCAGCCCATCCACACCTCTGGCATTAAGGGCCAATCGTTGTAAAAACAAGACAAACGAACTTTATACACAAAAACAGAGTTGTAGGCAAAAGTGTATTATTCTATTTATTCAAAAACAAAAATTCGAACATTCGAATACCGATTTTGACATTCGAATACCAAACGTTTCATCGAATATTCGAATATTCGTTTGCATCCCTAATAAATAAGACACGTAAGGATTCGCTTTTGAATACAACACTATCACTATTTGCCCTAAGACACTTACAGCGAAAGAAATCTTGCAACCAAGTTTTGCACCTTGTAATGCCGATAAAAACGCGAAAACTGTACCCTTATATTCAAATGAAGGAGCATATCATTTACAGTTCTGCCACTACTTTATGTCACAATTTAAACAGGTATTAATTTCATATTATGGCATTGAAATGACATTGACTTTGACCTTATCGGGCAGTTTATTAGAAAGCTGAACATCTGTACATTACTTCCTACCAACATTGATAATATGTTTCTGTGCTAAAAAGTAATAGTGTTATAGTAAGCTATCTCAGGTCGGAAATATTTCAACTACCTTAACACGCTGTTAAACTCACGATAGTTATCGGTAAAATAAATAAACGAATTCCGAAAAAAAGCCAGATAAATAACAAAATTTCGCTTAAAAGTCCGAGAGAAACGGAGGTTTAGACAAGAAGATGCATCGCATAGTAGGCTTTTTATACAGCGGTGAAAACGATGGGAGGAGTTGGAGCGTTGGAAAGCCTGAAACGTGAATGTTGACAGTATATCGGGAAAGTTAGATGGTCTATATATTTAACTTTGTTGTCCCACGGTGTTTGTAAATGCGAAATCGCAACAACTCGGCAATCTCCGTTAAGCTCAGAAGATAAAATTCTAGCCGATCGTGATCCGAAGCACGTGTCGAAATAATGTAAATCCGTTTTCGTTTGAGGCATAAGCAACGGAGTAAGAACTATATTTCTACGAAAAATGACTGAATACCAAGATATGGAAAAAAATCATTTCAGTTTTTTTCATTAAAAATATTATTTATTGAAAACATTCCTACTGGCATTAAGAGTTGTTAGGAAAAAATCGGGTTTTTAGGAAATGGCCAGTAGTTACAAATGAAGTCTAAACGTGATAAACAAACTGTAGAATCACTACAGACCACACATGCATCAAAATAGCTTGATCAATATACGATGGGGTTATCGCCTTGAACACAAGTATGGCGGAATACCCACGCGTGTCTCTTCAGTTATCAATACTCACATTCACCTAGTCATTTGAATAGATAAAGCTTGATGTTTATATTGTATAACACGCAAGGAGTTATCGTGTCTATCAATTTAAATCAAACCAACAGAAACAATAACAGTAAAATAGCAATATTGATAGTTATGGACGAGTCAACTGAAGCACCGTTGACAGTTTCCATGTTGACTATGACATCCAGGCATACTCTGATCTTCTGTGTTCCGTGAATTTCCCTGATCCTGGTGAACTCGCCTTGCTCAATGGTTTTATTATACTTGACTAGGAAGATTTGCTGTTGTAAGTCAATGTATTCCGACTCAATCAGCTCCACCTGTTGACAGAAGAACGCCCTAGTTATCACCAGCTCCGTGGCCTGCTCTCTCGCGGTGCGTGATGCCTTTTTGAACGCCTGCCAGTGATGGAAGTAGACAAATGTCCGTTCTGTGGCGGTCTGCAGCTTGTCACTGGCAAAAAAGAACCACCAAAAAGGGCAAACCTCGACCAGGTTGGCGTCTCGAAATGACATTTCAATAAACTCTGTATATTTATGGAAACTCACGCTGAAAGACCATATTTTGTCTCGTAGAAGGAGCTTCCAATGCCGCGAAATAGATTGTTCGACATTTGTAACAATTCGACTGATAATCTCATTCTCAAAGTATTTGTACAATCGTGCGACCAGATACTTAGGTATAGTATCATTCCATTCCCTAACAACAAATAAAGTTATGTCCCATCCATTTAAATCATGCGTCTGCATGTCATTGTTAGCAAAGTATTCTAATGCAGCAACATCAAATCCAGCGTTTTGACCATTCAGTTCCAGTTTAAGATACATTGTACAAACGGTTCTGATGATTGAATACACTGGTTTACATCTACTCGCAATGTTCATTTGTCCTTCTGGACAGAAAACTAGCCGACATACATTCTGGAATAAAACATGATTAGCAATATAACTGATATGAGGAAGAGATTTCAGATATTGGATTTGTAATACCGCTTTAAATATTGTATATTAATATAGGATTGCATGAACATGGAATCACACGGATAACCAATAAAAGGCAGCTGATTAAAACAATATCATACACTTGTTAATCAGTGTGTGTATACCACATGACATATTGCGTCATAAATTCTACGTCGGAAAGCAATATTTTCAATAAAATGAAGGCTTTAAACAAAGATAACTTCACTATTTCTTTACCATTTTAAATGAAAAATAGCACAGTCTACGCCGCTTACGAAGTCACGGCTTTGGTCTTTAACCAGAGTTTAATTGAGAGTTTAGTTTCTTTAAACACTTCGACAAACCTTTTCACAAAACGGCAGTCTGAGTGAGCACTGTCAAAACATTATTTTAGAATCAGGTTTGTCGAAGTGTTTGAGGAAACTAAGCACCTTATCAAACTCCGGTAAAAAATAAGTCGAGGCTCTTTAAGCGGCATAGACTGCCCTTTGTTTTATTTAAAATAGTGTTGTAAAAGAAAAGTTATATTTGTTTTAAGTCTTCATTTTAAGCAAAATGTTGCCTTCCGACGTAGCATATATGACGTAATTTATCACGTGGTATATACACACTGTTATTTGAATCTGGTTTCTTACAAAATTCCGAAATGCAAAAACGATCATACATTCATTTTTATAATAAATAAAATAGCCATCGATATCGCAAGCTATGCATTATTAGAAAATCAACAATTATTTTAAAGAACGAATAGTCAAGGCAATATATTGTTTTCCATACTAGATATACATGTTCTACAACGAACATAATCAATATAGAGGAATGTAATATACAGCCATAAGCATAGCAGCAAATATCTTAACAAAAAAGCCACTCGACAACCATTAATACCTGATAACAATGATCCTTGATCTTAGATCCGTCTTCCGCGTGCTCCAGGACTTCGTGCACGTGATCCAAAATCATCACAAGTGAATGGTCGACGCTTACTTTTTGTCTTTCTTCCTGGCTAATACAAAGTCTGTTTGGCTTGTTCCTAGCAGCACAAAGATAGCAATACACGTTTGCATATACTTGGTCTGTAAGCAGCGAGTTATGCCTGTATGTGGCGTTGAATGCAAGACACTTCTGTTGCAGTTCCTGCATCTCCATTTCCGTACCAATGATATCGTTGTTGCATTCCCTTCGTGTTCTCCAAGCAGGCACACAACGCTCGTAACTGACGTTAGCTTCCGCTGGGGGAATAAAGTACAAAAAGCATCCGAGTTCGTCATCTGATGTGCCATACAATGACTTCTGAACTGCATAAGAGTACGAAACACTATACATTTCTCCAATTTCACCGCCTTGGGGACAGGCTACGGCTAATCTCCAAGGGATAAGTTTAAAAATGGTATTACATGTAGCACAAAACTCATTGTAATATACAAACCCGTCAATAAGCGAAGAATGTGGAAACATGCTGCCCCAAGGATAGAGGTCGTCTGCCTTACAAGAACGTGTTGTATCCGAACACGTATCCACCATATGATACCAGAAAGAAAAATCTGGCTCAGAAGTATTCTTGTGTAACACAGAGGAGCGGCATGTGCTCCTATTTTGTTCCTCCAGTCTGTAAAGGTCAAGTTCATCCGTGCAGCAATCCCTCCGACGTCCGCATTCGGAATCGCAAGCGCATGAATGGCAACATGGCTCATAACCGGGCGGTACGGTCCCTTCCTCTCCCGTCAAGTTGCAAAACTGACTCAAGGTACATAATTCTGCCAAATCTCTTGGAGGCTCAAATGCTTGTCCCAGCGCAGTACTGTTTAGTTTGAAAAGATTTAACGTAATGGCGATATACAGACGTACGCCTGGTGACATGTTTTTTCGGCAATGTTTAATCTCCAAACAGACAGAAATAAAGTACATACATACACCGCTGTTTATAGTGTATTAGACTAATTTCCTTGTGATTTATCAATTATGATTTTATATCATATCTTATTAAATTTAGCCGTTACTTCAAAATATGAAACATCGGATGGAGCACTTGAAAACATAACCAAGAATTGAAACATCAACGTGTTATTCATTCATGTTCAAAGAACGCAAAGAAGTTTTCATATTTTTAACTTTTATATAAGCGAAGCAGTTGCATTCTTCCGGACAATAAATTAGTGTTAAGCTGCATACAGATGTGGAAAGTTCTATATGCCATTAATTCATAAAAAATGTCTTTGTTAATGGTTATGCGGGATTAATGATGTGGCAGAGACATCTGCAAACGCCAAGCGCTCATAAATCAGGTAAGTTAATTATTTTTACGTGTGTGCTTGCAATCGTCTATACTTTCACTTTTTAGTGGTCTAGACTTAGCAGGGAAAATATTAGCTAAAAAACATCAGCGAACACGTTATGTATTACCTTTTAGAAGGTGTTCTTAATGTGTAGTGAACATCAAAAAAAAAACTACATTAAAGATATGGAAGCCAGAACTATGAAATTATGTTTTAGATACAAGACATAAAGTACAATTCAGATTGTTCGCATTATGTAATTTTCATGCTACAACCCAGACAAAAACGGCGAAAATATACTAAGCATAAAATAGATAGTGGACAGTTGTTTGTTTCATTGTAAGATAGCAATATAGTTCCCCGAGTGAGCAGCATAAGGTATACTTCAAAAATAGCTTTGCCACGAGTGAATTTTACGAGGTGAAATATATTGCAATGTATCAAAGAGGCCAACAATTCTTCCTTTTATGTCATTTTTTAAAATGTAACTCTTTTTTTAAAAAAATTGCTAAGAAATCAGTTATTTACCTATACTTGTTTTTTAATCATGTGCAAACAAATTTAAAGAGCATAGCTTTAAAACCTATAATTATTTTCACATACGAGTTATCTAAAGGAGGACAGAATACGACGTACTGGTAAGATACACCAGTCAATAACGTCTCCCCAACCTGGTTCTGATGTTTGCTGTCAATGCTATTGAGTTCTAATGTAATTGTTATATCACTAAACAAGCAACATTCTTTAAAGGAAATTAGTATTTTATTATTCAAATAATATACATGGATGATTCAACTACTACGTAACCGCTATTAAGGTCTTTAAAGGGTTATTAAAACACCGAATATGCATTAACAGTGGAGTGGCAATCGGTGGATTTAGGAAAAGAATGGCAATGACTGTAGTACAAGCAATGGTTTAAACTTCATTGTTCCACTAAATCTGTTGTTTATGGAACTTGTGGCATAAATTGCAAACACGTGGTATGTAATACCTAATTATCCAATATGGCGCCCAAGATGTCCGCCATACACTGTCAATTCAGAGTAAAAATGTTTTTGTTTTTTAAATATCGGAATTTTTATTTAAAAGATAAGTGTAAATATTTACATCGATATAATTTCCCCTGTAATGTACTTTTGATTGCCTTATTACATTGACAAATTCAAGGTCATTTTAAAGTAACCGTACGAAAATTACTTGAAAATTTTGAAATAAATACTTTTCGCAGAATTGTATTACATATGTTCCTTCATTCAAAACGATTCTTATGGTCAGGATTTTAGATTTTTTGGAAAATGCTAAGGTTTTATACATAAATAAGTGTCAAAGAGTGTCGCACAATTGCTATAACAGTCTTGTAATAAAATTGTTTAGTCTCTTTTCAGTGAAAAAGGTTTAAAGATTTTATAAAAACAAGTAGGTGTTACCAAAGGCAGTCACACAAATTTGCTGTTTCCAAGAAGTTATGTTATAACATTACTACTGGTACACTTATATATATATATATATATATACATAAGTCCTAGAGTCAAGTTTCAAGTTTATTGGCAACATCGGCAATACATAAGCCTTAAGCCATGAACATACACATATGATGAGATGTACACAAATTGAAAAGGTGACAAATACAATATAAACTAAACAAAAAACAACAACAGCGTTTCACAATTACATAGTATAGAGAACAAACTAATAATTTACTTTGTTGTACTATCTAAGTTTGAAGCAACTGCATCAATGCTGGCAAAACGTCAAAAGCATGTAAATGTATTTAGATACATGTCTTATATTTTTTTAGTTTTTTGAAGACATTAAAACCCTTAATGTATAAAAGGTATTCAATGAATTGGAAATATTGAATTGTAGACGTAAATCATAATATGAAGGACAAGCAAGCAAAATATGAAATTCAGATTCAACCATATTAGTATTGCATAGTTTACATTTTCGTTCTAAACGTGCAATATTATTGAACCTTCCAACTTCAATTTCAAGAGAGTGAGAACATAGTCGCAATCTCGATAATTCTAGATTTATCATTCATATTTAAATCGAGCTACTTTTCAAATTCAAAATTTAACTTGAATGTTTATAATAATTTCACTTCGGTTGTGAAAGAATGGTCCAGTCCAGTGTTGTACATATTGAACGTGGAGGCGTTGTCTCAATGATATAAAAAAGATTTTTTTTATATGATCAGAATATATGCAAAAAGCAACATAACATAAAACCAAACATAACTAAAACCGAGGGTGTCTAACACATTCATAGAGTCGAACAATAAGAGTTTAGTCTTAACGTCGAGTTTAACTTTGTTTTTTCAATTTTATTTTCTCAAATATACATGTACATCATACATATATTCATAAAGTATACAAAAGTCGAGTTCCAAATTCAATCATGAAGAAAATATTGTTGTTGTTTTTTTCTGTTTTTTGGGTGTTAGTTAAGAAAGTAAGAAATGTTAGATAGAAGAAGGCAAGAAAGCAATGTGGATGCAATTTACATTCTTACATTGGTGTAAACTTGCGGTATTCAAGAATTAAGCTTGTTAAGTACTAGGATCCATCTACCAAGAAACGTATGCAATTTATTTTTGGCCATAGCTATTATCTTTTCAGATTGCAGTCTCTTTGAAAAATATTGAACAAAAGCCTCGAAGATAGGCGTACTTCCTTCACACTTTGATTTAAAAATAAAGTATTTTGCAAGAAGTATAACGAAGTTAATTGCATATTCATAATTTCCATTTAAAGACTTAAAATTACAGAAAGTGACCTCACTGTAGTTTATTGTCGAAATATCAACCTCAAATATGCTTGTAAGAAAGCGTGTTATTTTGTTCCAGAATATTTGGGTGGAATGGCATTCCCAAAACATATGTTTATTCGAATCTATATACATTGAGCAAAAATCACATAGACTGCAAGAACTAATATTGTATCGATAAAGTTTACTATTATCAGACAGTATTCTAAGAAGAAATTTGTACTGAAATGCTCTTCATTTGGTATCAATGCAAAGTTTGAATGATTGGGTATAAATATTTTTCCAATTTAGATCATTTACGCTTAGTTCTGCCTCCCATATTCCTTCTTTCGCATTTTGCACTGGTTTTTGGTTTAAAATGAGTTTCTGGTATACCAGCTTGCATATTTTAGTATTTTCAGTCACCTTATTTAAAAAAACGTAGGTACATTGTAATTCATTTCCTCTAATTTTACTTTTGATTTCCAATTTTGAGGAATACACTTCAAAAGCGTGTAATATTTCATGTAATCATGTTGGTTAATATCGTATAGTCTGTGTAGATCCTCAAAATTGTAAAACTGTTTTTGTTGAAAGTTATACAGATGCTCAATGTATAGTACACCTTTGCTGTACCAATTCTTATAGAAAAAATATGTCATCGTTTTGTTGTCTAATGTAACTATTGTTCCAAATAATTTCTTTCGCTATAATGTTGACTTCTTTTCTAAATGTTACACTTGCCCATGATTTAATTATATCACGAAGAAATTTCGATTTTATTTCAAGCCTATCAATTTTATTCGGGTCTAGATTACATTTGAAAATAAAATCTTTTCCAAATCTAACCATCATATTTTCATATATTTTTACCCATTTTGAATCTTGTTGAAACAGCATTCGTTTAACACAGCTCGATTTTATTGCACATTCGAATTTTCATATGTCTAGCATTTTTAAACCTCCATTTTCATAACTTTGTATAATCTGATTTCTTGAAACTTTATCAGGTTTATTGTCCCATAAATATTTAAACATTTTTTGTTTAATATCATTTAAAAATGTGTGTGAGGGTGATTCTAGTACTGTTAATGGGTACAATAACTTTGGAATTGCAAACGTTTTCAGAACTGTTATTTTTCCTAAAAGCGAAAGATTCCATTTTTTCCTTTTTTCTAAACGGGCTTCGAATTCCAGCATTCTATCTTTGAAATTAATATCATTTATTATTTTTGAATTGTTACTGAATATAATTTCTAGTGCCTGCGCTGTGTTCATGTTACATTCGAAATTGCTGTCGCAGAATCTTGTTTTGTTATCTTTCAGTGATCCTAGCCTTAAAATTGAGCACTTTGATTTGTTTAGAGTTAATCCTGATATACTTCCATAATTATCTAAAGTTTTAATAAGAGTGTCGAAGGATTTTTTGATCCATCTAAAATGAAACTAGCATCGTCCGCAAATAGGGTTTGTTTCAGGCCCATATTGTTTACCTTTATACCTTTGATATTCTCATTTTTACTGATTTCAATAGACAATAGTTCGATGCAACAAATGAAAACGGGGGAAGAGGGCATCCTTGTCTCACACCTTTACGCATATTAAAGAACTCGGATAAAAAAACCGTTATTTCTAACACAACCTTTGGCATCTGAATAAAATAGTTGAACCCATTTTATTATATCATTGCCGAAATTGGACTTTATAAGGCATTTTGTTAGTAAATTGTGATCGAGGCTATCAAAGGCTTTATTAAAATCAGAAAAGAATATCAAACCTTCATTATTATTTTCATTTGTAAAATCAATCTCCCCTTGATAAAACCTGTCTGATCACAACTTATAATATTCTGTAAGAATGGTTTTACTCTCGAGTTTAACTTTACCAAACATTGATACAAGGTTATTATATACTTTCAAAGCTTGATCTTTCAGCGCTTTAACTACATTTACAGAACTTTCATTGTAATTGAATTTTATACCCAAATAACAAAAGCTTTACACTGTTTCGACAAAATTATTATTAATGGACCAAACAAAACGATTTAATGTTTTTCATTTTTCAAAAATACATACTTTAGTTTTAACAACACTAATTTTAAGACCCCACTTGCATGAATATTTATATATTGCATCAAATTGTGCTTGAAGACTATTCGGGTCAGTTGTGAACAGAGCAATATCGTCATCAAACAGTAATATGTAAATAGACAGCTTAGTTATATCATTATGTGTTAAATTTTCAAAGTCTAAATACTCCCGAATGTCATAAACAAAATAAATAAAAGATGAGAAAGGGGTTCCCCTTGTTTCACTCCAAGAGATATATCGAACAGTTCTGAATATAACATAGCATTCATATCTTTAACACACGCCTTAAAATTTGCATATAGGGACTTAAGCATGGTTATCATTTTACTAATTATTCCAGACTGAACTAATTTAATCCACAAAGCATCGTGTATAGCAGTGTCAAAAGACTTTTCATGATCAATAAAAGCACATTACAATTTAATTTTTTTTGCGCTTAAACTTTTTGAATAATAGTATGAAAGTATAAAAATACAATCAACAGTGATTCTGTTGTCACGAAAACCAAACTGCGCGTCATTAAATTTATATTCAGTTTCACACCACTTTTATCCGATTTTTCAAGAAAAGAGATAATAATTTGGCAAATAAAAGAACGGGTGTAATCCCTCTATAATTAGATGGCTTTGTTTTATCACCCTTTTCATGGATAGGCTCAAGAACACCTTTAGTGCAGGCTTCTGGATAAATTCCATTATCAAATTTCTTGTTAAAAATGGTGCAATACACATTTTTGCATCTATGAAACAATCAGCAATATAGCCACTAATATCACTACCTTTGTGTCTGCACATAGAACTAATTGCATTAATTATCGCATTTTAACGTAAAAGCACATTCAAGGCTATCAACTGAGATATAATCACTATTGTTAAATTCTTCATTGTTAAAATTACTTGCATTTGGTGTAGATGACATATTCTTAAAATTGTTAACAAAGGATTGTAACGGAAAATTGACCACCGTACTATTTTTCTTATAAATTATTTGAATGCATTTCCAGAACTTTCTAGAATCCTTTTTACAAAGTTTTGACATATTAGACTTGTCCTTACTATAAAATAATAAGTTCGCCCTACGCTTTGCCTTTGCTTGTCTACATTCAGTACGGAACCATGCAGATTTCTTATTTTTATATTTCGAATTTCTGCGTTTCGATGAAAAAGTTTTACCGTGTACCATAAATGAAACATCGTAAAGAATAACAGATAATGTATTAATACAGTTATTTATTATACCCAAGCTAGCTCATGCTACTATAGATGTAGTTTGTTGAATAGGGGACAAGATCTTAATATTTGTTTAATATGTCTAGGTGTGTATCTTAGCTATGGCACGTGCAGCGATATGTAATAAACACAACTCTCATTTCACTTCATACTCTGTATTATCTGTAAAAGTATACAACGTATCAGGTCTGCATAGACAGAAGTTCTACAACCTGCAATTAACAAACCAAATAACATACTATTGCAATACATATCAATTCTAACACAAACCAGTTTACAACATATAAAACATATTCATTTTCACAATTGGTCATATATTCAATTCCTGGCATCCATGGCTGTCAATGGTATAACTCTTAACATTGTACAATATACTCAACAATGTATTCCAACAACAACAACAACAACAACATACTTTATTCTTACCGATTAATACAATCGACTGCTTTCACCCTGCCGTCTCACTCCAGGAACATCTGTTAGTCATTCTAAAATGCCGTCAGTCATAACAAAATTCGAAAACATGTTGAAACTTTTATTGTATACTATTAAATTCTTTTTCAATATTTACTTTGTAATTTACCCCTCATTTGCGCTCACTTGGATGTCTTTGGACTTTTTTCTGCTTCATATCCTTTGCTTGGTATCTTTAAAGCATCCAGATTCTGACACACAATTATTTTTTTCAAGTACTTGCCACTATTGATATAAATAAAGTTTCTACATTTCTTTCCCCTTTCGCGCACGCACCTAGCCTCCCGTCCCAAAACGACCATACATTATAAATACTCAACGTGTGCTCTTACTTTGTATGACAGAAATGAGAATACTGAGGAAAATTACCATTTTGCCTATATAAGCGTTATGAAACTTCATAGCGTCTATTCGAATCGCTGGCGCGTGCACGTCACAAACTACGCATGTGACTCCCTATAGGATGACGACTTAAATATATAGTCGGCAGTCAATGAACCTTTATGAAGACTAGAAATACCAGTCATAGAAAGAGGAGCCTTACAATTGTCAACGCCTCAGGACCACTCTAGATTCATTCATTGCGGATCTCACGGCATTTTGGCTTGAAATTTATTTCTTTGACATATACCTGACCAACCAGTGTACCATTATAAACTCAAAGGAAGAAGAACTTCACGGCGGACGGATTTATTAGGTTGAACAAGATTCTATAACGTGATAGCAAAGATTGCATAAGTGTCTCATAACAGCCCGAGACATAGTCTATACGAGCATGAAGGCCAATTATCACGCAGAGGCCCGGCTTAATCATGTTTTAACCTATTAAACACATACGTGTTATTTCGTTTGTAACTCTTTACCAATATAGTTCTTTTAACAAATAATAGTTTAACCCTAGTTGTTTTAATCCTATCAGCTTTAAGCTTGACAATGAAAACGCACTCTAGTCGGAAAAAACCCCAAAAACAACAATGTTCTTGTTATAACTATAAGGGCGCTGCCGTTTTGTTACACGTTTATTCATCGGCTCATACAAACACATACCGTACTGTACAACAGTTACCTACATGAATTAGCTCCCTAACTACATACAGTATATTACATACCCTTTCTATTAAAACAACCACAACCAACAACAAAACGCTCATCACTCAAAATAAGACATACCAAATGAATATATGTTGAAAGTGAATCATCTTATTAACTAACCAGTTATTGTTTTGATTATTTAAGAAAACAGAATCATTAAAGAGATAATACAACAAAATGACTAGATTATACCAAAATGTGACTAGCTCACCAATCATGTAAATGACAGATGATATATTTTGATAAATCCAGTAAGGACGACAATTAAGCATTACATAATTCAATGTTTTTAAACATATTACTATAACAACACATGTATAGCATCATACAAGACAAAAAAAATCAAGAAACTGTCACACAAGTTACAAATTGCATTGAACACTGTTCAACTTCGGTTCGTAGTTCTGATAGTCCTATACATATTCATTAAGGTATTTGGGCTTTTTAAGTTCACGTCCAAAACATGACCGACCGATGGGTTGAATGCTGTCCAGATTCTCAGGACTTGGACTCGGTGGAATTCTCTCAGATATCATTGGGTTTATTCTTGATTCATTCTTATCATTAGCGCGAACAGATTGTTCCTGCTGATAAGCCACAGGAGGCACTGGTGCGTTGCATGATCTACGCGTGATAATGTGCGGAGTTTTGCGAGTTTAAAGTAAGTGTTCAGTGTTTCTTCTGTATTGGCGGCCTCTGTCGCCTGCTTTCACTATGCATGAACGCGGATAGCTTGGTGTGCCACCACACTTTTCTTTTACTGATAATCGCGGATAGTTGGCTGTGCCAACACTCTTTTCTCTTACTGATAATCGCGGATAGCTGGCTATGCCAACACACATTTCTGACTTTACTAATGATCGCGGATAGGTGGCTGTCCCAACACACTCTGCTGGTTTCCATCCGTTAGGTGTATGGATACGGACTGTATCTCCAGGCTGGATTTCATCACAAACCTTAGCGTTCTTGTCGTAGTAGTATTTCTGCTGCTCCCTATACGATATTAATTTGGACTTCACCTGTTTTGGATCAGTTGTTGTAGGTTTACGTTAGTTGTTTGTTATAGGCAATAAGGTTTTAGCACGTCTGCCCATCAGCCTCTGCATTGGTGATCCTATCTTAGTTTCTCTCGGTGTGTTGAGTAGTTCTTGTAGACCAAGGAATACATCTTCACCGGTTTGATAACATTTTGCGATGATTCGCTTCACTGTTTGTACTGCCTTCTCTGCCAGGCCATTTGACTCTTAATGTAACTGTGTTCTAATTACAGTACCAGAACGCGTGTCTCTTTGTAATGCTGCAACTTCTATAACGTTGGAGAAGTAATCTACCATAACCAAATAATGGTTGCCATTTAGTTTACACAAATCAGTGCCAACTTTACTCCATGGAGGATTTAGTAGTGGATTGATCATCATGGTTTGCTTCGTCTCTCGAGGCACTCGATACATATCCTGTATGTCGACAATTCATCTCTGTAGTACCTGTATGACAATACTTCGGCGGGTACATCACTCCTTGTCTCTTGCCAACCATTGCAAATAACCTGTATCAGTAAATTCAGTTTCTCATCTCTACTGGTAGCTTTAGCAACTGATACCTTTCACATGTACCAGTTTGAATTGGTAAGGCTGTACTTCCAACATCATTTTCTGCAAACGCACAGGTGCTTTGTGTATTGGCTTCTGTAAGATTGTCTCAAGTGGTAATTCAATTGTAACGTTTTGCCATATATCAGTTTATGGAACATTTCACATCCAAATACTACTGCAAGAATCTCCTTTTCAATCTGAGCATACCTTTGTTCAGCTTGTGTTAACACTCGTGAAGCGTATGCAACAGCTCCATTTCCTTGTATAACTGCAGCACCTAGCCCTTTCATTGAGGCGTGTACTGTTAATGTAATGGGTTTATTCACGTCATAGTATTTCAACACTTCAGTAGAAGTTAACGCATTTTTCATTTTAACACATGCTGCTTTTGCTTCATTTGTCCATAACCATGAGTCCTGCTTTTTCAGCTCTCTTAGCGGTGAACTTAGCTCACTCAAGTTTGGAATGAACTTTGCTACGAAGGCCAACATACCAAGAACTGTTTCAAGCTCTGCATAATTTTCTGGATCTTTCAAGTTAACAATTGCTTCTATCCTCTTTGATGTTGGTTTCAAGCCTTCGCCAGTTAATCTATGGCCAACATAGTCAACTTCTTGCTGGGCAAACACACATTTGTCCTTGTTAAATTTCATGTTTATAGCTCTGGCCTTCTCAAGAACACTCCTTAGCTTGGTGTAATAGTCATCCAAACTTTCGCCATGGACTAGTATATCATCAACGACTACTTTTACCCCATCTAATGTACCAAAATGATTGCACATCTCTCTCTGAAAAAACAGCACATTTCAGACCCATAGGCATTCTTAGGAATCTGTAGCGTCCAAAAGGTGTGTGGAAAGTTGTCAACAGGGACTAATTTTATCTGGTAGTAGCCCATATTTGCATCCACTGTAGAGAACCATTTACTTTTGTTAACTCTAGTTACAATGTCATCAATTGAACTCATTGGATAGTGCTCTCTCAAGATAGCATTGTTTAGGTCAGTTGGGTCTATACATATTCTGACTCTGCCATTTTTTTTCACACAAACTATAAACTGAGTGTTCACTTAATTTCTCATAGCAGCGGGAACTGGTCTCGGTGCATGTACTACTGGTCTGACTTCTTCATCTATCTTAATTTCATATTCACCTGGGATGTACCCTACTTCATTGTTTACTACGTCACTAAATTCCTTTAACAACTTTTCTGTAGTAAGTTCGACTTTATGTCTTCTCTCTATCAGTCCAACTCTAGTGCTATCAACTCTACCTAATAGATTTATGTCTCCCGGCATGTCAAGTACCTGAAACTCTATGTCATACTTGATACCTTTGTATGCGCAAGGTAGCACAATCATTCCAACTGCTTTCATTGGGTTTCCGCTAACCCCATTAATTATGACGTCACTGCTGCGTATTCTACTGACAGATGTAAATGATTCTGCAGTAACCTTAGATAACATATTACACCTAGCACTACTGTCAATTTCAACAATAAGTTCATGACCATTTACATCAAACTTTGCTTTCCAGTCATTTTCACTGTGTGCTTTATCTACATTTACTGTAAACACATCCTGTACTGTGCATTGATCAAACAAACCATTCATATCATCAGTGTCTGTGTAATTTATTTGAGCGCTGTGAAAACCACTTTCGCGACAACGACCATAGCTACCTCTGCTCCTATACCGTCCACGTCCACCTCTGTGACTCGTACCTCTGCAGATGGTAGACTTCTTAAAATGTCCGATTTGTTCACACGTGTCGCACTTCCTGTTGTATGCTGGGCAATGTTAATATTCATGGTTTCTACAACACCTCTTGCAATATGGTTTGTTGTGTTGATAACGATTTTGACTGTTACCTGCATTGTTGTGTTGAAAACGATGGTGACTGTTACCTGCACCTCTTTGTGCATGTACAAAATTGACTTTGGACTTTTCCGCATCAGATAAGTTCTTTAAATGAGCTGTAGTTAGTTTAACTTGTCTGCAAGTTTGAATAACTCTTTCCAAAGAAAGATCGTTGACCGGAATGTCCATTAAGTTATCTTCGGCTGGGCGAGCTTGCACATTGTTGCCATCGTCCCTCTGTATCTCTGGAGCCCAAACAAATGTGTCATATATTCTCACAGACTCTCGACCCATGTAAGACAACAATATAGCAACTTTCCTACGACCTGGCTTGTCGTGTAAACCCAATGCGTCTAATTGTACCACAAAATCGCGTTTGTATTGTTCCCAATCTGGTGCACTGGTAGTCGTGTCCGTTGGATTAAATTCAGGCAGATTCCTTACACCGTTGGAAGACATCGTTAGTCCTGTATGTCAATGAATGCTACAATAATGTGTCGGGCACACTATAATCACACATAAAGCCTTCTGCCAGCCGATTTCTTCGGATATTTCGCCACTTCTGACGCCATGTAATAACTGTAAGGGCGCTGCCATTTTGTTATACGTTTATTCATCGGCTCATACAAACACATACCGTACTGTACATCAGTTACCTACATGAATTAGCTCCCGTACTGCATACAGTATATTACAGTTCTGCCATTACGGTTTTCAATACAGCTGCCCGCATCATCACCAGAACCTTGCGGTACGATCATATCACACCTGTACTTAAAGAACTACATTGGCTTCCAGTGCAAAACAGAATTCAGTTTAAATTTTAACGCATACCTACAAAGCTTTAAACAGAAAATCACCAGAATATTTGGAAGAAATGCTATGTGTTTACAAACCACGAAGAAATCTGCGATCTCAAAACAAAGCACTTACTTTAGTGATACCAAAAAGTAAAACTGTAACCTACGGCGACCGACGTTTTGAATATGCAGCTCCGAAACTGTGGAACGACCTACCATCCGGTGTGAGAGACTCAAGTTCATTGTGTTCTTTCAAACGTGCACTTAAAACACACTATTTCAAACAGGCGTATGAGTAGCATTTTTACCAGGAATGATCTGTGACAGTGATTCCCGAAGACTGTGTGACCATTATGTGATTTTAAACTACTTTTACAACCTGTTTTAATTATACCATGATCTTTTAGTACAATTACATATCCTATAAATAAACTGTTTTAGACTATTGATACAATATATAAATGCAATTTAGATGTCAGGCGTAAATTATATTAATATCATTTTTAATTTTTTTCAAAGTTTCGCTAAACTATTTTTTTATCGTATGATATTGATATTTATTGTTTTTAATTCAGACGACCTGTTAAATACCACATTTCATTTTATTGTGTTTCATATTTTTTAGTATGTTGTACATTTATTGTTCAAAAGCTGTCTAGTATTTTAATGATATTGCTTGTAGTTAGCTATCAGATTATATCGTTGTAAAGCGCCTTTGAACGTGTATATGAAAAGGGCGCTATATAAGTTTGGTAAATAATAATAATAATAATAATAATAATAATAATAATAATAATAATAATAATAATAATAATAATAATGTGGTTCTGGTGATTTGGAAGATGAGTATCATTTTGTCTGTATTTGTAAAACATATGAAAATATTTGGAAAAAGTATCTTTCGAAAACCTACTATGTAAAACCAAGCGTTGTCAAATTCATTGAACTTTTACAAACAGTTAATACTAATGTTCTCCTACGGTTGTGTAAATTTATTCATGAAGCATTTGTTATGCGTTCTAATATTGTTAACAATGTAGTGCAATAATAGAAATGGATTTAAATTGTTGTCTGTTGGATAAATAACGTAGTAGTCTAACCTCTTTTGATATTGTTATTTATGCATGCATATGTTTATTGATTTTCTCTTTCATTTATATATCTAAATATGCAATTAATTGATTAGAAATGATTATGTCACGTGGTATATAATGTAATTAAATTTATCATGTAACAAGAAACAATATGTTTATGTTACTTAATAAATATGCTTGAATCTTGTAAATTGATATTTTCTACCAGGTCTGACCGTTTACCTATTCTAGCGTTAAGATCACCGGTCACGATGACGTCACCAAGAAGGTTACAACGGCGAAAATCATTTGCAATATAATCGAAAAAATCATATTCGAATAAAGGATATAATCTATTCTACAATAGAGTCTTCGGGTATAATATAGCCATGGATAATAAAAACATCGTTCCAAAAAAGGATTTACATATAACCCTTAATATTAAGATCAATTAGTTCGACATTTCCAAATACTTCTTTTTGTAATAAATCACGAAACCACTGGAACATTTAGCTTTCTTATTGAAAACAGGTCTTTGGCATGAGGAACGCTCGAAATGATCCAAATCAACATTAGAAATTTTAGAGTGCCACGTTTCACAAAAAAGAAGAACATCATAGGTATTAACAAATTGTAAACAATCTGAATCTTCTAATTTTGACTTAAGACCTTGAACATTCCATAACAAAAATTTAATTTGATTCTCTGGCAAATCCTAGCTGTCACAGGGAAGAGCGTCTCGGGTCGGTCGATCAGGTAGGGCTCTTGTGCTATTTCTGGAAGCGGGACTGCATTGGTTGCCGAATCTCCGCTGTATATTATCACAGGTGCGACTCACACCAGCGCGACCATTCGGTGGGAGTCCGGGTACATGGCCGGGCGGCGGAGAGTTCGCCGTGAGTGAGTGGCACCAAACGGACGGACAAAAGGTTTTCTGAATTCAACGTAGACTTGAATGATTGTTTGGCAGATTAGGGTTACCAAAATGTGGTTGAATAAGCTCTAGCCTGGCTTTAATAGAACCATTTAGAATCTAAAATGAGTACGCTTGACTTGAACCACAATAGGGAATATTGAGCTTTTAAAGAACCTCTCTGTTAAAATAAACATACAAACTGGGCTTAATTGCAATCATATAGAGGGATGTTGGGTACCTCTTGCACTCAACAGATACAGATTGAACTTGTCTGGGCTCTTCGGAGAGACTCGGTATGCTAATGCAGAACCACTTTATGACTTGCTTAACACTAATAAATCTAACCTTGGCCGAAATGTATTTGGGCTGTTTTGTACTTAAGAACTTACACACACGATTGGTTAAGCACTGAATGGTCTGAATGAGTGATACTTCTGGCTGGGCTTACAATGAAAAGTCTGAACATTATTATACATG
This sequence comes from Mya arenaria, assembly GCF_026914265.1. Classification (NCBI taxonomy): domain Eukaryota; kingdom Metazoa; phylum Mollusca; class Bivalvia; order Myida; family Myidae; genus Mya; species Mya arenaria. Next base: position 1,118,447 of record NC_069129.1, on the reverse strand, counting down.
GAACTTTCTTAGCACTGGATCGGCTTAAGTACGGTCATTTGTGGTTAACTTCATTTAATTACGTTTTAATATGAGAAGAGAGATTAATAATGATCAATACTGTTCTGTGAATTTACTAATATTATGTCTTTTTCAAATAAAATCAAGTCAAAAATAAATCAGCCCATGAAGTAATTACACAATCGATATAAATTAAATTTGCATTTTGAAATTCAAACAATCATTTTGACTTTGAATTATTTAGTTGTGTATGTTATTATTGAATGCTTTACAAAACATTTCTCATATATTTACTTGCCATTGCAGAAGCCCGCGCAAACTTCAAGATCGATCGTGCCCACCGCATTGGTTGTTATGTTAACATTTCCAAGCGCCCAATTGTCGCCAAATTTAATTTCTATGGAGACAAAATGGTTGTCAAAGAAAAAGTATTTGAGCAACTGAGGGACTTGAATTGCTGTGTGGCCGATCAGTTGCCGTGTGGTCCAGGGACGCCGAAAAGTCCCTGTTTCGTATCTGATCCAAGCAAAGACTTAAGGTAAACAGGCCTCTCTTGTGGCCGACAAACTCTTCATCGTCGGGCGATTGCCCTGCCACCGGGCCCTATCCGGAAGTCCAACCCAATGTTCGCATGAACGACAACCACACCCGTGGTGGCGCACAGAGGACTTTTGGCAACCAAAGGAATACCTCTCCGGTAACTCACCGCGGGCCGCGACCGATAGAAATGTGTGCTCACCGCAAGTTGGCCGTCAAGTAAACAGCTAGGATCTCTCTTTGAAGCACCTTCAATTTCTTCTATGGAACGTTCAGGGTCTCAAATCTAAACTGGATGACTCGAACCTTTTACAATTTTTAAACAATTATGACATTTTACTTTTTTGCGAAACATGGCAATCTAAGGTAACAAATACTGATATAGACAATTTTGAACGTTTCTCATGTGTAAAAAAAATAGAAAGTCTACTTAATTTGAATTGATAGCATTGCTTATGACATCCGTGGTTATAATTTACTTGGTGACGTAATCGTGACTGGTGACCTGAACGCGAGAATAGGCGGAGATATGTAAACATGCCTGATGACGATAGCAATAGTATTACTAGTAATTTACCGCTACGTAAATCCGTAGATACCCACTCAAACAGCTTTGGAAATAAACTGTTATCACTCTGTATAAAAGAATGAAATATTTGTATTGCTAATGGGCGTATTGAACCTGGTAAGTTTACATGTTATAAATTTACGAGAAATTCTGTTGGAACAAGCGAATGAAATTATGTTATTTCAAACTACAATTTATTTTCAACGTTTCAATTTTTAAAAGTTTTGCATATTACAGAGTTTTCGGACCACTGTCCTATAGAATTTGTTTTAAATGTCAGGAATTTTTATTCTGATTCTTGTGATATGTTACATGAAAAAGTAATCTAAGATGAATCCAAATCCCAAGATTTTATGTCATTGTTACCGTAAAATGGATCTGTTTGATGATTTAAATGTTAAATTTTCTAGTGGTGAAATAGATACGGAAGAGATTGTGCAAGATATTGTCAGAATGATGTACCAAATGACCCTTCACGTTATGGTTATGATACTGAACAGGACACAGGTAAAGAGATTATTGAAGAACAGCCACATATTTCAAATATACCTGGTAAAGAAGCAAAAGATGAAATTGCTGAACTTGTAGCTGAATCTAATGAAGAAGTCGATGAAAATGACAAGGGAGAACAGGTAGAACTGCGCCATGCAGTTAATGACAACACGAGCAGGAAGATAGAAAAACGTGTTCCACCTAAGCCTCTACCTAGAAGTTCTACCAGAGAACGACGACAACCGGAGAGATATGAGAGATATGAGGACTATGTGATGAATGCAGCTCAGGACGTTGCTCGTCTTATTGATAACTGACTTCAGGCCGTTGATGCATTGATGAAAAGTGGAGTACTGAACTCGATGGATAGTGAAACAGTGCATCGTATACTTTCTTCAATATTTCAGTGATATAACAGATACGGCATTGTTTAAAACATATTGTTTCAAAGGTTTATTGTTCAAAAGGCCTCCGGCCCATACACAAACACAATAGCATACATATATCAAACACTCATGATAGATAGTGATAATGACATGTTATGATATCAAACTCATATGTCCATAAAATATTTTCTTTCTTCAAATGAGTAATAAATAAACATTGCTAAATAACGTATTTTCAAAGCATTTGTACTAGACATTAAATCATAAAATTTATTAATAGTAGGGTTTTCTCGATAGTATTTTTCAATATAAATATTCCTTAAAACATTATATAAAGGACATGTCAACAAAAGATGGAATTCATCTTCAATTTAACATTCGCAGTATGGGGTTAGTGCGTTCTTCTCGCTGTATCCCAAAATGTCTACCGGTTTCTATAGAAAGATGTACAGAATATCTGAATGATGCAAAACATTTACGAAAGTTAGATACGTCTAAAACATAAACATATGTTTCAAGTGTTAAATTTGTTTTATATTGAGAATATGATGATAACTTTCTATTCGCTATACATCTGGCTCTCCATATCTGCAAATACTGATCTTTTAACCTATACGTATACTGGAATAAAAACAACGTAACATTATTGACATGCTGGCTTTCCCAAATGTAGCCAAAGCCGTTACTATATCAATTTTCTCTTACAGTAGTCACCCAATTACAAAAGCCGATGCTATCATAATATAAAAGCATATTATAACATAATTTAGGGTATCTAGTTTTCGGCATATTAAGAAGAAGGCGAGTCCAGTAGTTAATACAACGTTCAGATGAATATATATACATAGGAAAACGTCCCAAGTCACCTAAAACCACATCATTAAAAGCGTTTTGTTGAACATTCAAGAACCTCTTGCATCCCAACATATGTACATTATCAATGCAAACCATATTTTTAAGTCCCCACAACTCTGAGCCATATAACATAATTAGCATGATTTTTGCATCAAATATTTTGAAAAATGTTTTATATGGTACATAACTATAATTCTGAAACGAACTTAAAACATGCAAAAGTACTCGTATTGCCTTAATTGACATATGTTCAGCCATTTTATACAGAGATAATGTACTTGAAAAATGAACACTAACTAATCAAAACCCCTTACAACATCAAGTTAACTATTTGCATAATACCAATGTTCATGTCTTGATAATTGTCCACCATTCTTAAATACCATAATTTTCGTTTTGTCTAAATTAACAACAAGCTTGCATTCATTGCAAAAATCCTGTAAAATATTTAACTGCCTTTGTAGGCCTACAACGGTGTCCGATTTACATGCAATATCATCTGCAAACATAATTAGAAATATTTCAGTTGTAAAGTTGTAAACCTCTTACATTGTTGTTTAATAACAAGCTATGCAGTTCATTTATAAACAAGGCAAACAATATTGGACTTAAACTACAACCTTGATGTAATCCTATTGGACAATCAAAAACATTGGAGAGTCCTGTTTTGGTCCGAACAACACCTTTAACAGAGGCATATATTGACTTAATAGGTCTATACAAACACCCTGAGATATTGTTTTTACGTAAAACATCATACAATAATGAACGGTTAACAGAGTCAAATGCTTTTTTAAAATCTATAAAAGCAACATAGACAGGCTTCCGTTTCCTTTGTAGGTATTTGGTTATAACAGCATATTATACAAATTAATTATCTGTACTACAGTAATCTTTTCTAAAACCAGCCTGACTTTCTAATAATCTACTATAAGCTTCAACATAAAAAGTCACACCAGCGGTAACAATAGTAATATAAATCTTACTTAATACATCAATAAGTGAAATTCCTCTATAATCATTAGGTTTAACAAAACTGCCTTTCTTGTGCAATGATACAATAATACAATGAGACCATTTTTCAGGTAATGACCCTGAAGCAAATAATTTATTAAATAGTTTACAAATAAATGGTAGTAGAATATCAAGAACATATACAATATGCACAGGTTGAATAAACCATCCACTCGCTTTATTCAGTTTTAGTTTTTAAATAGTATCTATAATCTCTTCTTGCGATATAGGACTATTAAAAAGAATATTTTCCACCTCATCCATGACATAAACATTTACGTCATGTACCCTAGCCTCCCCACCATTTACACCAATGTCACAAGAAAACGAAGGCTTAAAATGCTGGTACCAGGTATTTATATCAATTGGCGATTCCGTAGGAACAGGCATTGACATTCTGTTTATTTTCTTCAAAAACAATTTTGAATTATAAACATTTTTTTTTCAATATTTGATAAATATTGCTTCTCATGTATAAATCGTTATTGTTTACACATCTTCTTGAATATGTTTTTCTTATGTAAATAACTGTTAAGATTAACAACATTATGAGATAAACGAAACTGCCTAAATGCAAAGTTGATTCTCTTTTTGCATTCTTGCACTCTGAATCGAACCAAACCTTATGTCCTGGGTTAACTTTCCTTGGAATAATTGTGTTTACAAATTTCTCACTGCATAGTTTAATAACATGTTCGAATTTATCCATTATATCATTAACATTATCACTATTATTAATACAAGACTCTAAAGAATGGAATAAGCCATTTTCATAGCCTGAAGATAATTCTGCAATATATTCAGGTTTTGTATATGATCAATTGTATTGTGTAATGTGGAATATTTAATAATAATAAAAAAAAAATCAACACTTTTGCCAAGTATACCCATATCGTCAGCAAAAAACATTAATATAAATAGTATGTCATCTATTGTAATACCACTATTGAAATCATCTTGCAAATAAACATCTCTAAATCTTCTAAAAACAAAGATAACAGTAGAGGGGACATAACTTCGCCTTATTTAAAACCAACAGAGTATTCGAAAAAATCAGAATATGAAGAACAACATCTGACACGCACTTTGACCTTTGCATACATATTTTTAACAATACGTAATACTTTTCCACGAATTCATAACTTGTATAATTTTAGCCATAGATCATTTTTGTTAATACTATCAAAGGCCTTTTTAAAATATGTAAATGCACATGCTTATCTTTTATTGTCATTTAAACATTTATTAACAACAGCATTTAGTACAAAAATTGCGTCCACAATGGACCGTCCCTTCCGAAAACCAAATTGTGCGTCACTTATAACATCATTATTTTCGGCCTAATCTGAGACTCGTTTATTGGTAATACCAGTAAAAAGTTTTGAAAATCAACTATCAAGAGTAATACCCTGATAATTATTCACATCACTGGCGGTCATTTTTCTTAAAAAGTAATATAATTATACCTTCAAACCAACGATCGGGAAAATAACCGGTATCCAAAATACCGTTAAAAATATCAGCTAAATGGGAAGCCAAAATATCACACGATACAATAAAATATTCATTAATCAGCTTATCACCTGCAAAGGCTTTATTTTCCTTTAATTGTTTTACGATAGTCTCAATTTCCCTACAGTAATTGGAAAATCTAATTCTTCAAAACAACAATCATCGTCATCAAATTTATGGTTATTACAAAAATCTTCAGCGTTTACATTATCTGCGTTACGCATATTATCATTCAAATTAGAAAAATATTCATAAAATTGTTCGACAGAAATATCGTTATTAACAGACTTCTTTTTACTAAAATGGTTCAAAAAGTCTTTTGGCTTTTGATGCCGAAGACTTTTAATATTTTTCATTTTATTTAGTTCATATCGACGGCGTTTGATTTTAATCAAACGTTTGTATTTTATCAGCACACAAATATTCTCTATTGCTATCATTGTTACATGCATTGAGTTCATATAAATATATTTGGCATTTCTACACTCGTCATCAAACCATTCTGCCATTTTACTAAAATTATGCTCATTATAATTTTTTTCAGAACATACTTTACTTTTACAAAATAATGGGTCCGTTACATTAACAATAACTTCGGTAAATTTACTTACACATGTATTGATTAACACGTTATCATGGATTATTGAGTTGAATGCAGGCAATTTTACAATTATATTTTGCCTATATCGGCATGCAAATAATTATTCCACTTTATACTAGTGTAACCAGGTGTTAAATTATAGGTTGTGCGAGTTTGGCTGTCAGAAATTGGCCAGTCCCATCCAACATCAAACATCTACGTGCTTTTCTTGGATTCACAGGGTACTATCACCCTTTTGTGAAAGACTACGCCCAGATAGCCCAGCCCTTGAACCATCTCCTGAAAAGTCATCCTACATCCAAAAGGTCCAAGAGGTCCAAACCCAAAGCTCCTGTTTCCTGGTAGTGGGGAGAAGAACAACACCATGCTTTTGACACTCTTATATCTAAACTTACTGAACCTCCTATCCTTGCAATTGCAGATTTCTCTGTTCCCTTTGTAGTGCATTGTGATGCTAGCACTCGTGGCCTTGGTGCAGTTCTCATCCAAGTCCAAGATGGCATTGAAAGAGTGATTGCATATGCCAGTAGAGGTCTTCGCCCTGCAGAGAAACATTATCCAATCCACAAACTCGAGTTTCTTGCTCTCAAATGGTCAGTTACAGACAAATTTCATGACTATCTGTATGGCAATGAGTTTGTTGTTAAGACCGACAATAACCCTCTCACCTATGTGCTTTCCTGTGCTAAACTTGATGTTGCACAGCACCGTTGGGTGGCTTCTCTGTCTTCTTATAACTTCTCTATTCAGTACAAGTCAGGTTCCACCAACTTGGATGCAGATGGACTTAGCCGTCAGCTGTTTTCTGATGCCATCAACACCATTTGTGCTGCTGCAGTAGCTTCTATTCCTTCATTGAAGTTCTTGCATCAACTCCAGTTCATGATGATGCAGGTGATGATGTTGAATTTTTAACGAACTTCTTCAGATTCCATAGTATAAGGAGCAACGTGAAGAATCTACTATATCCCGGGTCATAAGTATCATGTGTGGCGATTTTCAGTTAAGGGAGGAAAGTACCTTAAAACCCCATCCAGTCCAGAGATTACTCCGTGAAAGGAAACGGTTGGTAATGGAGGATGGAGTTCTATACAGGGCTGCCACACATGATGGCCAGCGCGTTCGCCAACTGGTTGTTCCTTTAGCATATCAGAATATTTGTTTCAATGGGGTTCATTATGATGTTGGCCATCCAGGTAAAGAGAAGTCTCTCTGGTTAGCTCGCCAAAGGTTTTATTGGCCTGGCATGGAAAAAGATTTTGATACAAGGATTAACTCTTGTTTACGCTGTGTTTGTCACAAGACACCAGTCACTCATTCCTCTCCACTTCTCCCTATAGTAACTTCTCGTCCGATGCAACTTCTCTGTATAGACTTCTTCAAGCTTGATCTTTCAAAAGGTGGTTTTGAGGATGTTCTTGTTATCACTGATCATTTTACCAGATTTGCTAAGGCCATTCCATGCAAAACGACTACGGCTGTTGCCACGGCAAAAGCTCTTTTTGATCAATTTATTGTTCACTTTTCCTTTCCAGAGCAAATTCATTCCGATCAAGGCAAAAACTTTGATTGCAAGGTCATCAAAGTACTCTGCAAGTTGGCCAATGTCAAGAAATCTAGGAATACCCCGTATCATCCCCAGGGCAATGGAAGTTGCGAGAGTTTCAACCGAACACTTCTAAAGATGCTTGGTACCCTGGAAGAACATCAAAAGGCTGATTGGAAAAGTTATATTGGTCCCCTAGTCTACAATTCTACAAGGCATGATTCCACTTCTTTCTCTCCTCATTATCTTTTCTTTGGTCGTCATCCTAGACTTTCTATTGACTCTTATCTAGGTACTAATCCTAACCTTGATGACAATACTTCACAGAGTCACACTCACTATATTGATCAACTGAAGGAGAGAATGCGATTCGCATATGATATAGCAGCCAAGAATGCAGAGAAAAGGTCACAGTTCAACAAGGCAGTTTATAGTAGGAAAGTTAAAGAAATCAAGCTAGAGGTGGGGGATGTTGTCTTGGTACGGAAAGTTGGCATCAACGGGGCGTCATAGATGGTAGTCTAACCCATATGTTATTCTTGATATCCCGAATCTAGATGTTCCAGTCTTCAAAGTTCAGCAAGAATCAAGGAAAGGTCCAGTTAGAACTCTTCATAGAGACTTCCTTTTTCCATTCATTTCCATTCCTCTTGAAGAGCCTGTCCCCACTCCTGCTCCTAGGAGGAAACCGCCTACCAGAGCTGTTATTGTAGCAGATACTTCCGAGGATTCTGATTCATATACCTCAGAAACCATGTCTTCTCTTCGCTACATCATTTCTCAACGTAGACGACCACCTAGACTCACTGGTCTTCCAGACTCCAGTCCAGTTACTGTTGACCCCACGACTCCTTCTACAAGATCACCTTTGTTGGATGCGAATCGATCATCTGTTTCTTCTCCTGGTCCTAGTCAATGATCATATATTAGTTTGGTTGCCCCTGAACAACTGCAGCCCATGCCGAGGCGGGCCAGGAAACCACCTGATAGATATGGAGAATGGGTCGCTTCCCAGTTATTTGTCTAGTTCCCCTTTTACAGTTGTAAATGCATTGGTCTTAAATCCATTCAAAGAGTTTGATTTTATCTCCTTAAATTTCAATGTTTTCTTATATGCATATTGTTCATTGTGAATCATAGTCAACCTTTATAGGTACGATTGACATTTTGTTGTTTTCGCTGGTATCATTTGTTCAGATTGGTATCTTTTGTAAAGTTTTATTACTATTACATACATGTATTGTCATGCCTGTACTATTGATAATAGATATTGAGCGCATTGTCGTGTAGTAATCATCCCCTAGTATGTTATTGAATTTCATTCGTAAAGGTATTACTGTGCCTTTAATATTTCTTTTTATTCAGTATTCATGGTGTCCCTTTAAATTTAAATTTTCTACTTAATTAATATAATGTTCACTGCAAACATAATTTTCATATTATAATGTCAATTTTCCATTGGTGTTTGTGTATTTTGCTTCATATTTCAATTGTTAAATGCTTTGCTGTGTTTTACTTTATCTCTATTTGTGCTTAAATTACAGCAGAGATCATTTCTGTGCTGTGTTATTACATTTCACTGTGTATTTTCTATATCCACTTGGATAAATTAGATTATTCTTATTTGTGTTCTATGTAGCTTGAAAAGATGTACATAAGCATTTTTTTTATTTTATTTAGTGTTACCCAGAATTATCATTATTATTCTTTTGAACTTGTAATGTGTATACTTAATCCATAAATTAATCATCGATTCATAATCTACTGTCAGTTTCGTTTATAGGGCGACAACTGCTATATCTTAAGTTACAGTTTATGCAACTACTACCTCCCATATATATCATGCCTTTGTCATTTCTGCTTAATGCTATTCTTTGTGTTGTTCATAATTCTGTTTGCAGAAGTACTTATTTCTTGTTTAGTTCTCGGTTGCGTTTAAGTTGTTTTATTTATTTTAATCGGAGACCGGGGTTCTTTTTACTTATGGTAAATTTACATTTCGGGAGAAATGCTTTCCCGGGCGGGGGGAATATGTAACCAGGTGTTAAATTATAGGTTGTGCGAGTGTTTCCCAGGCGCGTATGTTCCGCTATGTATGATTAGCTAGAGTGTGAATACAAATTATCCCGTCATGACAGTGAACACTTTTTACTTACATAATTGTTACATTCACGGTCTATGCACAATTTATGAAATCCTTTGTACCTTTCCTTTCTTTTTATGTCATTCCACAGTTGCTTCTCGTAAGAGAAAGCTTGTCATTCTCGACTCAATACTTAACTTTACTTGATTTTACAAACATCATAGCTGTCCTGGTTTCTTTTCCATTGTATATGAATAAAACATTATCGAACCCTTCAAGGCGTTTATTGAATAAATAGCCCCAGGTTACACTAGTTCGAACATATTCAGTTTCAGTTTTTATTTACTCTCATCACATAATACAAATATGTGTTTTGAGGTCATCAACATGAATAATACAAAATGTTGTATATAAACAGTACAAGAACAATAATATATATTAACCAGGCTGTATGGTTAGTAATGTAGTACTAAGTAGGTTCAAACATAAAAGTTTGAGTTCATAAACAGATATTTAATAATTGGTATAGGGCCTTTTTGTCCTCTTTTTGAAGGGTGCCAGCCTGTGTGCACGTTCAAACTGTATGTTTCTTATTTGTAATTTGTCAGAGAGGAAGCAGTTTAGTTCATGTTCTGTATTTTCAAAAGTTCGTCCACCAGTGTTTTGTACTTTTTTCAGGAATATTTATGAATATGAGGTTGTCACGCATACTTCTGCATTTAAGTTCAATCATGTCTTCTTTTGGTATTCAGTTTTAACAACATGATTATACATTTGTGTGGAAATTCAAAACATAATAGGTGCGTGATCAGACCATACATTGAATTGACAAACAGTAAAATTGTGTGCGATGTCAAAATACTGGTCACTTAACAAAAGATTGTCAATAACACTTGAACCATTTGTGCACAAATAAGTTTAATCCCCTAATCCATAGTCATTATTCAATCTACCTAGGCAATACGTAATGATGTCGACTTACAAAGATCAAGTAATGTTATTCCGAAATTGTTGCAAACATGATCTTTTGAATAACGAAAAATAGGTAAATCCGGACAGTATTCATCATAGTCTAAATTATCAACAATTCTGTCACATTCGATATAATCCTTTTTACTCCCATTTCCGACCCTCAAATTCCAGTCACCACATAACAGTACATGCCCTTTGCTTTGAAAGTAATGCACATCATAATGTATTATGTCATATAAATCTTCATTAATTAAATTATAAGCTGGCGAATTTTCAACCCAAATATACACTCCTGCTAAATAAATGTCATTTTCTAGGCCAAAAAACTGTCTTTTTAATTTAAACCATACTATTGTATGGTGATGATTTCTGACAACAGTTACCCCTTTATAAATGTTATTTCGAATGTAGACAACAACTACCCCACTATTCCTTTTTGCCCGACGGTTCTGAAATTAACGAAATAGATTGTAGCATTTATACCCATAAATTTCAAATTTTGATTGCTTATTACCCCTAGTTTCATATAAGAAAATTATATCATTTTTTTTCAAATCATATCAACAAAATCTTGGTCGCACAATTTGTTGCTAAGACCATTAACGCTCCATGACACAATGGATAGCACAGTCTCTTCATGCCGCTACGCCGACCCGCCTGTCGCACCGTCCGTTGCCGACGAGGCCCTCCGTCCGTCCGTCTCGCGGGCCGTCGTCTCCGTGGCAGTAGCTCTAGCGCTACCAGCCCTACTTCCGCTACCGGCGCCCTCTGGCCCGTCACGCTGCTGGTCGGTGTAAACTGGCTTGCCATCGATATAAAGTCTATCGTAGGAAAGCCATGCACGTTTACCCTGGCGATTGGCGGCCTTCAGTGCTGGCATGTGCGCATGACGATGAGCGAAAATCTCAGGGGAGGGGGAATTGTTCATGCAAGAAATGATCAGTGTCATGCAGACTTTCGCGTTGACGTCACACGGTCTCACGGTCCTTAAAGCTGAAGAACTTGGCCACCAACTTCCGGGTGTGCCTGCTGTTTGGGTAGAAATCGCCCATTTTGTGCACGCGCTCAAATTGTATATCATCGACTATGTTCTGTGCAAGTTTCAGTTTATTCACTATAAACTCGCGCAGTTTGCTTTCACTCTCGGCCCAAGATTCAGCCCGTACATCCGGAATGTTGCCAAACACTAAGTTATTATGCATCGACTGCGATTTCACATAAATGAGTTCGTCTCTGGTTTTGATCATATCATTACGAACTTACATAGTTATGTTAATATGCCAAATGATGATAGCGATGTGATAACAAATGAATTACCGTTAAGTAAATCATCTGCTTTTCATTAAAATAGGTTTAAAAATAAGCTGTTATCGCTTTGTAAATAATGTAATAAGTGTATAGTCAATGGGCGCATTGAACCAGGTAATTTTACATGTTATAAATTGACAAGAACCTCTCTCGGAGTAAGCTTAGAAGATTATATTATTTCAAGCTATGATGTATTTTCTATGTTTCAATCAACGAAAGTATTTCAAATTACCGCATTTTCGGATCACTGACCCATTGAATTTGTTTTGAATGTTTATAACATCAATTCCGATGAAAATGATGTACTTTATGATAAATTGATCTGGGACGAATCTTAATGAAATGAATTGTTTACATTGCTAAACCAAAAACGGTACATGTTTGATTGCTTAACTTGCTAGTGGTGACATTAATGATGACTGTTGAATGATTACATTATCTGATATTGTATATGATATTTCGTATAAGATACATGGTTAACCGTTTTCATCAAAACGAAAACGTGCGAAATATAACAAAACATTTAAGGCTTCATGGTTTAATGATGAGTGTAGACAATCAAAATCGGTATTTATTTTACGCGAAGAGGTAGTTTAAGCTGCAACCTTTTGATGTAAGTTAACTATTTGTTCTTAATGCAAGGAATGATTACTGTGCTGTTATACGTAAAGCCAGAGTATTTTATTATGGAAAAGAGAAGTCTAACTTGTCTCTGTTTAAAAGTGATTATAGAAAGTCCTGGTAGTATAAAAATAAGTTTAATAAGAAAGGAAATAGAGCTTCTAGTGATGCACCTTTAGAAAGTTTTGTAAACCATTTTAAAAGTATGTCATCTTCACCAAATGAGAGTAGTTTTCCTAATGAGGATGTTGAAGAAGGAGAAAATATCTCAGTAGACAATCTTGATTGTGCCTGTACGATAGATGCGATCTGTAATACAATTAGTTCTATGTCAAGACACAAAAGCTGTGATATCAGTGGTAATGTTGTAGATTATTTTATAGACGCAAAACGTTTCATTTTACCTTATCCAGACGCCTGGATGTTATTGTGCCTATCCATATAAAGGGCGATAAAACCAATCCGTCTTATTGTATGGGCATCACGGTGGTCAATGTTATTGCCAAAATATTCTCATTATTGTTGAGAAATAGGATTAATTAGTGGTGTGAAACGGATAATAAATTAAATAATGCCCAATTTAGCTTTCGCAATAGCCGCAATACGGTGGATTGTATATTTTTTTTGCCCACTATTATTCAAAAGGTGTTATTACAGAATCGTAAATTATACTGTGCATGTATTGACTATGAAAAGGCTTTTGACAGTGTTATACATGATGCATTATAGATTAAATGGATCCAACCTGGCATAAGAAGTAGAATTTTAATAATGTTAAAGTCTGTACATGTATATGCAAATGTAAAGGCAAGTGTCAAAGATTTGTATAATATGACATATTCAGGTATTTTTGATATTTCTCTTGGTTTGAAACATTATTTGTTTTGTTTATAAATGATATTAAAGACAATGTAGATTTTGATAATATGACCAATAGTGATATTCATAACCTGTCGTTGTATATGTAACTGTTTGCAGACGGCATCGCACTGTTCACTACTGATCCTTTAAATCTTTAAGCCCAGCTTGATGCTGTGCAGAGATATTCATGCAAATGAGGTTTTAAAATTCATGTTGGTAAAACCATAATATGTTTCTTCGAAAAACGTAAATCATTTTGTGTGGAATATTGACACTCAACCTATTGAATTTGTCGATAGCTTTTGCTACTTAGGTATTAAGTTTTACTATACTGCAAGTTTAGTAAATGCGGTTAAGTCACTGAAAGAGCAAGATTTAAAAGGGTAAAGCTTGATGTTGGGACAAAGTAGTCATTGTTTGACTCCATGATTGCCCCTTTCCTTATGTATGGATGTGAGGTCTGGGGAGTTTACGATATTAAAGAGGTTGACAAACATCATCTCAGGTTTTGTAAACATATTCTGGGCGTTCGTACCCAAACGTTTAATGCAGCAGTGCTGGGTGAGCTTGGTCGTTTTCCTTTGTATATACTTTGTAAAATTAGAGCACTTAAATTCCTATGCAAGGTAAAGAAATCCCCAACCAAAGATAACTGGTCTGTTAAGAATTCATTAGACTCTCTTGGATTGAACTATGTTTGGTATAGCAATTTTGTTGATAATTCTTGCTGTGTTTCTTTAAGGCAACGTCTCTATGATCAGTTTGTACAACACTGGTCACATACTATTAATTCGCAACCCAAGTGAGAAAATTTTAAACAATTGAAGAGAGATTTTAAATTCGAAAAAAATATCTTGAAATTAATATTAATGATAAATATGGAATTCCATGATCCAAACTACGATTGTGTTCACACTCTCTGGAAATCGAGGTTGGACGATATAATAATATATCGCGTATAAATCGTAAATGCAAACTTTGGAATATAAGTATGGTTGAATCTGAATATCACTTTATACTATGCTGTCCTTTTTACTCCGACATACGTTTAAAATATAATATTTCAAGACCATGGAATACATTGAATAAATGTGTCAAGATAATGTCATCAAATAATAATATAACTTTAAGAGGTTCGACTACCATGCTATGTTGAGGCGATCTGCCTCCACAGTTGCTCCTTAGTTTAGTACCTTCAAGTATATTGTTGTATTAGAACATATAAAATTGTTGTATATACTATTTAAATCTTTGTATTTTGTGTGAACCCCAACTCAGTACCAAAACACAATTTAAAGCCTGATCACATTGGTGTAGGGCAAAAATGTAAACAACTGGTAGTTTTTTTAAAGATAATTTTAATACTGGGACAGTTTTTAAAATATAAAACCATAAACCGCGCAAGAGCAAACAATCCTAAACTTTTTCTGAAAATCTTGACCAGCTGATTTCTCGAAGTTGAATATTTCGGCAAAGTACGCGGCTCCTAACAAATACAAAACTTAAATTGGGTTAGCCGTAAATAATTCATACGATAATCATATCTTCAGCAAGTAGGTTTCAGAGGCTTTGGTCTTATTTCTAATAGTTATTTGAAAGGGACAATGAAAAAAAACAAATGTACACGGACATTTTATATTTAATCTAGTACACGGACGTTTTCCAACCTTCATTGCATATCTTTATTATTTCACTGACGGGTTCTTAAATGCGTTCTTATAAATTTACTATTCTGTAGAACTCATTATTTTAGTGTGATCCCTTAACGAAAACTGATAAGCTACTTTTTCATGAAGCGAAAACATGAGTAGCTACTTTTTCATGAAGTTATAAAAAGCGTGTTATTAAAATAAACTTCAGTCGTGTATTTCAACACTATAATCTCAATAAAGATATAAAAGGCTTGTTATTAGTTGTGATGTGTGTTCCATGTGTCTTTCGATTGTACATATCATCACATTATCGCATGCATTATACGTGTCATATCGTATAGTAAAATATAATAGCTTAATAACTCTTCATTTTGTCAAAGTTTTAAATAGCATAGTGATTTTACTTTTGAATGACTTCGAAGTAAGATATTTACACTGTGAGCTGATTGGATATAAATATAATTTTGTGGTATTTGTTTAATTTCAGAAAATGGAGACTGTCATTCAAAATTTAAAGAAACACCTCGTTGACCACGAAAACAGGCATTCCCAGAAATCAAATCCATGAGTAACTGTTAGTAAGCCTACTAAGCTCCAAATAGACCAACTGCTGTTGCCTCTCATAATTCCCGTTCAGAGCCAACCAATCGTATGTGCAACTTAAATTTGGTCTACTAAGTGCTAAACAACATTTTGGCAACCTTGAAATTGCTGTCTGATGTCACTTGTCTAAAAGCCAGTTATTTTCATATTATGGGGACTTTCTCTAGTTCCCGAAGATATGTGTGTTTAGGGGCATTATCAGCCCATCCACACCTCCGGCATTAAGGGCCAATCGTTGTAAAAACAAGACAAACGAACTTTATACACAAAAACAGAGTTGTAGGCAAAAGGTGTATTATTCTATTTATTCAAAAACAAAAATTCGAACATTCGAATACCGATTTTGACATTCGAATACCAAACGTTTCATCAAATATTCGAATATTCGTTTGCATCCCTAATAAATAACACACGTAAGGATTCGCTTTTGAATAAAACACTATCACAATTTGCCCTAAGACACTTACAGCGAAAGAAATCTTGCAACCAAGTTTTGCACCTTGTAATGCCGATAAAAACGCGAAAACTGTATCATTATATTCAAATGAAGGAGCATATCATTTACAGTTCTGCCACTACTTTATGTCACAATTTAAACAGGTATTAATTTCATATTATGGCATTGAAATGACATTGACTTTGACATTCGATGACCTTATCGGGCAGTTTATTAGAAAGCTGAACATCTGTACATTACTTCCTACCTAAAAAGTAATAGTGTTATAGTAAGCTATCTCAGGTCGGAAATATTTGAACTACCTTAATACGCTGTTAAACTCACGATAGTTATCGGTAAAATAAATAAACGAATTCCGAAAAAAAAGCCAGATAAATAACAAAATTTCGCTTAAAGGTCCGAGAGAAACGGAGGTTTAGACAAGAAGATGCATCGCATAGTAGGCTTTTTATACAGCGGTGAAAACGATGGGAGGGGTTGGAGCGTTGGAAAGCCTGAAACGTGAATGTTGACAGTATATCGGGAAAGTTAGATGGTCTATATATTTAACTTTGTTGTCCCACGGTGTTTGTAAATGCGAAATCGCAACAACTCGGCAATCTTCGTTAAGCTCAGAAGATAAAATTCTAGCCGATCGTGATCCGAAGCACGTGTCGAAATAATGTAAATCCGTTTTCGTTTAAGGCATAAGCAACGGAGTAAGAACTATATTTCTACGAAAAATGACTGAATACCAAGATATGGAAAAAAAATCATTTCAGTTTTTTTCATTAAAAATATTATTTATTGAAAACATTCCTACTGGCATTAAGAGTTGTTAGGAAAAAATCGGGTTTTTAGGAAATGGCCAGTAGTTACAAATGAAGTCTAAACGTGATAAACAAACTGTAGAATCACTACAGACCACACATGCATCAAAAAAGCTTGATCAATATACGATGGGGTTATCGCCTTGAACACAAGTATGGCGGAATACCCACGCGTGTCTCTTCAGTTATCAATACTCACATTCACCTAGTCATTTGAATAGATAAAGCTTGATATTTATATTGTATAACACGCAAGGAGTTATCGTGTCTATCAATTTAAATCAAACCAACAGAAACAATAACAGTAAAATAGCAATATTGATAGTTATGGACGAGTCAACTGAAGCACCGTTGACAGTTTCCATGTTGACTATGACATCCAGGCATACTCTGATCTTCTGTGTTCCGTGAATTTCCCTGATCCTGGTGAACTCGCCTTGCTCAATGGTTTTATTATAGTTGACTAGGAAGATTTGCTGTTGTAAGTCAATGTATTCCGACTCAATCAGCTCCACCTGTTGACAGAAGAACGCCCTAGTTATCACCAGCTCCGTGGCCTGCTCTCTCGCGGTGCGTGATGCCTTTTTGAAAGCCTGCCAGTGATGGAAGTAGACAAATGTCCGTTCTGTGGCGGTCTGCAGCTTGTCACTGGCAAAAAAGAACCACCAAAAAGGGCAAACCTCGACCAGGTTGGCGTCTCGAAATGACATTTCAATAAACTCTGTATATTTATTGAAACTCACGCTGAAAGACCATATTTTGTCTCGTAGATGGAGCTTCCAATGCCGCGAAATAGATTGTTCGACATTTGTAACAATTCGACTGATAATCTCATTCTCAAAGTATTTGTACAATCGTGCGACCAGATACTTAGGTATAGTATCATTCCATTCCCTAACAACAAATAAAGTTATGTCCCATCCATTTAAATCATGCGTCTGCATGTCATTGTTAGCAAAGTATTCTAATGCAGCAACATCAAATCCAGCGTTTTGCCCATTCAGTTCCAGTTTAAGATACATTGTACAAACGGTTCTGATGATTGAATACACTGGTTTACATCTACTCGCAATGTTCATTTGTCCTTCTGGACAGAAAACTAGCCGACATACATTCTGGAATAAAACATGATTAGCAATATAACTGATATGAGGAAGAGATTTCAGATATTGGATTTGTAATACCGCTTTAAATATTGTATATTAATATAGGATTGCATGAACATGGAATCACACGGATAACCAATAAAAGGCAGCTGATTAAAACAATACCATACACTTGTTAATCAGTGTGTGTATACCACATGACATATTGCGTCATAAATTCTACGTCGGAAAGCAATATTTTCAATAAAATGAAGGCTTCAAACAAAGGTAACTTCACTATTTCTTTACCATTTTAAATGAAAAATAGCACAGTATACGCCGCTTACAAAGTCACGGCTTTGGTCTTTAACCAGAGTTTAATTGAGAGTTTAGTTTCTTTAAACACTTCGACAAACCTTTTCACAAAACGGCAGTCTGAGTGAGCACTGTCAAAACATTATTTTAGAATCAGGTTTGTCGAAGTGTTTGAGGAAACTAAGCACCTTATCAAACTCCGGTAAAAAATAAGTCGAGGCTCTTTAAGCGGCATAGACTGCCCTTTGTTTTATTTAAAATAGTGTTGTAAAAGAAAAGTTATCTTTGTTTTAAGTCTTCATTTTAAGCAAAATGTTGCCTTCCGACGTAGCATATATGACGTAATTTATCACGTGGTATATACACACTGTTATTTGAATCTGGTTTCTTACAAAATTCCGAAATGCAAAAACGATCATACATTCATTTTTATAATAAATAAAATAGCCATCGATATCGCAAGCTATGCATTATTAGAAAATCAACAATTATTTTAAAGAACGAATAGTCAAGGCAATATATTGTTTTCCATACAAGATATACATGTTCTACAACGAACATAATCAATATAAAGGAATGTAATATACAGCCATAATCATAGCAGCAAATATCTTAACAAAAAAGCCACTAGACAACCATTAATACCTGATAACAATGATCCTTGATCTTAGATCCGTCTTCCGCGTGCTCCAGGACTTCGTGCACGTGATCCAAAATCATCACAAGTGAATGGTCGACGCTAACTTTTTGTCTTTCTTCCTGGCTAATACAAAGTCTGTTTGGCTTGTTCCTAGCAGCACAAAGATAGCAATACACGTTTGCATATACTTGGTCTGTAAGCAGCGAGTTATGCCTGTATGTGGCGTTGAATGCAAGACACTTCTGTTGCAGTTCCTGCATCTCCATTTCCGTACCAATGATATCGTTGTTGCATTCCCTTTGTGTTCTCCAAGCAGGCACACAACGCTCGTAACTGACGTTAGCTTCCGCTGGGGGAATAAAGTACAAAAAGCATCCGAGTTCGTCATCTGATGTGCCATACAATGACTTCTGAACTGCATAAGAGTACGAAACACTATACATTTCTCCAATTTCACCGTCTTGGGGACAGGCTACGGCTAATCTCCAAGGGATAAGTTTAAAAATGGTATTACATGTAGCACAAAACTCATTGTAATATACAAACCCGTCAATAAGCGAAGAATGTGGAAACATGCTGCCCCAAGGATAGAGGTCGTCTGCCTTACAAGAACGTGTTGTATCCGAACACGTATCTACCATATGATACCAGAAAGAAAAATCTGGCTCAGAAGTATGCTTGTGTAACACAGAGGAGCGGCATGTGCTGGTATTTTGTTCCTCCAGTCTGTAAAGGTCAAGTTCATCCGTGCAGCAATCCCTCCGACGTCCGCATTCGGAATCGCAAGCGCATGAATGGCAACATGGCTCATAACCGGGCGGTACGGTCCCTTCCTCTCCCGTCAAGTTGCAAAACTGACTCAAGGTACATAATTCTGCCAAATCTCTTGGAGGCTCAAATGCTTGTCCCAGCGCAGTACTGTTTAGTATGAAAAGATTTAACGTAATGGCGATATACAGACGTACGCCTGGTGACATGTTTTTTCGGCAATGTTTAATCTCCAAACAGACAGAAGTAAAGTACATACATACACCGCTGTTTATAGTGTATTAGACTAATTTCCTTGTGATTTATCAATTATGATTTTATATCATATCTTATTAAATATAGCCGTTAAAATATGAAACATCGGATGGAGCACTTGAAAACATAACCAAGAATTGAAACATCAACGTGTTATTCATTCATGTTCAAAGAACGCAAAGAAGTTTTCATATTTTTAACTTTTATATAAGCGAAGCAGTTGCATTCTTCCGGACAATAAATTAGTGTTTAGCTGCATACAGATGTGGAAAGTTCTATATGCCATTAATTCATAAAAAATGTCTTTGTTAATGGTTATGCGGGATTAATGATGTGGCAGAGACATCTGCAAACGCCAAGCGCTCACATATAAATCAGGTAAGTTAATTATTTTTACGTGTGTGCTTGCAATCGTCCATACTTTCACTTTTTAGTGGTCTAGACTTAGCAGGGAAAATATTAGCTAAAAAACATCAGCGAACACGTTATGTATTACCTTTTAGAAGGTGTTCTTAATGTGTAATGAACATAAAAAAAAAACTACATTAAAAACTACATTAAAGATATGGAAGCCAGAACTATGAAATTATGTTTTAGATACAAGACATAAAGTACAATTCAGATTGTTCGCATTATGTAATTTTTATGCTACAACCCAGACAAAAACGGCGAAAATATACTAAGCATAAAATAGATAGTGGACAGTTGTTTGTTTCATTGTAAGATAGCAATATAGTTCCCCGAGTGAGCAGCATAAGGTATACTTCAAAAATAGCTTTGCCACGAGTGAATTTTACGAGGTGAAATATATTGCAATGTATCAAAGAGGCCAACAATTCTTCCTTTTATGTCATTTTTTAAAATGTAACTCTTTTTAAAAAAAAAAAATGCTAAGAAATCAGTTATTTACCTATACTTGTTTTTTAATCATGTGCAAACAAATTTAAAGAGCATAGCTTTAAAACCTATAATTATTTTCACATACGAGTTATCTAAAGGAGGACAGAATACGACGTACTGGTAAGATACACCAGTCAATAACGTCTCCCCAACCTGGTTCTGATGTTTGCTGTCAATGCTATTGAGTTCTAATGTAATTGTTATATCACTAAACAAGCAATATTCTTTAAAGGAAATTAGTATTTTATTATTCAAATAATATACATGGATGATTCAACTACTACGTAACCGCTATTTAGGTCTTTAAAGGGTTATTAAAACACCGAATATGCATTAACAGTGGAGTGGCAATCGGTGGATTTAGGAAAAGAATGGCAATGACTGTAGTACAAGTAATGGTTTAAACTTCATTGTTCCACTAAATCTGTTGTTTATGGAACTTGTGGCATAAATTGCAAACACGTGGTATGTGATACCTAATTATCCAATATGGCGCCCAAGATGTCCGCCATACACTGTCAATTCAGAGTAAAAATGTTTTTGTTTTTTAAATATGAGAATTTTTATTTAAAAGATAAGTGTAAATATTTACATCGATATAATTTCCCCTGTAATGTACTTTTGATTGCCTTATTACATTGACAAATTCAAGGTCATTTTAAAGTAACCGTACGAAAATTACTTGAAAATTTTGAAATAAATACTTTTCGCAGAATTGTATTACATATGTTCCTTCATTCAAAACGATTCTTATGGTCAGGATTTTAGATTTTTTGGAAAATGGTAAGGTTTTATACATAAATAAGTGTCAAAGAGTGTCGCACAATTGCTATAACAGTCTTGTTATAAAATTGTTTAGTCTCTTTTCAGTGAAAAAGGTTTAAAGATTTTATAAAAACAAGTAGGTGTTACCAAAGGCAGTCACACAAATTTGCTGTTTCCAAGAAGTTATGTTCTAACATTACTACTGGTACACTATATATATATATATATATATATATATATATATATATATATATATATATATATATATATATATACATAAGTCCTAGAGTCAAGTTTCAAGTTTATTGGCAACATCGGCAATACATAAGCCTTTGGCCATGAACATACACATATGATGAGATGTACACAAATTGAAAAGGTGACAAATACAATATAAACTAAACAAAAAACAACAACAGCGTTTCACAATTACATAATATAGAGAACAAACTAATAATTTACTTTGTTGTACTATCTAAGTTTGAAGCAACTGCATCAATGCTGGCAAAACGTCAAAAGCATGTAAATGTATTTAGATACATGTCTTATATTTTTTGAGTTTTTTGAAGACATTAAAACCTTTAATGTATAAAAGGTATTCAATGAATTGGAAATATTGAATTGTAGACGTAAATCATAATATGAAGGACAAGAAAGCAAAATATGAAATTCAGATTCAACCATATTAGTATTGCATAGTTTACATTTTCGTTCTAAACGTGCAATATTATTGAACCTTCCAACTTCAATTTCAAGAGAGTGAGAACATAGTCGCAATCTCGATAATTCTAGATTTATCATTCATATTTAAATCGAGCTACTTTTCAAATTCAAAATTTAACTTGAATGTTTATAATAATTTCACTTCGGTTGTGAAAGAATGGTATCAGTCCAGTGTTGTACATATTGAACGTGGAGGCGTTGTCTCAATGATATAAAAAATATTTTTTTTATATGACCAGAATATAATTTATGCAAAAAGCTATATAACATAAAACCAAACATAACTAAAACCGAGGGTGTCTAACACATTCATAGAGTCTTAACGTCGAGTTTTTTCAATTTTATTTTCTCAAATATACATGTACATCATACATATATTCAACATACATGTACATCATACATATATTCATAAAGTATACAAAAGTCGTGTTCCAAATTTTGTTGGGTGTTAGTTAAGAAAGTAAGAAATGTTTGATAGAAGAAGGCAAGAAAGCAATGTGGATGAAATTTACATTCTTACATTGGTTTAAACTTGCGGTATTCAAGAATTAAGCTTGTTAAGTACTAGGATCCATCTACCAAGAAACGTATGCAATTTATTTTTGGCCATAGCTATTATCTTTTCAGATTGCAGTCTCTTTGAAAAATATGGAACAAAAGCCTCGAAGATAGGCGTACTTCCTTCACACTTTGATTTAAAAATAAAGTATTTTGCAAGAAGTATAACGAAGTTAATTGCATATTCATAATTTCCATTTAAAGACTTAAAGTTACAGAAAGCGACCTTACTGTAGTTTATTGTCGAAATATCAACCTCAAATATGCTTGTAAGAAAGCGTGTTATTTTGTTCCAGAATATTTGGGTGGAATGGCATTCCCAAAACATATGTTTATTCGAATCTATATACATTGAGCAAAAATCACATAGACTGCAAGAACTAATATTGTATCGATAAAGTTTACTATTATCAGGCAGTATTCTAAGAAGAAATTTGTACTGAAATGCTCTTCATTTGGTATCAATGCAAAGTTTGAATGATTGGGTATAAATATTTTTCCAATTTAGATCATTTACCCTTAGTTCTGCCTCCCATATTCCTTCTTTCGCATTTTGCACTGGTTTTTGGTTTAAAATGAGTTTCTGGTATACCAGCTTGCATATTTTAGTATTTTCAGTCACCTTATTTAAAAAAACGTAGGTACATTGTAATTCATTTCCTCTAATTTTACTTTTGATTTCCAATTTTGAGGAATACACTTCAAAAGCGTGTAATATTTCATGTAATCATGTTGGTTAATATCGTATAGTCTGTGTAGATCCTCAAAATTGTAAAACTGTTTTTGTTGAAAGTTATACAGATGCTCAATGTATAGTACACCTTTGCTGTACCAATTCTTATAGAAAAATATGTCATCGTTTTGTTGTCTAATGTAACTATTGTTCCAAATAATTTCTTTCGCTATAATGTTGACTTCTTTTCTAAATGTTACACTTGCCCATGATTTAATTATATCACGAAGAAATTTCGATTTTATTTCAAGCCTATCAATTTTATTCGGGTCTAGATTACATTTGAAAATAAAATCTTTTCCAAATCTAACCATCATATTTTCATATATTTTTACCCATTTTGAATCTTGTTGAAACAGCATTCGTTTAACCCAGCTCGATTTTATTGCACATTCGAATTTTAATATGTCTAGCATTTTTAAACCTCCATTTTCATAACTTTGTATAATCTGATTTCTTGAAACTTTATCAGGTTTATTGTCCCATAAATATTTAAACATTTTTTGTTTAATATCATTTAAAAATGTGTGTGAGGGTGATTCTAGTACTGTTAATGGGTACAATAACGTTTGCAAACGTTTTCAGAACTGTTATTTTTCCTAAAGGCGAAAGATTCCATTTTTTCCTTTTTTCTAAACGGGCTTCGAATTCCAGCATTCTATCTTTGAAATTAATATCATTTATGATTTTTGAATTGTTACTGAATATAATTTCTAGTGCCTGCGCTGTGTTCATGTTACATTCGAAATTGCTGTCGCAGAATCTTGTTTTGTTATCTTTCAGTGATCCTAGCCTTAAAATTGAACACTTTGATTTGTTTAGAGTTAATCCTGATATACTTCCATAATTATCTAAAGTTTTAATAAGAGTGTCGAAGGATTTTTTTGATCCATCTAAAATGAAACTAGCATCGTCCGCAAATAGGGTTTGTTTCAAGCCCATATTGTTTACCTTTATACCTTTGATATTCTCATTTTTACTGATTTCAATAGACAATAGTTCGATGCAACAAATGAATAAATACGGGGGAAGAGGGCATCCTTGTCTCACACCTTTACGCATATTAAAGAACTCGGATAAAAACACCGTTATTTGTAACACAACCTTTGGCATCTGAATAAAATAGTTGAACCCATTTTATTATATCATTGCCGAAATTGGACTTTATAAGGCATTTTGTTAGTAAATTGTGATCGAGGCTATCAAAGGCTTTATTAAAATCAGAAAAGAATATCAAACCTTCATTATTATTTTCATTTGTAAAATCAATCTCCCCTTGATAAAACCTGTCTGATCACAACTTATAATCTTCTGTAAGAATGGTTTTACTCTCGAGTTTAACTTTACCAAACATTGATACAAGGTTATTATATACTTTCAAAGCTTGATCTTTCAGCGCTTTAACTACATTTACAGAACTTTCATTGTAATTGAATTTTATACCCAAATAACAAAAGCTATACACTGTTTCGACAAAATTATTATTAATGGACCAAACAAAACGATTTAATGTTTTTCATTTTTCAAAAATACATACTTTAGTTTTAACAACACTAATTTTAAGACCCCACTTGCATGAATATTTATATATTGCATCAAGTTGTGCTTGAAGACTATTCGGGTCAGTTGTGAACAGAGCAATATCGTCATCAAACAGTAATATGTAAATAGACAGCTTAGTTATATCATTATGGGTTAAATTTTCAAAATCTAAATACTCCCGAATGTCATAAACAAAATAAAACAAAATAAATAAAAGACGAGAAAGGGGTTCCCCTTGTTTCACTCCAAGAGATATATCGAACAGTTCTGAATATAACATAGCATTCATAATACTGCGCGAATTAACGATATATAACACTCAAATGAAGCCTGTGAGAATGCCTGTGGAACCTAAATGTGATCTTTTTAATGAGAGTGTTGTCGAACTCACAAATTCCTTGTCGCACCGATGATGAGTCGATTTCTGATCTACTTACACTTTCACTAAGTCGTACAAAGATAATTTTGTGTTGTTAATCATTGGAGTTTCTTCACCTGATATCACAAAAACATCTTAACATGTTTCAATTCTGACGTACAGGTGTGATAAAGATGGCGGGTGCAAAATTTGAACTGGCGTAGAAAAAATATATATTTTGTGCATAGCGGGGCTATTATTCGGTTGTGGACTATAAGTGATTTCAAACTTTAAAGTGAGTGAAGTGTTTTATATGTGGGACAGGGCTGGAGCGTATGCAAGCACGCCAATAAGTGAAAATATGGCTATACCTGTTCAGAACCGCTTTTTACCTTTACAACAATGGAGTACCTGTGATCAGACACCTATAGGCAACGATGGCCATTCAACACGGTTCGTAAATAATTCACCTAACAGTAATACTGTTATCTTCACAGATCAAACCAGTAAAAATTGTGCCCGTTTCGCAACTCTTTCAATGGACGATAAACAGTCACTTATGTTTACAAAACTTGAAAAACTGGACAGAAATGATGAACAGATTATACAAATGTCCGACATCTTGAATCATACTAACTCAAGAGTGGCACGTATTGAAAATTGTTTAGATAAACATTCATCATACTTGAAGAAATTAGCGTACCACAGCATAGATCAAGAAGCGAGATCTCGCCGCAACAATTTGATCTTTTACGGTCTAGCCGATGTCAAAAATGAGGACACGTATCGCCTGCTTAGACAGTTCATCATCGATCACCTAGATCTTGATTTAGATGAAATTTGTGTACAAAGAGTACATAGACTGGGTTCAATTGTAAAGGCGAAAAGTTTCTCTCAGGTGCCACGCAGGCCTATAATAGTTGCCTTCAGAGATTACCAAGACTCAGAAATTATCCTTGAAAACGCGTACAAACTACACGGTACCAATTTCGGAATCGACCGGGACTATCCGAAAGAAATTGCCCAAGCCAGAAAATCACTATGGGAATACCAAAAGGCTACCTGCAGTACTAGGGATAAAGTTAAAATTCTGTACCCAGCAAAACTCGCAGTGAATGGCAATGTAGTTAAGGATGAATTTCCGGACTGGTTTGAAATTTTGAACCAGGATAGACTTTAGTTATTTCGCTCACCAGCCCAAAATATCTCATTACCAGCACGATCGGCATCTAGAAATACACCTTCTCCAAACAGAAACCTCCCTAGTCATAGTGTATACTCGACACGGAAAATAGTCAATCGAGTATAAGAACGCCTACTCCGCATTCTACGACGCAAAATATCAAGTCCCCTACTCTGCAGTATATTCCGCAAAAGGGAACTGTCATGAATGTAAATACTAACACGTGGTCCGGTATAAGCGTGCCTAACTATGCTTCAGTGCAGAATTTATCCCAGGAGGAATTTCCATCCCTTACGGCAGTAGGTCAATGTAGCAACACATCGGGATTTCAGCAGCGAGCAGACGACTTCGTACAGGTTAACGGGAACCAGTCAAGCATGAGTGACCACTAGGACGACAGGGAGAGACGGATTATACGATTAGTTTTGTTAAATATACAGTGTTTAATATCCAAAAACGTGAACAAATTAGAGCAAGAAGAATTGCAGAATATTTTTAGCCAAAACGATTTAAGCGTTTACTGAATGTGGAACATGATTTATTTGTATGTCTTTGCTATGTTATACCACAGGGCAGTAGTCGAGAACATTTTGTCGAAGCCAGTGTATATGATCGGATATTATTACATATGGTGCAAATATCAAACGAAACAAACGATACATGCTCGTTCATGGTCATCGGGGATTTAAATAGCAGGGTCGGGCATTTAAGCGATTTTGTGCCATATGATTTTACAGATCCTAAAGTAAATGTTTTGCCAGATGAGTACATTTCTGATATTGAACTGCCAAGGAAATCCCAGGATAGCCATGTGAATCAATATGGTAGATATTTAATCGATTTTTGCAAAGAGAGTCAATTAAGAATAATGAACGGGCGTGTAGGTCAAGACGCAGAAATAGGTAAATTCACTTATGTTGGAAAATTGGGTAGTTGTTT
This sequence comes from Mya arenaria, assembly GCF_026914265.1. Taxonomy (NCBI): domain Eukaryota; kingdom Metazoa; phylum Mollusca; class Bivalvia; order Myida; family Myidae; genus Mya; species Mya arenaria. Next base: position 1,090,806 of record NC_069129.1, on the reverse strand, counting down.
AATTGATTACGTCATTTGTAGCCAATCTTTAATAAATATGTTCTCATCATTTTCTGTCGGGGATCCGAACATATTGTCGGACCATTGCGCGGTGTATTTTCGCTTGTTAGGGCAAACACGTTCTTCAAATAATTCAAAACATGAAGATGATTTCAAAACACGCGATTTTAAATATGTCTGGAAAAATAATAAAGCAGATGACTACAAATTAAAGTTAGAACAAGAAGATTTCCAGAGGACTTTACATAGTTTAATCGATTCAGTTAATTGTGCGCCGGACGGCACTTTTATCGACCAAAATGTTTTAGAGTTTTCTTCTATAATGGGTAATGTGTGTGAGCCATTGTTTAGAAAATGTTCCGGCAAAAAGTATATTCCGAAGAATTCTTCCAACCAGTCATGGTTTGATACCGATTGTCGTACAAAACGGAATAAATTTAACGATCATCTGAAAAATTACAAACGTAATAAAAATGATGGAAATCGAATTCGATTATCAGAGTCGCGATCAGAATACAAAAAGTTGATTAAGAAAAAGAAGTATGAAAGTAGGAAAACTGTTACCAAAAAATTAGTAGACGCGCGTTTAACGAACGCTAAGCAATATTGGAAAATGTTAAAGGATTCTTCAGTTAAGAGGTCAAGTCCAAACTTAAGTGCAGACAATTTTGCGGCGTATTTCAAGGCTATTAATAATCCGGAAAATCATTTCTATCAAGCCGACGAAGACATTTTAAACTTTAATGACAGATATTTGGATGGGGAACTCCAGATTATGTTTGCAGAGTTAGACAAAGAAATAACATTAGAAGAAATAGATAAATCTATTAAACAATTACGAAAAAACACTAGCGGCGGGGTAGATTTATATTTGAATGAGATGTTTTTATATGGTGAAAAGTATTTAATACATTATTTTCATGCTTTATTTAATTCGTGTTTAAAACGAGGACATTTCCCAGAAATCTGGTCTGAGGGTATTATTGTCTCGATACTCAAAAATGGTGATGAAAATGATCCAAGCAATTATAGAGGAATAACATTACTTAGTACATTAGGAAAATTATTCACACGAATTCTAAATAACAGGTTAAATGAATGGGCAGAAAAATACTCAGTTTATGTAGAAGCTCAAGCAGGTTTCCGTAAAGGCATGAGCACAGTGGACAACATATTCATACTGCACTGTTTAATTAGCAATTGTTTAAGTAACAACGGCAGGCTGTTCTGCACATTTGTTGATTTCCAAAAGGCTTTTGATTTTGTGGTAAGAGATGTGTTATGGTTTAAATTACTTCAATATGGGGTGAGGGGTAACATACTGAATGTAATCAAATCTATATATAAGAATGTTAAGTCAAAAGTCAAAATGTGCGATAACCTAAGTTATTCTTTCACATGTGATTTAGGGGTACGTCAAGGTGAAAGCCTTTCACCCTTTTTATTTAGTATGTATCTTAATGACATAGAAGAGACATTTATTCTACAAGGAGTGCAAGGTATCGAACTAGGAGATTTGAAATTATTTGTGTTATTGTACGCAGACGATATTATATTGTTCGCAAAAAGCGCTCAGGAACTACAGAATTCATTAAATGTTTTAGCTGATTATTGTGATAGATGGAAGCTGTCTGTAAATATTAAAAAAACTAAAGTTATGGTTTTTCAAAAAGGCGGTAGACTACCACAAAATTTGTCTTTCAAATATAAGAATGAAGAAATAGAAATTGTAAGTAAATTCAAATACCTTGAGATTTTATTCACCACAGGAGATTCATTCAATGAAACTGATAAAATGCTAGGAGGCCAAGCACTAAAGGCTATTTTTAAAATGAATAAATACTTATATAAGTTCACCGATATTTCACCAAAACACATTCTTGATCTTTTTGATAAACTTATAACTCCAATTCTCAACTATTCAGGTGAAGTATGGGGATTCAATACTGGATCTCAGGTTAAGCGCACTCATTTAGCATTTTGCAAAAGGTTGCTTGGCGTTAAAATATCAACGCAAAATGACTTTATTTATGGTGAAACAGGAAGATTAAATGTAATAAATGGAAGATATTATACTATTATTAAGTATTGGTTAAAACTGTGTATGTGCGGAGATAACAAATACATTAAACATGCGTATAATATGTTAAAAAGTTCACTTGATGTAAATCCTAACCAAATAAATTGGGCTTCGAAAGTGCAAGTATTACTTTCCCAGTTAGGGTTTTACGAAGCTTGGTTAAATCAAGGAGTAGGGAGTACTAAACTATTTTTACTGCTAGTTAAACAAAGATTGCAAGACAATTTCGTCCAAAATCTAAATGCAACTATACATGAATCATCTAGGTCAATGTTTTACAGAAACATTTTCAATTTTAAGTTTAGCGAGTACCTCAACCTTGTAAACATACCAAAATACAGAAAAGCTTTATCTAGATTACGTTTGTCGTCACACAGGTTAGCTGTAGAAACTGGAAGGTGGCGTAGACCAGAAAGTTTACCATATCACGAACGCAAATGTATGAAATGCGGGATATTGGAAGATGAATTTCATTTTGTTCTGCAATGCGATAGTTATAAAGATATTAGAAAAAAATATATAAACAACTACTTTTGGCGTAATCCAAGTTTCTTCAAGTTTATGCAATTGATAAATAGTGAAAGTTCAGTCAAATTAAAAAATCTTGCCACATTTACTTTTAAGGCCTTTGAAATAAGACGCCATTTAGTATATGACTGACGCGCTTTTACCTAATACAAATTGAATCGAATACATGTTGTCTCTCCCGACATGAATTTTTTTTCCTTCAAGTATATAAGTTTCATATTGCTATTTTGAATATATTATGTAAACTTACTATGCCAGATGACATCTGTACCAGTATATTATTATTATACGTTGTTGTTAATTCTGCTATGCTATGGATCTTGTCAGATTTGTTTGCATAATAAAGTCTTCTTCTTTCTTCTTCTTTCATATCTTTAACACACGCCTTAAAATTTGCATATAGGGACTTAAGCATGGTTATCATTTTACTAATTATTCCAGACTGAACTAATTTAATCCACAAAGCATCGTGTATAGCAGTGTCAAAAGACTTTTCATGATCAATAAAAGCACATTACAATTTCTGGGTTTTTTTGCGCTTAAACCTTTTGAATAATAGTATGAAAGTATAAAAATACAATCAACAGTGATTCTGTTGTCACGAAAACCAAACTGCGCGTCATTAAATTTATATTCAGTTTCACACCACTTTTATCCGATTTTTCAAGAAAAGAGATAATAATTTGGCAGATAAAAGAACGGGTGTAATCCCTCTATAATTAGATGGCTTTGTTTTATCACCCTTTTCATGGATAGGCTCAAGAACACCTTTAGTGCAGGCTTCTGGATAAATTCCATTATCAAATTTTTTGTTAAAAATGGTGCAATACACATTTTTGCATCTATGAAACAATCAGCAATATAGCCACTAATATCACTACCTTTGTGTCTGCACATAGAACTAATTGCATTAATTATCGCATTTAACGTAAAAGCACATTCAAGGCTATCAACTGAGATATAATCACTATTGTTAAATTCTTCATTGTTAAAATTACTTGCATTTGGTGTAGATGACATATTCTTAAAATTGTTAACAAAGGATTGTAACGGAAAATTGACCACCGTACTATTTTTCTTATAAATTATTTGAATGCATTTCCAGAACTTTCTAGAATCCTTTTTACAAAGTTTTGACATATTAGACTTGTCCTTACTATAAAATAATAAGTTCGCCCTACGCTTTGCCTTTGCTTGTCTACATTCAGTACGGAACCATGCAGATTTCTTATTTTTATATTTCGAATTTCTGCGTTTCGATGAAAAAGTTTTACCGTGTACCATAAATGAAACATCGTAAAGAATAACAGATAATGTATTAATACAGTTATTTATTACACCCAAGCTAGCTCATGCTACTATAGATGTAGTTTGTTGAATAGGGGACAAGATCTTAATATTTGTTTAATATGTCTAGGTGTGTATCTTAGCTATGGCACGTGCAGCGATATGTAATAAACACAACTCTCATTTCACTTCATACTCTGTATTATCTGTAAAAGTATACAACGTATCAGGTCTGCATAGACAGAAGTTCTACAACCTGCAATTAACAAACCAAATAACATACTATTGCAATACATATCAATTCTAACACAAACCAGTTTAAAACATATAAAACATATTCATTTTCACAATTGGTCATATATTCAATTCCTGGCATCCATGGCTGTCAATGGTATAACTCTTAACATTGTACAATATACTCAACAATGTATTCCAACAACAACAACAACAACAACAACAACATACTTTATTCTTACCGATTAATACAATCGACTGCTTTCACCCTGCCGTCTCACTCCAGGAACATCTGTTAGTCATTCTAAAATGCCGTCAGTCATAACAAAATTCGAAAACATGTTGAAACCTTTATTGTATACTATTAAATTCTTTTTCAATATTTACTTTGTAATTTACCCCTCATTTGCGCTCACTTGGACGTCTTTGGACTTTTTTCTGCTTCATATCCTTTGCTTGGTATCTTTAAAGCATCCAGATTCTGACACACAATTACTTTTTTCAAGTACTTGCCACTATTGATATAAATAAAGTTTCTACATTTCTTTCCCCTTTCGCGCACGCACCTAGCCTCCCGTCCCAAAACGACCATACATTATAAATACTCAACGTGTGCTCTTACTTTGTATGACAGAAATGAGAATACTGAGGAAAATTACCATTTTGCCTTTATAAGCGTTATGAAACTTCATAGCGTCTATTCGAATCGCTGGCGCGTGCACGTCACAAACTACGCATGTGACTCCCTATAGGATGACGACTTAAATATATAGTCGGCAGTCAATGAACCTTGATGAAGACTAGAAATACCAGTCATAGAAAGAGGAGCCTTACAATTGTCAACGCCTCAGGACCATTCTAGATTCATTCATTGCGGATCTCACGGCATTTTGGCTTGAAATTTATTTCTTTGACATATACCTGACCAACCAGTGGACCATTATAAACTCAAAGGAAGAAGAACTTCACGGCGGACGGATTTATTAAGTTGAACAAGATTCTATTACGTGATAGCGAAGATTGCATAAGTGTCTCATAACAGCCCGAGACATAGTCTATACGAGCATGAAGGCCAATTATCACGCAGAGGCCCGGCTTAATCATGTTTTAACCTCTTAAACACATACGTGTTATTTCGTTTGTAACTGTTTACCAATATAGTTCTTTTAACAAATAATAGTTTGACCCTAGTTGTTTTAATCCTATCAGCTTTAAGCTTGACAATGAAAACGCACTCTAGTCGGAAAAAACCCCAAAAACAACATGTTCTTGTTATAACTATAAGGGCGCTGCCGTTTTGTTACACGTTTATTCATCGGCTCATACAAACACATACCGTACTGTACAACAGTTACCTACATGAATTAGCCCCCTTATATACAGTATATTACATACCCTTTCTATTAAAACAACAACAACCAACAACAAAACGCTCATCACTCAAAATAAGACATACCAAATGAATATATGTTGAAAGTGAATCATCTTATTAACTAACCAGTTATTGTTTTGATTATTTAAGAAAACAGAATCATTAAAGAGATAATACAACAAAAAGACTAGATTATACCAAAATGTGACTAGCTCACCAATCATGTAAATGACAGATGATATATTTTGATAAATCCAGTAAGGACGACAATTAAGCATTACATAATTCAATGTTTTTAAACATATTACTATAACAACACATGTATAGCATCATACAAGACAAAAAAATCAAGAAACTGTCACACAAGTTACAAATTGCATTTAACACTGTTCAACTTCGGTTCGTAGTTCTGATAGTCCTATACATATTCATTAAGGTATTTGGGCTTTTTAAGTTCACGTCCAAAACATGACCGACCGATGGGTTGAATGCTGTCCAGATTCTCAGGACTTGGACTCGGTGGAATTCTCTCAGATATCATTGGGTTTATTCTTGATTCATTCTTATCATTAGCGCGAACAGATTGTTCCTGCTGATAAGGCACAGGAGGCACTGGTGCGTTGCATGATCTACGCGTGATAATGTGCGGAGTTTTGCGAGTTTAAAGTAAGTGTTCAGTGTTTCTTCTGTATTGGCGGCCTCTGTCGCCTGCTTTCACTATGTATGAACGCGGATAGCTTGGTGTGCCACCACACTTTTCTTTTACTGATAATCGCGGGTAGTTGGCTGTGTCAACACTCTTTTCTCTTACTGATAATCGCGGATAGCTGGCTATGCCAACACACATTTCTGACTTTACTAATGATCGCGGATAGGTGGCTGTCCCAACACACTCTGCTGGTTTCCATCCGTTAGGTGTATGGATACGGACTGTATCTCCGGGCTGGATTTCATCACAAACCTTAGCGTTCTTGTCGTAGTAGTATTTCTGCTGCTCCCTATACGATATTAATTTGGACTTCACCTGTTTTGGATCAGTTGTTGTAGGTTTACGTTAGTTGTTTGTTATAGGCAATAAGGTTTTAGCACGTCTGCCCATCAGCCTCTGCATTGGTGATCCTATCTTAGTTTCTCTCGGTGTGTTGTGTAGTTCTAGTAGACCAAGGAATACATCTTCACCGGTTTGATAACATTTTGCGATGATTCGCTTCACTGTTTGTACTGCCTTCTCTGCCAGGCCATTTGACTCTTAATGTAACTGTGTTCTAATTACAGTACCAGAACGCGTGTCTCTTTGTAATGCTGCAACTTCTATAACGTTGGAGAAGTAATCTACCATAACCAAATAATGGTTGCCATTTAGTTTACACAAGTCAGTGCCAACTTTACTCCATGGAGGATTTAGTAGTGGATGGATCATCATGGTTTGCTTCGTCTCTCGAGGCACTCGATACATATCCTGTATGTCGACAATTCATCTCTGTAGTACCTGTATGACAATACTTCGGCGGGTACATCACTCCTTGTCTCTGGCCAACCATTGCAAATAACCTGTATCAGTAAATTCAGTTTCTCATCTCTACTGGTAGCTTTAGCAACTGATACCTTTCACATGTACAAGTTTGAATTGGTAAGGCTGTACTTCCAACATCATTTTCTGCAAACGCACAGGTGCTTTGTGTATTGGCTTCTGTAAGATTGTCTCAAGTGGTTTGTGATCTAATTCAATTGTAACGTTTTGCCATATATCAGTTTATGGAACATTTCACATCCAAATACTACTGCAAGAATCTCCTTTTCAATCTGAGCATACCTTTGTTCAGCTTGTGTTAACACTCGTGAAGCGTATGCATTAGCTCCATTTCCTTGTATAACTGCAGCACCTAGCCCTTTCATTGAGGCGTGTACTGTTAATGTAATGGGTTTATTCACGTCATAGTATTTCAACACTTCAGTCGAAGTTAACGCATTTTTCATTTTAACACATGCTGCTTTTGCTTCATTTGTCCATAACCATGACTCCTGCTTTTTCAGCTCTCTTAGCGGTGAACTTAGCTCACTCAAGTTTGGAATGATCTTTGCTACGAAGGCCAACATACCAAGAACTGTTTCAAGCTCTGCATAATTTTCTGGATCTTTCAAGTTAACAATTGCTTCTATCCTCTTTGATGTTGGTTTCAAGCCTTCGCCAGTTAATCTATGGCCAACATAGTCAACTTCTTGCTGGGCAAACACACATTTGTCCTTGTTAAATTTCATGTTTATAGCTCTGGCCTTCTCAAGAACACTCCTTAGCTTGGTGTAATAGTCATCCAAACTTTCGCCATGGACTAGTATATCATCAACGACTACTTTTACCCCATCTAATGTACCAAAATAATTGCACATCTCTCTCTGAAAAAACAGCACATTTCAGACCCATAGGCATTCTTAGGAATCTGTAGCGTCCAAAAGGTGTGTGGAAAGTTGTCAACAGGGACTAATTTTATCTGGTAGTAGCCCATATTTGCATCCACTGTAGAGAACCATTTACTTTTGTTAACTCTAGTTACAATGTCATCAATTGAACTCATTGGATAGTGCTCTCTCAAGATAGCATTGTTTAGGTCAGTTGGGTCTATACATATTCTGACTCTGCCATTTCTTTTCACACAAACTATAAACTGAGTGTTCACTTAATTTCTCATAGCAGCGGGAACTGGTCTCGGTGCATGTACTACTGGTCTGACTTCTTCATCTATCTTAATTTCATATTCACCTGGGATGTACCCTACTTCATTGTTTACTACGTCACTAAATTCCTTTAACAACTTTTCTGTAGTAAGTTCGACTTTATGTATTCTCTCTATCAGTCCAACTCTAGTGCTATCAACTCTACCTAATAGATTTATGTCTCCCGGCATGTCAAGTACCTGAAACTCTATGTCATACTTGATACCTTTGTATGCGCAAGGTAGCACAATCATTCCAACTGCTTTCATTGGGTTTCCGCTAACCCCATTAATTATGACGTCACTGCTGCGTATTCTACTGACAGATGTAAATGATTCTGCAGTAACCTTAGATAACATATTACACCTAGCACCACTGTCAATTTCAACAATAAGTTCATGACCATTTACATCAAACTTTGCTTTCCAGTCATTTTCACTGTGTGCTTTATCTACATTTACTGTAAACACATCCTGTACTGTGCATTGATCAAACAAACCATTCATATCATCAGTGTCTGTGTAATTTATTTGAGCGCTGTGAAAACCACTTTCGCGACCACGACCATAGCTACCTCTGCTCCTATACCGTCCACGTCCACCTCTGTGACTCGTACCTCTGCAGATGGTAGACTTCTTAAAATGTCCGATTTGTTCACACGTGTCGCACTTCCTGTTGTATGCTGGGCAATGTTAATATTCATGGTTTCTACAACACCTCTTGCAATATGGTTTGTTGTGTTGATAACGATTTTGACTGTTACCTGCATTGTTGTGTTGATAACGATGGTGATTGTTACCTGCACCTCTTTGTGCATGTACAAAATTGACTTTGGACTTTTCCGCATCAGATAAGTTCTTTAAATGAGCTGTAGTTAGTTTAACTTGTCTGCAAGTTTGAATAACTCTTTCCAAAGAAAGATCGTTGACCGGAATGTCCATTAAGTTATCTTCGGCTGGGCGAGCTTGCACATTGTTGCCATCGTCCCTATGTATCTCTGGAGCCCAAACAAATGTGTCATATATTCTCACAGACTCTCGACCCATGTTAGACAACAATATAGCAACTTTCCTACGACCTGGCTTGTCGTGTAAACCCAATGCGTCTAAATGTACCACAAAATCGCGTTTGTATTGTTCCCAATCTGGTGCACTGGTAGTCGTGTCCGTTGGATTAAATTCAGGCAGATTCCTTACACCGTTGGACGACATCGTTAGTCCTGTATGTCAATGAATGCTACAATAATGTGTCGGGCACACTATAATCACACATAAAGCCTTCTGCCAGCCGATTTCTTCGGATATTTCGCCACTTCTGACGCCATGTAATGTAACTGTAAGGGCGCTGCCATTTTGTTATACGTTTATTCATCGGCTCATACAAACACATACCGTACTGTACATCAGTTACCTACATGAATTAGCTCCCGTACTGCATACAGTATATTACAGTTCTGCCATTACGTTTTTCAATCAATTCCATTAAAATTGGTAATTTCCTGAAGGCTCCCTTTAGTTGAGTTTGGTATAGGTTTTCTGATGTGATGATGTGAGGTATTTGTTAATATAAATATCATCATAGAACATATGTTCTAGCGAGACTATATATACACAAAATTAATTACTAGAGGCAGCACAAACGTAATATTCTCTGATTATTGTAAGCTTGGATTGTCATGTTGAAGTCAAATTTTAATTAATAGATTACACAATGAATTTTTTTCATTCACTTAGCGTAACGATGTCGTTCATATACATATGGTGTTTTTTTAATATTTAGTCTTATTTTGCTTTATTATTTAATTGTATTATACATATGTATGATAGTATGCATTGTCCACATGGTCCATTGCCTTCAGCATAGTTTGTAAATAAATCGTGAATCCTGTATGTGAGGTTAAAGGTTTTTTTCAATTAGATAAAGTACTACTGCAGATTAAAACCCGAAAGTATAGTTGTGTGTAACCAGTTTCTTTTGGGTAATAAGAAAGCTTCTGTCAACTGAAATCAGGTATTTGAATTAATATTTTGAAAAAATAGCTTGTGTATTTGCAAAATGGATGTGGTTATGGATAAGAATTAAGGTATTTATTTGTAGTCTTAATACACAGAATTCATGTACAGAACATTTCATTTCATTACAGTTTTTACATGTTTTTGAATTTTGTAATGAATGACGTCCAGGCTTAACATCATTAAAAAAGCCTGCACGGCATTTCAGAATGACTAGAACATCTGTGTGCTTTATCAATAAGGTTAAATGGGTAAAAGGGATGTTTTGGTGATCAAGGAGATGTTCATGCAATAATTGTCACTTTGACCATCGGTGCAAACACAAGATTCCAAAGACAGAAAAAAAACGTTAAATACAAAGAATTACAACCCGACATGACTTTGACATATGGACAATATCACAAAGAAATAAACTAAATCAATACTGACCATTGACAAAGCCCTGGAGAAGATTTAAAACATAAAATGTAAAGTTTTCATCAAATAAAATGGCGATTATACGCTTCAATTTTCCCGGATGTACATGTGTACAACAGTTCAAACGTCCGTTAAAAAACGGTTAAAACCAACCCGGTTACATACTCCCCGTCTATCTAAAATGACGTCTCGCCATTACTCAAGTAATCATAACAAAATATGTATCCGTCAAAATATAAATCAGTTACAAGTGCCAACTCTATACCACATAAAACTACTACATGTTAATATACAACATGTATACTATTCCAAATTAAATTTTACACCTGTTTTCACTGTACTTGATACAATACAATCTATATGCAACCATATTGTCTTTAATCACTACATGTACTTACCTTTCTACTTTGTAACACTACAATATAACTTTTCTATAACACTACAATATAGCTTGTTATCGCCTCCCCCCTACTCAAAATATGCAACCACGCATCAACAAATCCACTTATAAAAATCAAAAAACTGAAAACACAATCAGAATCCAAATCATTAGCATCATATGACAAAATATATATAAGAATTATATGGATAGTGATAGTGACCAGACGTGATTTTATGGCTCTTATTAAAACAGTGTTTTTAGAAATAAATACTGACTTTTGAGAGATAAAAACTATATCTGCAAATAGATAATTACAAGAGCTTTACATTGGATACAGTGTTAATACTAACTATTGTTTTGGTTTATTGCAATTATTGAGGAAATGATAATTGTTTTTCCCCAAAATATAAGGGTTTAACAAAGGATTTATTGAAGTGTAACAGATTGGTGTAGCCTGAGATTTACCTGTTTGCTATCAACGTTTAACAAAGGATATATTGTGTGATGGGTATTGTATTGGAGTTAGTTTGTACTGATTGATTGACTGCAGTGATCAAACACCATATATACATGTGTTCACTCTAAACAGCTAACGGACTGAAAGGGAGTAGCTGTGTAGCAGAATTTATGAAAACTAGTTATGGCTATTATGGCTATTGAAATTGTTCAATACCGTGCAAAAATCGGATGTTTTAACTTTCATTGTCGTCAACGGTCTAGACCACAGAAATATGATAAATACAATCGTTTTGCTAAAGGGTCTGACAATTCATTTGCGCAGCTTTGTGTGCGGCGTATTTATGATATGGTACTTTCTTTCCCTACATGCAGTCATTACCGGTCATACATTTCTTGTGGACAAATATGCATTTTCAGAAGTACGAAGTTGTGCATTTGAAAGTCCTCTTTTGCCTGCGAGTGGGACATTGCCTATTACATGTGGACATGGTTATATACTGTATTCATTATATGCCAGCCGTATGCTACTTCTGTCTGCTGACGTGGAACTTAATCCAGGACCAACTGAAGACACTTAACTTATACTTAATGCTATGGCTGATGTCAAGGAGGAAATTGAAAGTGAAAAATGAGCTAGTAAGTGTCGTATCTGAAATAAAGTGTATGAAGTCTGAATTCTCATCGATTAAATTAAATATTTCAAAATTTGAAGCGTGTCTACCAAATACTTATGCAACTGTTATTGAAATGCAAGAGCGATTAGATGCTTTTGAGTACAGGCAGGAGAGCGTTGAACATGACCTCCGTGAGCTATCCATACACGATGAAATCACCCATGACAAAATAGAAGATATTGAAAAGCAACTTATTATCTGTGAATCAAAAAGGTTAAAATGTTCTATTAGAATTTTTGGCCTTGAAGAGCGAGAAAATGATGATGTTACTCTGGAAAATAATATTGTTGATAGAATTTTCTCCTTGGCACTGCCAGAGGATAGTATTGATATTAACTCCATAGATAGAGCCAGAAGAGTCGGTAGTGCTGGAAATAGACCAAGATTAGTAATTGTAGATTTTAAGAATAATCAAGATAAATTCAAACTTTTCAAATATCGCCACAGACTCATTTCTACAACGTCAAAAGTTAAAAGATCTGAATAGTAGAGGGCTACAAGGTTATTTCTCAAAAACGGTAAGTTGGTAACATACAATTAAATGACCACTAAGAACGAGTCTCGCATTGAATCAAGGGTGATAAAGCGCGCAGTCCGTCCCAGTTATGCTGGCGCTGTCAGTGGCGGTTCTAAGCTTTGTAATTTTGATATTTTTAGCTGTCTCTCTGGCTATGACGTTGTATGCCTACAAGAAACTTGGGATACAGAGATTTAATATGGGTAGGTGTAAATTTCAAGATTATAAAGTGTTCTCTTGTAATGCTAAAGTGTCTATTGTAGGAGGAAGATCAATGGGAGGTGTTGTTGTAATGATTAAGAGTCAGTTAAATAAGTTAGTTAAAAGGATATGTGATGAGTTTGAGTTTGGAGTGATGGTGTTATTTGATCACTGTTTAATTGTGTCAGAGATGTATTGTTAATATCAGTGTACTCGCCTCCTAAAAACTCTCTTTTTTATGTTAATAGTAATTACCCATGTTTGCAAAGGCTAGAAGATTTGATTGCAGACAATAATTTAAAGTGTTATGAACTACTACTGTGTGGTGATTTTAATGCAAGGACCGGTCATTTGCCAGATAATATAACATTTATAGAGGTACCAGAGCTTCATGATGTCAGGGATATTCTTAATGGAGATATCACAAGCATAAGGCAGTCGTGTGATTCTGTTGTAAACAACTGTGGAAGACTTTTACTTAACTTTTGCAAGTCGTACTCTTGTTTCATTTTGAATGGACGACGTCTTAGAGATAACTGTGATAGAACATGTGATAAATTTACCTTTGTTAATCAAAACGGATGTAATGTAATTGACTACTGTATTGCTACAAAAAAATTTTTTGATTTAGCTGAGAATTTTACTGTTATTGATAGAGTAGAAAGTCCACACTTTACAATATGTGTATTATTTTACATGTTTTTTGAGCATATAGAAGAAATTAATGCTACACCTATTTAACGATATAACCTAAATACTAATACAAAACCTGAATATATTGCAGAATTATCTGCAGGCTATGAAAATGGCTTATTCCATTCTTTAGAGTCTTGTATTAATAATAGTGATAATGTTAATGATATAATGGAAAAATTCGAACATGTTATTAAACTATGCAGTGAGAAATTTGTAAACACAATTATTCCAAGGAAAGTTAACCCAGGGCATAAGGTTTGGTTCGATTCAGAGTGCAAGAATGCAAAAAGAGAATCAACTTTGCATTTAGGCAGTTTCGTTTATCTCATAATGTTGTTAATCTTAACAGTTATTTACATAAAACAAATATATTCAAGAAGATGTGTAAACAATAACGATTTATACATGAGAAGCAAAATTTATCAAATATTGAAAAAAAATGTTTATAATTCAAAATTGTTTTTGAAGGAAATAAACAAAATGTCAATGCCTGTTCATACGGAATCGCCAATTGATATAAATACCTGGTACCAGCATTTTAAGCCTTCGTTTTCTTGTGACATTGGTGTAAATGGTGGGGAGGCTAGGGTACATGACGTAAATGTTTATGTCATGGATGAGGTGGAAAATATTCTTTTTATGTCCTATATCGAAAGAAGAGATTATAGATACTATTAAAAAACTAAACTGAATAAAGCGAGTGGAGGGTTTATTCAATCTGTGCATATTGTATATGTTATTGATATTCTACTACCATTTATTTGTAAACTATTTAATAAATTATTTGCTTCAGGGTCATTACCTGAAAAATGGTCTCATTGTATTATTGTATCATTGCACAAGAAAGGCAGTTTTGTTAAACCTAATGATTATAGACGAATTTCACTTATTGATGTATTAAGTAAGATTTACATTACTATTGTTACCGCTGGTGTGACTTTTTATGTTGAAGCTTATAGTAGATTATTAGAAAGTCAGGCTGGTTTTAGAAAAGATTACTGTAGTACAGATAATTAATTTGTATTATATGCCGTTATAACCAAATACCTACAAAGGAAACGGAAGCCTGTGTATGTTGCTTTTATAGATTTTGAAAAAGCATTTGACTCTGTTAACCGTTCATTATTGTATGATGTTTTACGTAAAAAGAATATCTCAGGGTGTTTGTATAGACCTATTAAGTCAATATATGCCTCTGTTAAAGGTGTTGTTCAGACCAAAACAGGACTCTCCAATGTTTTTGATTGTCCAATAGGATTACATCAAGGTTGTAGTTTAAGTCCAATATTGTTTTCCTTGTTTATAAATGAACTGCATAGCTTGTTATTAAACAACAATGTAAGAGGTTTACAACTTTACAACTGAAATATTTCTAATTATGTTTGCAGATGATATTGCATGTAAATCGGACACCGTTGTAGGCCTACAAAGGCAGTTAAATATTTTACAGGATTTTTGCAATGAATGCAAGCTTGTTGTTAATTTAGACAAAACGAAAATTATGGTATTTAAGAATGGTGGACAATTATCAAGACATGAACATTGGTATTATGCAAATAGTTAACTTGATGTTGTAAGGGGTTTTGATTAGTTAGTGTTCATTTTTCAAGTACATTATCTCTGTATAAAATGGCTGAACATATGTCAATTAAGGCAATACGAGTACTTTTGCATGTTTTAAGTTCGTTTCAGAATTATAGTTATGTACCATATTAAACATTTTTCAAAATATTTGATGCAAAAATCATGCTAATTATGTTATATGGCTCAGAGTTGTGGGGACTTAAAAATATGGTTTGCATTGATAATGTACATATGTTGGGATGCAAGAGGTTCTTGAATGTTCAACAAAACGCTTTTAATGATGTGGTTTTAGGTGACTTGGGACGTTTTCCTATGTATATATATTCATCTGAACGTTGTATTAACTACTGGACTCGCCTTCTTTTTAATATGCCGAAAACTAGATACCCTAAATTATGTTATAATATGCTTTTATATTATGATAGCATCGGCTTTTGTAATTGGGTGACTACTGTAAGAGAAAATTGATAAAGTAACGGCTTTGGCTACATTTGGGAAAGCCAGCATGTCAATAATGTTACGTTGTTTTTATTCCAGTATACGTATAGGTTAAAAGATCAGTATTTGCAGATATGGAGAGCCAGATGTATAGCGAATAGAAAGTTATCATCATATTCTCAATATAAAACAAATTTAACACTTGAAACATATGTTTATGTTTTAGACGTATCTAACTTTCGTAAATGTTTTGCATCATTCAGATATTCTGTACATCTTTCTATAGAAACCGGTAGACATTTTGGGATACAGAGAGAAGAACGCACTAACCCCATACTACGAATGTTAAATTGAAGATGAATTCCATCTTTTGTTGACATGTCCTTTATATAATGTTTTAAGGAATATTTATATTGAAAAGTACTATCGAGAAAACCCTACTATTAATAAATTTTATGATTTAATGTCTAATACAAATGCTTTGAAAATACGTTATTTAGCAATGTTTATTTATTACTCATTTGAAGAAAGAAAATATTTTATGGACATATGAGTTTGATATCATAACATGTCATTATCACTATCTATCATGAGTGTTTGATATATGTATGCTATTGTGTTTGTGTATGGGGCGGAGGCCTTTTGAACAATAAACCTTTGAAACAATATGTTTTAAACAATGCCGTATCTGTTATATCACTGAAATATTGAAGAAAGTATACGATGCACTGTTTCACTATCCATCGAGTTCAGTACTCCACTTTTCATCAATGCATCAACTGCCTGAAGTCAGTTATCAATAAGACGAGCAACGTCCTGAGCTGCATTCATCACATAG